>NC_092378.1:82658389-82979324 GCF_030028105.1 Mobula birostris
GAATTGGGTAAAAGTTGGATGGTGATTGTCAATCAAGCAAAAACAGCCTCATTTATTGGCTGAAGCAAAAAATACACTGTTGGAGGAAATCAGTGGATCAGGCTGCATATATGAAAACAGAGGATTAGTTGACCCTCTCCTCCTTCAGCCCACTCCCTCAGCTCTTTAGATTAGCTGTCTTCCCCTCTATACTCTTGGTCCTGATGAAGAGTCTCAACCTGAAATGCTTACTGTTCTTCTGCCTCCGTGGATGCTCCCTAACCCACTGATTTCCTCCAGCAGTTTGTTTTTTTTTGTTCCAGATTCTAGCATTTGCAGTCTCTCCATTCATTGACTGGATGTACCCCTTTATTTGACTCGTGGCATTTTTAAACATGCGCCTGTTTAATGCGCATACTAGATCCCAAAGGTTAGTTGTTTAAAGCTGCTTAAGAGTGTAGGATGTTGATATGTTCCCAACAAGATCTCCATGAGATAATACCTCTCTTTTTGGAGTATTTCTTGGACCACTTGGGTTAAGTTGTCCTGTGAGTGAACATCATGAAGCACTTGTTGAACAGCCAGATTTCCCAGTGGAATGCCAGATTAATGCACCTATTTGGAAGTCCTTGCATTTTGCTTTGCTATCCTAACACCTCACCCAAATCATTGCCACTGCTAACCCAGATGTCAGTCCTAATTGTGAAGACTATAGAGGAAGATTTTATCTCCAACCACATGCATATCACTTATCTCATAGCTGCTCCACAGTCTTGGCCTATAATTGAATGGAATTATCACTGCTGTTTGACCATAATTGGTTTTCACTACCTTTCCATCCACCCCCGCCCCCTGACAAACCCTGTGGGCATGCACACACAAATGCTGCGCTCAAATTCACTTTTAACCAAAGCACAGGATCTACTGGACCTACAGCCATTTACCATTTTGATGCTGCCACCATTGCCCCCCCCCCCAACCAACAAACCTCCAAAACAATTTCTGCCTGTAGCCTGATTGGCACATACAGTAACTTAGAGACTTATGTTATCAATTGAAGTTCTTTCTTTTTAAATCTTTTTATTACATTAGTACACAAAGAGTAAAACATATAGCAACCAATACATTGTTAGGATAGAAATATACAAGTAATATTAATACAAAAAACAATGCAAACAATGTAAGTTAATTATAGAATAACAAGTTAATATAATTGTATACTAATTTTCCATATAAACCAATAGAACGAGAAAAAAAAACAAAAACAAAAACCTACCGTGCAACTAACCTACAAAGCAAAGCAATGTGCTAACTAGGTAAATAGTAGACTTGAACAAATTAAACAATGAGGTCCTCAAACCCGACCTCCACTAATAACAGATAAAATCCACGAAGGGAATGTATGTATGGTCAGAGAGAAAAAAAAGTTACATTAAGTGAAAATATTGAATAAATGATCTCCAGGTCTGTTCAAATTTAACTGAAGTGTCATAAAGATTACTTCTGATTTTTTTCCAAATTTAAACACAGTATCATTTGGGAGAACCAAAAAAACGTAGTTGGGGCATTAATCTCCTTCCAATGTTGTAGAATACATCTTTTCGCCATTAAAGTAAGAAATGCAATCATTCTACGCGCTGAGGGGGGTAAATTACTAGAAGTTTTAGGTAATCCAAAGATAGCAGTAATAGGATGGGGAGAAATATCACTATTCAAAACCTTTGAGATAATATTAAAAATGTCTTTCCAAAAATTTTCCAGAGTAGGACAAGACCAAAACATGTGGATCAAGGAAGCTATCTCCCCATGACATCTATCGCAGAGAGGGTTAATATGAGAGTGAAAACGAGCTAATTTATCTTTAGACATGTGTGCTCTATGGACAACTTTAAATTGAATTAAGGAGTGTTTGGAACAGATAGAGGAAGTATTAACAAGTTGTAAAATATGGGCCCAGTCCTCAGCCGGGATAGTAAGGCCAAATTCCTTTACCCAATCAGTCCTAATCTTATCGAATGGAGCTTTCCTAAGTTTCATGATAGTATTATAAATAGTAGCCGGTTACACCTTTCTGACACGGGTTAAGGTTGATGATAGCATCTAAAACATTTGTAGGGGGTAACGCCGGAAAGGAAGAAAGTATGGTATTTAGGAAATTTCTAACTTGCAAATATCTTAAAAAATGTGTTCTTGGTAAATTATATTTGTTAGATAACTGTTCAAAAGACATAAGGGAGCCATCTGAAAATAAGTCCAAGAACCGTGATATACCATTAGTCTTCCAAATTTGAAAGGCACGGTCCGTAGAAGAGGGGAGAAAAAATATATTGCCAATAATAGGAATCGCTAGCACAAATTGATTAAGATCAAAA
The DNA here is from genome assembly GCF_030028105.1 of Mobula birostris. NCBI lineage: Eukaryota > Metazoa > Chordata > Chondrichthyes > Myliobatiformes > Myliobatidae > Mobula > Mobula birostris. The sequence continues at coordinate 82,660,741 of NC_092378.1, forward strand.
CATTTTCGGAATTGAAACCAGATATGTAAGGTATGTTTAACTATTGGGTTGCAAACCTGCTTATAGTGTTTCAAATCGGAAGGAAGAGAAGAACCTAATACAGAGCCAAGTGCATAGCCTTGAACAGAATGTAATTCCAATACTACCCATTTAGGAATGGATAGTGTATCTTGGTCAAGTAGCCAAAATTTCATGTGTCGAATATTAATTGCCCAGTAATAAAATCTAAAGTTAGGTAATGCCAAGCCTCCATCTCTCTTAGCTTTCTGTAGATGTATTCTACCCAACCTCGGGTTTTTATTTTAAAAGGATTCCGGTAGTTTACCAAGTTTTAATGAGGCCTCCAGAACCCTGGATAACCAGGGGACTCTTGAGGGTGCAAAAGATTTTTAAAATACCACGGTAGACCCATCAGGGCCAGGAGCTTTCCCCGAGTTCATAGAAAAAAATAACATTTTTAATCTCATCAGTAGTGAAGGAAGTTGCTAACATAGAACGTATATCGTGTGAATTCTTAGGGAAGTCTAGGTTATCTAAGAAGTCACGCATATGTTTAGAATCTGGTGGAGATTCTGATTGATATGAAGAGGAATAAAAATCAAAGAAGGATTGATTAATCTCAGCTTGATCAAACATCAGTTGATCTTTTTGATTATAAATCTGATTAATTTGAAATTTAATGGAGTTAGTCTTCAACTGATTAGCCAACAGTTTACCAACTTTGTCACTACGTATATAAAATTCACTTCTTGTCTTCATTAATTGATTTGCAATAGAGGACGAAAGTAATAAACTATGTTCCATTTGAAGTTCAGTTCTTTGTTTATACAGCTTTTCAGATGGAACTGTAGCATATTTCTTGTCTGTTTCCTTAATCTTGTCCACAAGAGCAAGCTCTCCCTTCTTCAACCTTTTCCTCAATGATCTGGCCACGAATATAAGCTTTAAAAGTATCCCAAAGGGATACTGTACTGTTAATTGTAAATAAAAGACCAATCTGTTCATTCATGAAGTTAACAAAATCCAAGTCCTGAAGCAACAGCAGATTAAAGCGCCATTGTCTATTATTATGAGCATTGGCCAATAATTTCATAGAAAGCTTAAGTGGAGCATGGTCCGAAATGGTTCTAGAGTCATATTCACATTTAACTACTGAAGAAGTAAGACGAGAGTCAATAAAAAAATAATCAATTCTTGAGTAAGAGTGATGAACATGTGAAAAAAAGAAGTCTTTTTCCTGGGGATGTAAAAACTGCCAAGTGTCTGTCGACCCCGAATCTGAGAGAAATGAATTAATCAAGGTTACGGATTTATTAGGTGCAATCCGTATAGGGGCCGAATGGTCCATTAATGGAGATAAACAAGTATTAAGATCTCCGCCCCAGATTAGTGAAAACTCATTCAAATTTGGGAACATATTAAATAATTAAATTTAATAGTGCGATTAGGATGTTGAAGGCGAAAGTTGATCCAGGTAACTCTGGGCATCCGACGGAGAGTCGAAAAATCGGGAAGACCTATCAGACAATCGGATCCTCAAACATGTGGGATATAACAGAACTGGTTTTAAATCCATCTTGTAGAATTCCGCCATCACAGATCTGTAACAAACTCGTTGGTCGCGATCCTGTTTGCTAAAATCCTCCACCAATCGAAAGTGGAGATCCAAGAAATCAATGTAGCCTTTAGATCGAGCATAACAGAGCAACTTTTCCTTGTCTTGAAAATAATGAAATCGTAGAATAACATGCCGAGGCTTGTCTGACTTAGATGAATATGATGGGACTCTGAGCCCTGTCCAATAGTGGTGGTTGATCAGGAAACAAGGTGGGAAATGAGTCTTTTAAAAGTTGAGAAAAAAACTTATAGGGTCTTCAGATTCCACGCCTTCTTTGAGACCGATAATTCTTATATTCTGACGACGCATTCTGCGTTCTAAATCGGAATTTTTAAAGGTAAGAAATTCAAGTTTTTTCTTCATTGTACTAATTGTTTCTTCCAATTTTTCCCATTTTGAGTTCATTCTGTTGCGTATGTACTTGGAGATTAGATATAGCAATCTGGTGTTCCATGATAGTTTTCATCTTATCAATATCATCGATAATTCTCTCCAGTTTAGATGAAATCTCCGCACGGATCAAATCCGATATAGCTTGCATAGTTACCGCCGGTTCAACAGGAGGGGAGGTCGGTACCTTTCGGTCTGAGGTTTGCCGTCTTTCCCGTTCTTAGACATACCAGACCTTAGAAACATCCAAATATATAATGACAATGAACTGCAAGGTACTGTAAAGGTCGGTGCTTTAAAAGTTAACTTAAACGTAGCTGATTATAGGATAAGGATCAGAGGTGATGGAGCGGATCTAAAACATGACTTCACTCCATGAGCATCACCGGAAGTCTCCATGTTATCAATTGATGTTGAATTCAACATTAGCTTGCTTTAGTTAATGGGAGCACACATTATTGGAATTTTTATTTCAAAATCATGAAATGCCAGCAAAAGGACCCTTTGTAAATGACAACAACCATTCTCTAGATGTTAAGTGCACTACTCTTTCTCTGATAGCAAGAATATTACACCAGACCTTGGCATTCTATAGAGATATAACATTGGCTTGTGGTTGTATGATGTGGATCAGGGTATCAGTCATTATTTGAATAATAACTGAGCTGTATCCAAATGATTTGATCAGTGTATAAAACCCTTATACACAACCACACAGCCAAAAAGTCTATACCTATGCAAATTAGAGCATTCTATTAGTAACCAATGTTCATTTGTTCTGTGGGAATATTCAAAGCTCAAAGTAAAATTTATTAACAAAATATGTATATGTATAAATTTCATTTTCTTGCAGGCATTTACAGGGAACAAAGAAATTCAATAGAATTTTATAGAAAAGTACAAAAAAGACAAAGCGGCAAGTGTGCAAAAGAAGACAAACTGTCCAAATATAAATAATACTGAGAACATGAGTTGTAGAGTCCTTGAATGTGAGTCTGTATGTAGTGGAATCAATTCAGAATTGTGGTAAATGAAGTTATCCATGCCAGTTCAGCAGCCTGATGATTTTAGGGTAAAGACTGTTCCTGAACCTGGTGGTGTGGAACTTAAGGCTTCTGTATCTCCTGTCTGATGGTAGTAGTGAGAAGAGAGCATGCCCGGGATGGTGCGGAGGGTATTACCTGTCATGGACTAGCTGTATCTACCATTTTCTTTAGTCTTTACCATTTCTGGGCCTTCCTGGTGTTTCCATACCAGGCTGTGATAAAGCCTGTCAGGATACTCTCCACGTTGTATCTATAGAAGTATGTCAAAGTTTTTGGTGACATGCTGAACCCATGCAGCTTTCTAAGAAGGTAGAGGTGCTATTGTGCCTTCTTTGTAATCCTAGAACCTGGAATTTTAAAGCTCTTGAACCACTTCATCATGGTGGATATAAGTGCTTCTGGGAATACTTAATGAGGCAGTGATGGATGCTCTCATGTCAGCTTGTGAGGGGCCACGATCGTGTCTCCATATTCTGTCAGTCAAAGCAAGCATAAAAGGTAATCAGCTCATCTGGGAGTGAAACCTCACTGCCATATACGTTACATGGTTTTGCTTTGCATGAGTTGATGGCATTCAAGTCCTGCCAAAGTTGTCAAGCATCCCTCTGTGATTCAAGTTTAGTCCAGAATTGCCACTTTGCACATGAGATGCCTTTCTGGAGGTCATATCTGATCTTCTGTACTTTCCTGAACTGCCAGTCTTAAATGCTACTGATCTAGCATAATATTTATTGACAGTGCCTTAAAATGTATTTGGCCCCCACAGCTATTTTCACATTTTACTGTCTCATTTTCTAATTTTAAAATATATTGAAGTGGGATTTTTTGGTCTAATCTACAAAACATTGTGCATCATGTCAAATCAAAAGAAAACTTCCAAAGCCTGTCAACAATTTGCTAAAAATTAAAAACCAAAATTACAGCAACTGGAAATCTGGTCAGGATTGATGGGAAGATGAATGTTCCCAATTACTGGAAATCTGGTCAGGATTGATGGGAAGATGAATGCTGCCAAATACTGGAAATCTGGTCAGGACTGATGGGAAGATGAATGCTGCCAAATACAGATACAAATACATGGATAAAACCGCCTGCTGGTCTCTGCCAGAAATCTTAAACTGGGGAGGAAGTTTGTCTTTTAGCAGGACAACGACCCAAAGCAGACTGCTAGAGCAACCATGAAGTGGCTTCAAGTTTGAAGGAAATTAATGTCCTTGAGAGGCCCAGTCAGAGTCCTGACCTTAACCCGATCAAACATATCTGGCAAGACCTCAGGATTGCAGTCCAGTGCCCCTTCCTAACTAACCTGGCACAGTTTGACCAATTTTGCAAGGAGAAATAGGCAAATCTTACTCTATCACATTGTACAAAGCTAATATAGACTTATTCAAAAAGACAACTGGCTGCAATAACTGCAAGAGGTGGTTCAACTAAGTAGTGAACAGAAGGAGATGAATACTTTTGATCTGCTGACATCTTAGTTTTTGAATTTTTAGTTTATCATGCTTTACATTTTTCCTGTTTTTGGGTCTCTACTGTGGAAAAAGGGAGTATGTGATTCACAATAAAAAAAAATTCTCAGTTAAGTTGATCAGAATCAGTGGTTGTAATACTCACTGATGTGAACAAAGAATGTGGGGGCTGAATACTTTTACAAGGCACTGTAAGTTGACTTTTGACTTTTAAATCTGGATTTCTTCAGTTAGTGATGGAAAATGAAATGCAATTTCATAAGAAAGAAATTCCTGATAGTTAGTTTGCATTTACTAACCATTAAAGATGGAATGGTCTTCTCAGTCAACAAAAAGTAACTATAACTTGGTACTGTCAAAGTCATTTCAAGGTGAGGATGAAATCATGCAGACTTCACATTAAGTTTAATTGAAATCAGTATCGCTTTTCCCTAAAGAAGTGTAGGCATTGAGGCAGTTTTGTCAAATGACAGATGATTTAGGTAAAACTATTGTGCTGTGGGTTTACTGAAAAGGTTAAGTTAATATGACAGTTATTTGAATAATGGAATCGAGATTTCTTAAATTCAATCTTTGTAACTTATATTTTTCTACATTCTAATTCTGAAATGTCTTCCAGAATTAGCTAGGATAAATTAGATTGTTTCGAAGCTCCAGTATTTGTGGTGATCTGACCATGTTGCCATAAAACCCATATCTCCTCCATTTCCTGGACTTCAACATTCTTCCCACTATCCTAACAAGGGATAGAGTTCCTCTTGTCCTCACTTACCAGCCAATGAGCCTCCATATTCTCTGCAACTTCTGCCGTCTTCAATGGAATCTTTCCTCCGAATACATCTTTACCCCACCCCCTTCATTCCTCACTTTTTTCAAGGATTGTTCCCACCGTGATTCCCTCCTGTCCATTTGTCCCTCCTCACTCATCTTCCTGGCACATAATCCCTCAAGCGAGAAAAATGCTACACCATTCTCTTCCTCCCTCACCTCCATTCAGGGCCCCAAGCAGTCCTTCCAGGTGAGGCAACACGTCGCCTGTGAATCTGTTGGGGTCATTTTCTGTATCAAGTGATACTGATGCGTCCTCTGCATTAGTGAGCCCCAGCATAAATAAAGCAAGCTCACCTCCGGTTCATCCACGAAAAGCAGTATTTTCCAATGAGGCCATTCTCGGGGTGGAGGAGCAGCACCTTGTATTCTGTCTAGGAAGCCTTCAACCTGATGGCATGAATATCGATTTCTCCTTCTAGTAATTGTGCTTTTGCTTTTCCCTCCCCCTTTCCTCTTCTTTATCTATTCCCCATTCTGGCCTCTTAACTTTTTCTCCTTACCTGCCTATCACCACCCCCCCCACCGTGCTCCTCCTCCTTCCCTTCTCCCATGGTCCACTCCCCTCTCCTATCAGATTCATTCTTGTCCAGTCATTTGACTTTTTCACCTGCCAGCTTTTCATTTCATTCACCCCCCCCCCACCCACCTGGCTTCACGTGACACCTTCCAGTTTGTCCTCCTTCCCTTCCCTGCACCTTTTTATTCTGCCATCTTCCCCTTCCTTTTGGATCCTGATGATGGATCTTGGCCTGAAACATTGACTGTTTATTCATTTCCACAGATGCTGCCCTACCTACTGAGCTCTTCCAGTATTTTGTCTTGAGTTACTCTGGATTTTCAGCATCTGCAGAATCTCTTGTGCTATAAAACAGGATCAATTTTAAAGGCAAAATCTAGTCTCGGTTCATCTATGGTACAGAACTGACAATGGTGCAATGCTAGTTGATATCTAAGCAATTATTAGGAGCTGAATAATTGATGCATCTTCCATCACGGAAGATGAAATTGATCCTCTGTGGATCCTTCTGCAGTGAGGGGCCTTTTTTTGAGACATTTATATTTAATTGCCTCCTGATCTGGCATGCATACTAGAAACTTGAAGAATACTGTTTAATTAATCATAAAATTAAATAGTTTCAGTAATCCCATTGGATATATTATCTCCTACATGGTAAAGCATTTAGATTTTGGTTTGTTAAAAATGTAATTGAGTCTTTCTGTTCTTTGACAAATGTGTAGTTTGTAATAAGCTGTTGTTAACAGGAACCCAGTATGCTCTACTCAAATAGCTTTGAAGTCTTAATCATTTGGCATGTATTGGCATGGGAGTGAAAACGAACTGGGTCTGCAAAACCCAGTGACACAATTGTCCTAAATCAGATAGACATCACACTGTACCCAGAATTAATTCATTTCTATTAGCAACTGCAAAAGCTTTCAGGCATGTTATTTAATAAAGTGGATTCTAAAATGTCGGCTTGATAGCTAGAGTAATTCACAGCTGCACATGAGGAAATTTTAATAAAGGATTTAATGTTCCACAGGAATTGATTTTCAGAAAACATCCTGTGTTTCCAGGACATTTAGCAAAAATAGTGAATGGAATGGCCTTATTTAGTCATCTTTGGAACACAGAAGGGCACTTTCACTGCAGTTTTTCTCAGAGTGTGAATTTCGGGACAAGGGTCGATTGATTATTATTTACTGAATGAATCAACTTGCAGTGCAGTCAGCCATTTGAACTTTGCACTAAATGTTCATTTTACAGGTACTTGATCAGCTTCCAATAACCTTGTAGGGTAGTAATTGAAACTTAATCCCAATTATTTTTCTCAAAGAGTAGGATTGAATACTAGCTGTGCTGAGACAGATAAACCATTCATTATTGCTTTTAAACTCAACAAAGGCATTCTTGTACCAGCAACAATTTAAGGATTGCATTATGCAAAATGCTTCATGTTTTCCCTGTCCATTCAGTGGAAATTAAGCTGGTATATGTTCAATTCTTCCCCTGCAGGCTTCAAAAAAGACATGGTGCATGAATTTGCTAATCTTGTAACTTGTGTAGAAAGCAGCAAGGTGGAACAATAGTTGGTGCTGCAACTTCATAATTCCAACATTCTAGTCTTAATTCTGATCTTGTAAGATGACTGCATCCACTTGGGTTTTATCCCAGGTCCTCTGGTTTTCTGCCATACCATGGTTTAGTTGTCTACTGTAAATTACCCTTGGATTAGGTAAACAGCAGTGAAATCAAGGGAGAGTTAGTGGGCATGAGAGAGTGTTTCAGAGCTACAGGGAAATATTAAGGGAAATGCGAATAAAGGAATTGCTCTGCCTTTAATTGGAATGGACCCAATGGCCATGTGTCCACTCTCCATGATATTATAGTATATTATATGTAACTAAAACTATGTAAGCCAACCTGTTGTTATTTTGCAATGTTACCTGGCAGCTAGCCACAGCATTGTTTCAAAAACCTGCAGTGTAGATTTACCACTATACATTCTCTGAATATTCTCCAATCTCATTGTTTATTTTGGTTATAATCATCGTCATTTAACATTTTATTGCTTGAAAATTGCTACAAACCCCATTTCCAGAAAAATTGAGATATTTTCCAAAATGCAATAGCAACAAAAATCTGTGATACGTTAATTCACGTGAACCTTTATTTAACTGACAAAAGTACAATGAAAAGATTTTCAAAAATTTTACTGACCAACTTAATTGTATTTTGTAAACATACACAAGTTTAGAAATTGATGGCTGCAACACACAACAAAAGTTGGGACAGAAGCATGTTTACCATTGTGTTACATCACCTTTCCTTTTAATAACACTTTTTAATCATTTTGGAACTGAGGATACTAATTGTAGTAGATTTGCAATTGGAAATTTTGTCCATTCTTGCTTGATATAAGACTTCAGCTGCTCAACAGACCGTGGTCTCCGTTATCTGATTCTCCTCTTCATGATGTGCCATACATTTTCAATAGGAGATAGATCTGGACTGGCAGCAGGCCAGTCAAGCACACGCACTCTGTGTCTACAAAGCCACGCTGTTGTAGCCCGTGCAGAATGTGGTCTGGCATTGTCCTGCTGAAATAAGCATGGAGGTCCCGGGAAGAGACACCGCCTTGATGGCAACATATGTCTCTCTAAAATCCTAATATACACCTCAGAGTCAATGGTATCTTCACATACATGTAACTCACCCATGCCGTGGGCACTGATGCACCCCTATACCATCACAGATGCTGGCTTTTGCACCTTTTGCTGATAACAAGCTGGATGGTCATTTTCATCTTTGGCACGGAGAACTCGACGCCCGTTTTTTCCGAAAACTAACTGAAATGTGGACTCATCTGACCACAGCACATGGTTCCACAGTCTTTCAGTCCATCTGAGATGAGCTCGGGCCCAGAGAACTCGCGGGTATTTCTGCATAGAGTTGATGTATGGCTTCCTCCTTGCGTAATACAGTTTCAAGTTGCACTTCTGGATGCAGTGACGGACTGTGTTGAGTGACAATGGTTTACCAAAGTACTCCCAAGCCCAGGTGGCTATAATTGTCACAGTAGCATGACGGTTTCTTAAGCAATGCCGCCTGAGGGCTCGAAGATCACGCGCATTCAACAGTGGTTTCCGACCTTGCCCTTTACGCACTGAGATGTCTCTGAATTCTCTGAATCTTTTCACAATATTATGCACTGTAGATGTTGAAAGACCTAAATTCTCTGCAATCTTGCGTTGAGAAATGTTCCTTTTGAACTGACTAAAAATTCTCTCACGAATTTTGGCACAAAGGGATGAGCCACGACCCATCCTTGCTTGCAAAGACTGAACCTTTGATGGAAGCTACTTTTATACCCAGTCATGATACCTCACCTGCTACCAATTAGCCTGCTTAATGTGGAATCTTCCAAACTGGTGTTACTTGAATATTCTGTGCACTTTTCAATCTTATTTTAACTCTGTCCCAACTTTTGTTGAGTGTGTTGCAGCCATCAAATTTTAAATTTGAGTATATTTACAAATTTATTTAAGTTTCTTTAAATTATTTAATATTTAAGTTGGTCAGTAAAACTATTGAAAATCTTTTCTTTGTACTTTTGTCAGTTAAATAAGGGTTCACATGAATTAACATACCACAGATTTTTGTTTTTATTGCATTTTGGGAAATATCCCAACTTTTCTGGAAATGGGGTTTGTACTTCCACATCTTTTTAAAACAAAATTGAGTTTCAATTATGTAAGAGTGCAAAATGTATACATTGCATCTTTTTTAAAAAAAAAGCAGGACAACACTAAGTTAACAGCAGAAAATTATCGCATATCACTTCTTCAAGCTGGGCATCACGGCAGTTCTATCTCAGTTGTGCTTTCCTGACCTGGATATCTAGTGGTCAAATGTCACCCATTTTATCTGCTGAGAGAGTTTTCTGCCATCATCCCAGTAGTGATGTACCTCAGGCCAACGTCAGACAGGCTCTAGAGGAAGTGACCAACGTAATTAGCAGGGACAAAACTGTGCACACTGATGTCTTCCCTATCATTGCAGGAGAGTTCAACCAGGCTGGCTTGAGGAAGTCTCTGAATAACTGTCATCAACATATCACCTGGTGGAATTAGAGAAGTTAACACACTTACCACTATCACACCACCATCAGGAACACTTACCATGTGGCATAGAAATAACTTCTCCTCGCTGACAATCAACACTGGCACACCTCAAGGATGTGTGCTTAGCCACTGCTCTACACCCACAATTGTGTGGCTAGCATATCTCAAACACCATCTATAAATTTGCTGACAACACAACTATTATTGGCAGAATTTCAGTTGGTGGCAAGGAGGTGTGGAGGAGTAAACTAGATTAGCTGGTTGAGTGGTGTCGCAGCAACAACCTTGCATTCAACATCAGTAAGACCAAGGAATTGATTGTGGACTTCAGGAAGTGGAAGTTCACACACCAGTCCTCATTTGAGGTATCAACAGTGGAAAGGGTGAGCAGTTTCAAGTTCCTGGGTGTCAACATGTTGCAGTGAGGTGTATCTAAACTCTTTTATATTTCACTACACAAAGCTCATTTGCTAAATCATATTTCATGTTGTCTGATAAACAGTGATATACACTCAAGAGACTGCATAACACTACCCCTGCATAGTGCTGATTTGTTACAGTGCAGTTAATCAATTCTTTATTGAATTTTTTTTTAAATGACAAAAATTCATTCTAAACAACACTTAAAACTTCTCAAGAGTGGCTGCCATTACAGTAAACATTCAATCAGCCAATGAAAGCACTTTACTCTGAGCCACTCACAGCCAATCATATATTAGTTCATGCTTTGCCTCCCCCGAGTGTGCAAACATTCTTGTTCCCTTGACAATTTATACCATTTTTTTCCACCCATGATGTCTGGAAAACATCCTGCAACTTCCGGTGAGGGTAGTACATCTAAGATGTCTAGGAAAAGCATTGGCATGGATGTGAAACTGCAAGTGATAGGCGTGAAGATGTTAATGACCGTGATGTTGAAGAGCTTCGAGAATTGGCAGAGCAACGCATCCTGGGTTGAATGGAAAAAAGGAAACATCAGCAAGAAACCTCACCACAAAATTCCTCAGCACTACCATCACCACGATCCCACAAATATTGGACCAGTTCATCGATAATGACCATGACTGGGAGCAAAGCAAAAAAGGAAAGAGATGTTCTCGACATGATTTCCTGCTACCGAGAACTGCTTCATGAGAGGAAACTTAAGAAAAGGTAGTCAAATCTTGAGGCTTACTTGAAGAAGAAGCTAAAGTCAGAGGAGGACCCACAGCCTGGTCCCTCCTCTAAGATGTAACCACCACCTGATTCCCTCTGCTGCTGCTGCAATGTGTTGCTGCTCCACTGATGTACAGGTTAGGCCTATTTATGTATTCGTTATTCTACAAATTGCTGTCTATAAATAAAATAATACATCATGTATCTTTAGTTTAATTTTTTGTAATCAGGCATACATGTGCATTTACATAATGTTATAGTAACCCCGCATAGCACTGATATACATAGCGCTCCACCTCCGAGGAACACATCCTCAGCATCCTGAGTGTACATTAAAAAGATTCTGTACAAATCAATTTCTTGTGCACTTTCAACAATGTAGATGTTTCATGTAACGTGGAGTTAAACGTGAAGTGGAATGGAAAGATCTATAGGGAAATCTTTGGTGTACTTGACAGGAATTCGGAAGTTAGTATATTAATTTCTTATTGCATTGAATAGGCATTCATATTTTTTGAGGCAGAATAACTGCATTAATGCATTAAGTGTAGTGTGAGGTTCATTTGGTTAATAGTCTGTTTCACCAAATGTGGAACTGATTCAGTTCCACATTTGGTTTTAAATGTTAGCCATCTAAAATTGTATGAATATTATCGTCCTGCATACACTTTTTACAAACGTTTGTATAATTTTTCAACTTAGAATTGAGTGAATGAAATAAAAGAGGATTAGAGGTCTAAAGTATTCAGATATTTGCTTTTTTTTGAAGTAAGAATGTGTTACAATTTTTTTGTGAAATTAGAAATTTTTTCTTCTTGTGAGTTTTCTGGCCAGCTGAATATATACAGCATTTTCTGTTTATATTTCAGATTACATGCATTCTAGGAGATCCTTTATTACATTTTGCTTCCCAATCAGATCAAATGAGGGCTTTCTTATTCTGGTTTTACTGCTTTATGCCAGAAAAGTGCTCAGCAAAGTTTTTGTTTGGTCATTAAAATGGGCTGTCACATTGAGAGATGAATTTCGTGACATATAACATTTCAAAAATAATCTTGCTATTCCTTTTAATTTGTATATAACCTCCTTTTAATTTGTATATAGCCAAGGTTGTATAAATAATTACTAAATTGAATACAGTTGTCAATGGTGGTGTTCACACAGTCCTTGTGTGAATGTGAGTATACCACCTCATTGGAAAGGTTGAATAACTATAGAGTAATACATTTTTTGAAATGAGAGGTGGTAACTCCTAGCAGCATAGAATAGTTATAGAGCAGACAGAGGTTATTTGCCCCATTGTCTCTGCCAGCTCTCAACCAGACCAGCACTCAAGTTCCACGTACCTCTGCCCTTTCTGTGGTCTTCAATTTTTCTTCACATGTATCTAGTTGTTTCCTGAAGATCGTAATCGAACTCGTTCCTACTATAGCTGCAGCAATTGCAGTCCAGATCCAAGAGCCATGTGAAGATTATCCTTAAGGTCTACCAAATCTATCCTCAACATTCTAAAGTAGTCCAGCTTCTCGAATCTGTCCTTATAATTATAGCTCCAGGAACAATTCTTAATATTTTTGTCTGGACCTCTTTAGTGTGCTTGCAGCCTTCTCAAAATGTTGCAACCAGAATAGAATACAATTCTTATTTGAATCTAGACCACTATCTCATAAGGATTTTTGTGGCCTCCCTGTGTTGTATTCTCAACCTGGCCTGCAGATCATAAGATATTTAATCTGCTAATCTTGCAAGAAAATTTATGCTAAAAGATCTACCCCTGACTGTAGCTTTCATGGTAAATTAAAAATTTAAATTGTGGCACCCATTAACTTTACACTTTCAGCTAAATAATTCTCAATTGGCTAATTATAAATTTATAGGGATTTAGTCATTGAGGAACAGCCTCCCACTGCTTAACTTGGATAAGACTAAGACTATAAAATATTGCTGATGCAAATATGTGATACATCAGCAATATCTATGGTGCTAATAATTAGAAGACGATAAAATGGCGCATTATTCTCATTCCATCTTGAAAATGCAGGGAAAGAGAAAAGGTGTAATAAATCTTGAGTGGCACCATTTCTCAGCACTGCCCATATTTTAGATCTTGGATGCTTGGTTAAGTCTATCTGATGGGTAAATACTGGATTTCTACCCTCTCTGCAGTTTAAATGATAACAATGAGACATTTTTAGTCATTGATTAAATAGAGCAATGAACAGCAAGGTGCTATTTCTAAATAGCTTCTCACTTACCATTTGAGTAACCTTAAAATTAATTTTATTCAAGTGAACTGGGTCAATTCTCAGAAGGAAAAGTAAAGATAAAATAGGTAGACCTGAAAGGAGGGTGGAGCTTACAGCATTTGCAGTGTAATCGTATACAGTTAGTTATCACTAGAAAAAGGGGTTCAGAAAGAAATGTTATTCATAATTACATTCAAAAAGATACATTTTACACACTTTGTACTTTTCCTGTTGAAAAATGTTTATATTGTCCTTATATTGACTATTAAAATAGCTAGAATTATAAATATTGAAAAGAACTGATGCATTTTCTGTAGGATTCCATTTGCCTGCCTGTCTGTCTGTCATGACGTAGGCACTTTCAGCCCTTCAAGCCACGCTCCCTCAGCAACCCCCTCAACCCAGATTAACCTTAACCTAATCACAAGACAAATTACAATAACTAATTAGCCTACCCATTATGTCTTTGGACTGTGGGAGGAAACTGGAGCACCTGGGGGAAACTGGAGCACCTGGGGAAAACTGGCACATTCCACAGAGAATGTTACAGATGGCGCTGGATTTGAATTCCAACATCCTGAGCTCTAATAGCGCTGTGCTACCTTGGCATCCAAATAATGATCCCATAAATATTTAAACACATCCAGCCAGAATCAGCATATAGAGGTACAATGAATTTCAAACTATTCTTCTGATCTTCTGAAGGCAGCACTTTTGTAGAGTTACTTGCATTTATACTGATGCTTGCTTGTACTTTGTTGAAATTCCATCTGATGGAACTTGACTGAATTATTAGATTTTATGTGGACAGGAAAGTAGTTACTCCTATTTTTTTTTTCTTTTCTATTAGTACATTTTGTCTCCATCACCAATTTACTCACAGTTCTGGCCTCAACTTACCATAAAGAGATCTACCTCCACCCCTCCTAAATGTTCTCTGCTACTTAAGAGTAACCTTTTCCCCTCCTAGCTATGACACAGGATCTTGGACCTATAGTTTTAACTGTTGTTTTTTCCATAGATGCTGCATGACCTGAGTGTTTCCAGCATTTTCTATTTTAGTTGTAAAATTTGTTTTATTTTTCGAACTAACAAAATCTTCATGTTTCATTACTTAAGAACAACATACACTATTTCTTAAGAATAATGCTGGTCGTCAAGTGGGCTCTTTTTCCCCTCCCAGTTCCTCCTGTGTTCTTTTGCATTTCTCTTCTGCAAAAAGCTGGGACCTGAATTTGCAATACTAATGGCTAAAGTAAATCAGAGTGAGAAGTGCCAAGAAAAATTGCATGTCCACTTTTTCCCTGTCACCAAACCAAATAGAATTCTAGTTGATGCAGGTTGAGTGCCCCTTATCCAAAATACTTGGGACCATAAGTGTTACAGATTTTTTCAGATTTTGGAGTTTATAATGAAATAGCTTGGTATTGCCATCATTTCTGACTCTGAATTGATAAGCTACCAGTAAGCATCCTTTGCCTTACAGTTGTTCATGACACATATGCACTTAACGGCAAAAATGATTACATACCATTAGTGTAATTTACATTAATTTACAAGGACAGGTGTGTAGGATCATTGGGGAGCTAAGCCATCCCAACCGCAATCTGTTTCAGCTGCTACCATCCAGGAAGTGGTACCGCAGCATAAAAGCCAGGACCAACAGGCTCCGGGACAACTTTTTCCACCAGACCATCAGACTGATGAACTCACGCTGACTTAAGTGTACTCTATATTACATTGACTGTTCTATTTATTATAAATTATTATAAATTACTGATTGCACATTGCACATTTAGATAGAGACGTAATATAAAGATTTTTACTCCTCATGTATTTGAAGGATGTAAGAAATAAAGTCAATTCAATTCAATAATGAAAATATAATGTGTGTAGGGTAACAAAAGCAGCACAGCAGCGTCAGGTGAATACCTGAATCAGATGTTGAACAACAACAGGCAACGACAGGCTTTCAGTCTCCACCTTTGATGACATGTTTTGGTTAAAAGGCTGTATTTGTCTTTTACTTTTTCTTAGATATTATGTAAGATATAAAAATAATCAGCATTGTAGACTTTTTCTGGTGTTAGATTTTCATCAGTGATGATCTTGGCAAACTCATCAATTAATTTCTCTGACAACACACACAAAGTGCTGGTGGAACGCAGCAGGCCAGGCAGCATCTATAGGAAGAAGTACAGTCGACGTTTCGGGCGGAGACCCTTCGTCAGGACGTAATTAATTTCTCTGCTGCTTTGTGATCAGCAGATGCTTTATAAAGTTAATGCAATGCCTTTTCTTAAATTTCTGCAACCAACCTACTGTGTATTCACAATTGCCTTCAATTTTCAGTTTGTCATAATCGATCTTTGCTTGTTTCATAATGAGCATACTATCAAGCAGCATATGTTCACTCCAACACTGATGAATCCACTTTTTCAATACCTGATCAAGAACTTATTTTTTGATGTATGCAGTGTCATTTCTATTTTTCATTAACATATATGAAGTCACTTCTCAGAACTGTCTGTGGTACACAGAGACCTGTACACACACACCTGGTACACAGAGACCTGTGCATCACCTGGGAACCATCCCACCGCTATGTGGAATCTTCCATTTGTGACATCATGTCAACACTGAAAACAATTTTGGAGGTTTTCAGACTTTGAATTTTCAGATAAGGGTACTCAACCTGCATTATTAAAGATATTGATGCTGATTTTTACTTTTTTCAAATTGAAGTGAGTCGTAGTTTGAAGTGATTCAAACTGAGGATTATAAAATTCCATGAACAACTGTTCTCAACTGTAAAGCAGTGACCTAATTATGACACACAAGGCAGCTGAATTAAATGAGCTGCAGGAAAATTTACAACAGATGCTTCTCATTTCATATTGTTTGGTGTCATTTAAATTAACATCTGCAGATAAAGAATATCACTGGGTTTCTATAATAAATCCCAGCCTCTGTGTTGAAGGTTAGTCCATTATTTTATAAGGAATATTTTTCAGCCTCTCAATGACCTCTGAGATCTTTTACTCAAACCTATTGATAAAGCTCATCTTGTCAAAAATAGTGATCAGAAAGTAAAAAACTAAATTTACAGGAAATCGTTTCATTATCTTCCTCTTGATGACAAAATCTGAGAGACAATGAAATCCAAGAAAATTGGCATAACCATATACTACCATGAAAAGACGGATACATAAGAGACTGCAGACACTGAAATCTGGAGCTACACAAAGGAGCTGGAGGAACTCAGTGGGTCAGGCATTATCTATGGAGGGTAGCAGATGAGTTGGCGATTCAGATCAAGCCATTTCATTAGTGCTTGCAGGACAGGGTCCTGATGAAGGAACTCAACCTGAAATGTCCTCTGTTCATGTCCTTCCATAGGTGCTGCATGACCTGCTGAGGTCCCCCTGCAAATTTATTCCTTTGAAAGAACATATTTTCAGAAATAACTAATAGAAATCATTTAAAAATTTCCTGCATCGAATTTGACTGAAATATTTTTTGTCCTTATTTTAAGAGAGTATTAATCTGCATACCTATTACTTTCGTTATGGAGGGTATTCATTGGGTGAGTTGTGCATACCTGGAAGAATGTGGTTCTTGAGTTTGCCACCTGTGAACATTTGATTAATAATAAGTGCTTGGATATGTACTTAAAAATGACTTTGCCATGTGTGGCTAGGAACCAGGGCTGGTAATGGGATTTATCTGGGTAAGGTGTTTTTATTTAAGTTTCCACAGACCTGATGAGCTGAATGGCTTCATGTCAAGAATATTTTCTGATTTCCATAAATATTATTTCAGATTTTCTCTGTTTAAATTGTTCCTTTTGTGTATATTTAATGCAGTTTATAAGATCCATTTATCAAGAAATAATCATGGAATGTGTTAAATAATTTCTGGAAAGATGAGAACAAGGTGGGGTGGTTGTCATAACATCTATCCCCAACATTCCCACAGAAATTGTATTAGATTTAATGGAGCAGTTTATTGGAACACTTTCTCAGATGCAGTTACTTTGAATAGAAGTTCATTGCAAAATCTAGATAATATAGTGAGCAAGACGTCTGTCCTATTATGTTGGTGTCCTGAATTTGAGTTTTACCTGTGTTAATAGGATGAATATTTCTGTTGGCTACACTTGTCCTATATGCAGCTGGTTTGCCCTGTCTGAACTCTGCCTCTGATGGCAAGAAATTGTTGAGCCGAAGTTACACAGATCTCACACTAAAGTGGCATTTTTTCCAAACACTAGAATAATGAGAAAATTAAATCCCTGCTATATTTGGACTAACAGACACATCTCAATCATCCTTAAAGCTAAGGGTAACTTGATTCTTTTCACTACAAAACAAATCCTTAACAAGTCTCCCCTTCTTATTTGTCTTGTATGTCACCAGGCATCAGAAGTTCATAAATTTGTGCCCAAAACTGAGGATGTTAGTCAACTTCATTATGTTTATTGTTAATTGTATCTCCTCACCACCTTTATAAAAGCATTTGCAATGCACTTCACACAGCTTTTGATCATTAAATTTTCTTTCTCAACCAATTTTTTCCCTTTTTCCTACACTTCCTCTTACTCATGTGCGAACCAGTCAAATTTCTCAAGTGCATTTCAGTCTAGCTCCTTTGCTCATTTAGCATGTTGTTTAAGTCAACTTCCACTGGGACAAATGGTCAAGGTCACCAGTAATATTCCCTCTGACTACATTCATGAGGCACTACCATCTATGTTCATATTATAATCTCTCATCAACTATTTCATTCCTTTTTACCTCCAGCCTATCAGAGATCGCTCACTGCCTTTGAACTGGAATACAGGTTTCCCCTGCCATCCGAAGGTAGAGCGTTCCTGTGAAATGGTTCGTAAGCTGGAATGTCGTAAAGCGAAAAAGCAATTACCATTTATTTGTATGAGAAAATTTTGTGAGCGTTCACAGACCCAAAAATAACCTACCAAGTCATGCCAAGTAACACATAAAATCTAAAATAACAGTAATATATAGTAAAAGCAGGAATGATATGATAAATACACAGCTTATATAAAGTAGATGTACTTTTCCACAATCATTGCCTGAACTGTTCTCTGTAGCGAAAATCTCACGCAAGCGCTGTTGGCAAAAACACGGCGCAAGCGCTGTCCAGTAACCTTTAAGCTATGAAGCTGCAAAATAATACCAAATAACACGTAAAAATACACAGCTGATATAAAGTAGAAATAATGTATGTACAGTGTAGTATCACTTACGGGAATCGGGAAGACAGCGCAGAGCACACTGATGATGGTGTGTTAGACTGAGTCGTCGGAGTTTGGGGTGGTGCAGTGGCCCCCATCCTCCGGGCAGTGAGCCAATACCGATCCACGAAGCATGCAGGGGTCCAGCGGTGCCGGGGAGGCACCCAACACACCTTTAAGAGAAAAGCCAAAATAAACATGCTAATTAAATAGGTGCCGCCAGGCATGTAAATATTGGCCCAGATCAGATGCGATTGTCAATTGCGTCACTGGGCGGCACCTAATTAATTAGCATGTTTATTTCGGCTTTTTTCTTAAAGATGTGCTGTGTGTCTCCTGGCTACGGCTGCATTCTCCGCAAATCGGTATCTGACCGCGACCTGGGAGTTGGGGGGGTGGGACACTGGTGTGTCATCTCATCGTCATCTGTTTCCATTAGAGCAGGCAGCTCATCTTCTCCTATGACTGCCTGCCTGGATGTTGAAGGTCGAGGTTCGTCGTCTACTGTGGCTGATGTGGAAGGCTTGCTTGACTGCTAGCCTTGCGCATTTTTCCATCATACAGCTCTTTGTAAGCACTCAAACCATCCTGCAAATACTGTATGCCCTAAACTGACATACCCTTTCAAAATTAAAGTAGTACTTTATCTTTACTCATTTGGTTTCGATTGTTATCTTTTCCTCTTCCAATTGCATCAGGTCTTCATCCATCAGTTCTTGGTCCCTCTTCAACATCATCTTTATCAACTTGCACAAGCCGAACTCACTTTGTCCTTACTTTGTTCACCACGATCGAAACGCTTAATTATGTCTAGTTTTACACTAAGTGTAACACCCTTACGAGCTCTTTCAGGCTTTTCCGATACCTTGCTAACGGCTGCTCACAAGCACATGTTTAAGCAATGCCGGCTAGAATGCAGTTCTGAATCCGGGGGACAGCGGCTGCTCGCTGTCTTTTATTGCGCGCTGTTTTTTTCATAACAGTGAAAACACCTTCTGTTAGCGAAAACAGGGAACTAATGTAGGTTTTTTGTAACTGAGGTTTCGTAAAGCGAACGTTCGAAAAGTGGGGAATACCTGTATTGTGCTAACAAATTCAGTTTTAAGAAAAATTTTTCAATGTCTTTTCAGCATTTTATTCTTGTTCTCTTTCTACTGTACTCTTACCATTTTGATGGTATTGGGCTTTTAGTCAGCCCACCTGGATCATCTTTAACTGCTCATCTTTACCCTTTGCTTAGAAAACTTCAATAACATTTTTCCCTCATTCATTCCTTAATAGTTCAGTTCTGATTCTCCCCCTACTTCCTCCCCATAAAAATAGAATTTAACTACATTTTTGTAAAGTTTAATTACAGTTTGGAAATGCTTACAATGTAGTGAGTTAATATGGTAAATGGTAACTTTAATATGGGGAAGCATCATTTTTGGAAATAATGCTTACCAACATCACTCAGCAGATACAGATGCTTTCACAACATGATATTTTAAATTTTGCTGATTCAAAATATTCTGAATTCTTAATTTTATAGATATCTTGAAACTTGCATTTTCTGATTAGGCATCAGGTTGCATAGTACAGCACAGTAGTGCAGTGGTTAGCACAAGGCTTCGCAATGCAGGGGACCTGGGTTCAATTCACACTGCTGCCTGTAAGGAGTATGTGCATTCTCCCCGTGACTGCGTGGTTTTCCTTCACAGTCCAAAGGCATACTGGTTGGTCATTGTAAATTATCCTGTGATTAGGCTTGGATTAAGTCGGGGGATTGCTGGGTGGCATGGTTCAAAGAGCTGGAAGGCCTATTCTGTGTTGTATCTCGATCAATAAATCAATAAACTAATACTGTAGGCTCGAGACTGCAGGTGGAGCAAAAAGTAATTTGCTCGACGAGCTCGGTGGGTCGAACAGTGTCTCTGTGTGGGGAGAGGAGTCGTATCTTGTGTCTGGTTGTAGAATGAAGATCTTTAATTTATATTAAGGAACTGAGAATGTTTCCCTTGGACCAGGCAAAGAAGGTCAAGGGATGATGTTTTATAGTGGAGTTTAAAACTAAAGTAAGAGTGATTAAACTGGCTGAAGGGCTATATTAAAAAAGGAAATTAAGGTAATTAGATTCTATAAATTTAGGTGGTTCGTATATTGACCCATTTTCCTTCTGACACACATTATTTAAACACCTGACAATATCTCATGAGATAGTTATTACTTTCAGTGTTTCTATACAGAGGATATGTTGCAGAGTTGAGTGCACTACTGTTTTATGTCCAGAACGAGCTACTGAAATGAAAGTAATCACTTCCTATTTTCTGAAAGTCAATGTGTTTGGTTTTAGTTCTCTTCAGCATAGTTTCTTGGATGTTTGGTATGAAGCCGGGAGCATAGCCTTTCAGTGTTGGCTAATAACAATTGAATGTAAATCTAAGCAGAAGGGGACTATTGCATTATACTTGCTTTGCATATTCTAAAATGCTTGTTGCTATTTCATAAAATTGAAGCAAATCCCATTCGTCCTAAAGTCATTGGGTCCTGTTCCGGCAGATCCTAAGATTTAAGAATTTCCATGTGTGTATAAAAATCCTACCTTGGTTTGGCTTCCCTGTCTATGTAATCTGCTCCAGCCCTGAGCGAACTTGGTTCTTCCAAATTTGACTGGTACACACTCCCAGTTTCTGTATTCAAAATTCAAAATTAATTTTATTATCAAAGTACATATATGTCATCCTGAGATTCATTTTTTTGTGGGCATATTCAGCAAATCTACAGAATAGTAACTATAACAGGATCAATGCAAGATCAACCAGAGTGCGGAAGACAACAAATATAAATAAATAACAATAAGTAGTGAGAACATGAGATAATGAGATAAAGGGTCCTTAAAGTAAAATAATTGGTTATCGGAACATTTCAATGATGGGGCAAGTAAGTGTAGTTATCACCTTTTATTTGAAAGCCTGATGGTTGAGGGATAGTAACTGTTCTTGAACCTAGTGGTGGGAGTCCTGAGGCACTTGTACCTTCTACCTGATGTTGGATGCTGCTTTCTATGACATTGTTTGGATGAAGTGCTGAATCTCCACAGACTCCTAAGGAAGTAGAGATGCTGCTGTTTTTTCTTCGCAATTACACTTATGTGCTGGGCCCAGGACAGATCCTCTGAAATAGTAATACCTAGGAATTTAAAGTTGCTGACCCTCTTTGCCTCTGATCCTCAAATGAATACTGGCTCATGACCCTCTGGTTTCCCTCTCCTGAAGTCAACAATCAGTTCTTTTGGTTGATGACATTGAGTAGTATCTTATTGTTATGACACCATTCAGCCAAATTTTTAGTCTCCCTCCTGTATGCTGATTCATCATCACCTTTGATTCGACCCACAACAGTGGTGTCATCAGCAAACCTAAATATGCCATTGGAACTGTGCTTAGCCACATAGTCATAGTGATAAAGCAAATAGAGAAGGGGCTAAGCACACAGCCTTTTGGTACACCTGTGCTGATGGAGGTCATGGAGGTGATGTGTTGCCACCCTGAACTGACTTGGATCTACAAGTAAGGGAATCCAGGATTCAATTGCACAAGGAAGTATGGAGGCCAAAGTCTTGGAACTTGTTGATTAGTTTTGAGGGCATGATACTGTTAAATAATGAGCCGCAATCAATAAAGAGCATCCTGATGTATGCACCTTTGATGTCCAGATGTTCCAGGATTGAATGAAGAGCCAATGAGATCGTGTCTGCTGTGGACCTGTTGCTCCAAGAGCTGATCCAAGACGCTGCTCAGGCAGGAGCTGATATGCTGATATAATTCATCATCAACCTCTCTTAAAAACTTCCATCACTGTGGATGTATTGCACCCCCCCCCCGCCACCACCGGCTTGCATACAACCATGTGATCTCTAAGCTATGGAATTCTCCCCATTAACTTTTAAACTTGGTCAACATTTCTTATGGCAATCGATAATTTCTTTTATAGCAGCTGTGAACTACATGGTTTACTTTGTTAAAGGTCTAGTAATGCAGGTTATTCAGTTAACAACTAAAAATTATATTTGGAAACTTAACACTTCGTAGTATTTTTAAGTGCATGTGTGGATGATCGTTTTTTTGCTTGTAATACAGTTGTTATCTGCCAAATAAGGGAATTTGTGGACACATTAGTTATGATGTCCTTTCCTCTGCAATTCAGCAACCTCGCAGGACATTGGAAAGGTGCAAAAATATTAGGGAAGGTGTTGTCATGGGTGACTTCACCTTCCCTAATATTGATTAACACCTCCTTAGCGCAAAATGGTTTTAGAAACATAGAAAACCTATGTTTTAATGGGATAAAATTTGTTAAGTGTGTCCAGGAAGGATTCCTGACAAAGTATGTGGACAGGCTGACCAGAGAGGCCAAGCTGGATCTAGTGCTAGGTGATGAACCTGATCAGTGGGTGAGCATTTCAGAGATAGTGACCTTTAGCATAGCCATGGACAAACATTGGAGCAGACAATATAGGTAGTATTTATTTGGGGAAAGGCCAGTTATAAAGGTATCAAACAGATAACCAGATTTCTGCTGTCATTTCTGAGAATGTTCAGGGAGTTATAAGGTTGTGGATAGGTTTGTTCTATTGATACAGGGAAGGGAAGGTAGGATTAAGGGGACTATGGTTGACACAAGAGGCAGAACATTTAGTCAAGGGGAAGACAGAAGCATACTTATGATTTAGGAAGCAAAAATCAAGAATTGTTCTTGAAAGTGATAAGGGAGCTAGGAAGGATCTTAAGAAGGGAATTAGGAGTGCAAGAAAGGGGCATGAGAAGGCCTTAGTGAGTAGGATTAAGGAAAACCCCAGGGGGTTCTATATGTACATGAAGATTAAGAGGATGGCTAGAAAGGAAGCAGGATCACTTGGGGATAAAGCGGGAAGCATGCTGGAATCAGAGGATTTACCAGGATGCTTCCAGGATTAGAGAACATATCTTAAGAGGCAAGGCTGAGCAAGTTAGGGATTTTCTCTGGAGTGAAGGAGGGTGAAAAACAACTTGATAGAAGTGTATAAGAAGAAAAAAAGCACCGATTAAGTGGACAGCCAGCATCTTTTTCTCAGGGCAGCGGTGGCCAATACCAGAGAACATCCTTTTAAGGTAAATGGAGGAAAATCAGAGGGGATGTCAGAGGTAGTTTTTCTTTACAGAGTGCCTTGAATGTACTGCCAAGGGTGGTGGTAAAGGCAGATACATTAAGGGCAGTTAAGAGACTCTCAGATAGGCATATGGTTGAAAGCAAAATCGAGGGTTATGGGCCATGTAAGATGGAGGGGATAGATAGATCATGGAGTAGTTTATACGGGTCAGCACCACATTGTAGGCTGAAGGTTGCACACTCTGCTGTACTGTATATCTTGTATTATATTCATTCCTTCCCACAAAAAATGTTTTAGAAGATCAAATTACAGAAAATCCTTGAAGATGAAAGTTGAATTACTATTAATTGGTCTTATTTATTTTTAACCACACTATTCCATAATGCCACACTTTGTAGTTGAATGAATTTTTTTAAATCTCAGTGGTCACTTCAGCTTCAGTACCTGCCCTATGGGGTGTACTGTGGTGGGATCCAGCTATTTTCAGAGCAAATGATTGGTCCACTATAATTTTCAGGCATTTATTTATTCCTTTCAGCTTTGTCTTTTGAGGAGTTTGATGCAAATGGGTGAAAATAGTTGGACAATAATGTATTTGAGTTTGGTACAATGTGATTACCCTGATAATGGAAAAAATCCTAATATTGTAGATAATTGCATTGCCTAGACAGGGTTCTGCATTTAAGTGAGCCCTTTACTCTGAGATCATTTACTATTCCACACCATTTCTTCATTGGATGGAACCAGTTAAAGCTCCTACCAAGCAATGTCGTAGTGGAATGTGATATTTGTTTTCTGATTGTGCCTATGTGTCAAAGTAATTGATCTTCATCCAAACCACTGAGGTGGGAAGGCTTTACATATTTAGATTATAAACAGAAATGGTTAAATACTCAGCATGTGGCAGCATCTGTGGAGAAAGAAGCAGAGTTAGTCTTCTTTCCTTGCAACTGCTAACAGTTATGTTTGCCAGAAGTTAAATCCTAGTTGTCCATATTCAGAACTGTATTGGTGTAGTTGAGTACTGAAGACTCAAAGATTGCACACCAACATACAATAATTCTTTTGGTCCTGCAGTTTAGTTCTCACTTGGCATACAAAGCATCATCTTCTGACACGTTTTCCCTGGTCTCCAACACGGTGCTATAAATTCAGCATTTTCATTCAGCATAATCTGCCTTGTCTTTCATCAAAATTACTCCCTTCCAAGGCCTTAAGCAATATTGACTGGGGAGATCATGTAGTTTGCAGTGATTAGTGAGAATGTGAATTCTTCAAAGTTCGAAGTAAATATATTATCAAAGTACGTATATGTCATCATATATTGCCATGAGATTAATTTTCTTGTGGCCATTCACAGAACAAAAACTATAATATAATCAATGAAAAATTGCACACAAAAATTGATAAATAGTGTTCAAAGGACGATACTCTGTACAAATACAAAATAATAATAAAACAGCAGTAAATAAATAATACTGAGGACATGAATTGTAGAGTCTTTGAAAGAGAGTCCATAGGTTGTAGAATCATCTTAGTGCTGCGATTAGCCAAGTTATCCACAATGGTTCACAAGCCTGATGGTTCAAGGGTAATAACTGCTCCTGAACTTTCTGGTATGGGTCTAAGGCTCCTGTACAACCTTCCCAATGGTAGCAGCGAGAAGAAAGCCTGGCCTGAACCGTGGACATTTCTGCTGATGAATGCTACAGATGTGCTCAATGGTGAGGAGGGCTTTTCCTATGATGGACTGGCTGTAAACACCACTCGCATTTACCCCAGGCAAAGCAGAGCATTGGTTATTTTAACAAGATTAAGATGCACTCATTCTTTCTTTCTTTTTAAATCTTTTTATTGAATAAGTATACAAAAAGGTAAGCCATATAGGCACTAATACACTGTTAGAATATAATAAAATTACAGAAGATATTAATACAAAAAAAAGATACAAACGATGTAATTTAAACATAACATACCAAGGTAGCATAATATTATACTAATTTTTATATATATATATCAATAGAGAAAAGGAAAAAAAAGAAACCCAAAAAAAACCCACCGTGCAACTAACTAAAGGCAAAGCAAAGCAATGGGCTAACTTGAAACCAAACAGAGTTAAAAAGACTTAAAATCACGTCCTCAATCCCGACCTCCATTAAAAACAGTAAAAAAAACAAGAAGGGTATATATTACATTAAATGAAAATATTGAATAAAAGATCTCCAGGTCTGTTCAAATTTAAATGAGGAGTCATAAAGATTGCTTCTAATTTTCTCCAAATTCAAGCATAATATCGTCTGAGAATACCAAAAAAAGGTAGTTGGAGCATTAAGCTCTTTCCAATGTTGTAAAATACATCTTTTCGCCATTAAAGTAAGAAATGCAATCATTCTACGGGCTGAAGGAGAAAGATTACTGGAAATTTTAGGTAGTCCAAAGATAGCAGTAATAGGGTGAGGAGAGATATCTATATTCAATACCTTGGAGATAATATTAAAAATGTCTCTCCAAAAAGTTTCCAGAGTAGGGCAAGACCAAAACATATGAGTTAAAGAGGCTATCTGCCCCGGACATCTATCACAAAAAGGATTAATATGAGAATAAAAGCGAGCTAATTTATCTTTGGACATATGTGCTCTATGAACAACTTTAAATTGAATTAGGGAATGTTTAGCACAGATAGAGGAAGTATTGACTAATTGTAAAATCTGCCCCCATTCATCCACGGAAATGATAAACCCCAATTCCTGTTCCCAATCTACCCTATTCTTATCAAATGGAGCTTTCCTAAGTTTCATAATAATATTATAAATGATTGCCGATGCACCTTTCTGACATGGATTAAGGTTAATTATAGTATCTAAAATGTATGTAGGAGGAAGCATTGGAAAGGAAGAAAGTATAGTACTTAGGAAATTTCTAACTTGTAGATATCTAAAAAAATGTATTCTTGATAAATTATATTTATTAGATAATTGTTCAAAAGACATAAGGGAACCATCTAAAAATAAATCCAAAAACCGTGAAATACCCTTAGTCTTCCAAATTTGAAAAGCACGATCTGTAAAAGAGGGAGGAAAAAATATGTTACCTAAAATAGGAATCGCTAACCCAAATTGATTAAGATCAAAAAATTTTCTGAATTGAAACCAGATACGTAAGGTATATTTAACTATCGGGTTAGACACCTGTTTAAGGCGTTTCAAATCAAAAGGAAGAGAGGAACCTAAAATAGAGCCAAGTGTATAACCCTGAACAGATTGTAATTCCAATGCTACCCATTTAGGAATGGATAGTATATCCTGGTCAAGTAACCAAAATTTCATATGTCAAATATTAATTGCCCAATAATAAAATCTAAAGTTAGGTAATGCTAAGCCTCCATCTCTCTTAGCTTTCTGTAAATGTATTTTACCCAGTCTCGGATTTTTATTTTGCCAAATAAATGAAGAAATTTTGGAGTCGACTTTATCAAAAAAAGATTTTGGAACAAAGATTGGTAATGCCTGAAATATATATAAAAATTTTGGCAAAAAAAACATCTTAACTGCATTAATACGACCAAATCAAAGTTAAATATAAAGGAAACCATTTAGATGAAAGTTGAATAATATGGTCAATTAATGGTAAAAAGTTAATCTTAAATAAATCTTTGTATTTACAAGTAATTTTAATCCCAAGATATGAAAAATAATTATCAATCAATTTAAATGGAAAGTTATGATATAAGGGAAGTTGTTTATTAATCGGGAAAAGTTCACTCTTACTAAGATTTAATTTATATCCTGAAAAAAGACCAAATTGTGCTAATAGCTCTAAAACAGTCGGGATGGATTTTGGGGGGGATTAGAAATATATAAAAGTAAGTCATTAGCATAGAGTGATATTTTATGGGACTTTAAGCCCCGAGTTATCCCAGTAATATTTGGAGATTCTCGAATGGTAATTGCAAGAGGTTCTAATGCAATATCAAATAATAAAGGACTAAGAGGACAACCTTGTCGAGAAAAAAGGTGAACTTAAAGAGTTAGTACGGACCGAGGCCACAGGAGAATGATATAACAGTTTAATCCAGAATATAAATTTCGAGCTAAAATTAAACATTTCAAGCACCTTAAATAAATAAGGCCATTCTAGTCTATCAAAAGCTTTCTCAGCATCTAAAGAGATAACACACTCAGGAACATTTTGTGAGGGAGTATAAACAATATTTAACAGTGTGCAAATATTATAAAAAGAGTAACGACCTTTAATAAAACCCGTTTGGTCTTCCGAAATAATAGAAGGAAGTACTTTTTCTAATCTATTTGCTAATAACTTAGAGAAAACTTTAGAATCAATATTTAATAAAGATATTGGTCTATAAGATGCACATTGAGCAGGATCTTTATCCTTCTTTAATATTAGAGAGATTGACGCTCTATTGAAAGATTCAGGAAGTTTACCAAGTTTTAATGAAGCCTCAAAAACCCTACAGAACCAAGGGATTAATGAAGGTGCAAAACATTTATAAAATTCTACGGTAAACCCATCAGGGCCAGGAGCTTTCCCCAAATTCATAGAGAAAATAACATTCTTAATCTCATCCGTGGTAATGGGAGTATCTAACATAGAAGACATATCCTGTGAAATCTCAGGGAAGTCTAGATTATCTAAAAAATCATTCATATATTTAGAATCTCGAGGAGACTCTGATTGATATAAGGAAGAATAAAAATCACAGAAGGTTTGATTAATCCCCACATGATCAAGTATCAGTTGGTCATTTTGGTTATAAATCTGATTAATTTGAGATTTAGCATAATTAGACTTCAGTTGATTAGCCAACAGTTTGCCAATTTTGTCACTGTGTACATAAAATTCGCTTCTTGTTTTCTTTAATTGCTTTACAATCGAGGACGAAAGTAATAAACTGTGTTCCATTTGAAGTTCAGTTCTTTGTTTATATAACTCCTCAGAAGGAGCTATAACATATTTCTTATCAATTTCCTTAATCTCGTCCACAATTACCAACTCCTCCTGCTTCAGCTTCTTCCTCAAAGCAGCAGAATACGAGATAATCTGACCACGAATATAAGCTTTAAAAGTATCCCAAAGAATGTTCACAGAAATATC
Organism: Mobula birostris; assembly: GCF_030028105.1. Taxonomy (NCBI): domain Eukaryota; kingdom Metazoa; phylum Chordata; class Chondrichthyes; order Myliobatiformes; family Myliobatidae; genus Mobula; species Mobula birostris. Next base: position 82,689,625 of record NC_092378.1, read on the forward strand.
CTCTGTATAGTTAATTGTAAAAAAAAGATCAATCTGTTCATTCATAAAGTTAACAAAGTCCGAGTCCTGAAGCAACAGCGAATTAAAACGCCATTGTCTATTATTTTGTATATTGACCAGAATTTTAATAGAAAGCTTAAGTGGAGCATGATCCGAAATGGTTATAGAGTCATAATCACATTTAATCACTGAAGGAATAAGACGAGAATCAATAAAGAAATAATCAATTCTTGAATAGGAATGGTGAACATGTGGAAAAAAAAGAAAATTCTTTTTCCTGAGGATGCAAAAAACGCCAAATGTCCGTCGACTCAGAATCAGAAAGGAATGAATTAATCAAAGTTGCAGATTTATTAGGTAAGGTCCGTAGAGGAGCCGAACGGTCCAAAGCTGGAGACAAGCAGGTATTAAGATCTCCGCCCCAGATCAATGAAAACTCATTCAAATTCGGGAACTGATTGAATAATGATTTATAAAATTCCAGACAGTCCATATTAGGAGCATAAACATTAACCAAAACTACCTTTTTATTAAATAGTAGACCACTAACCAGTAGAAATCTACCATTCGGATCAGAAATAATATCATGTTGTATAAAAGTAACTGAGGAGTCTATAAAAATAGAGACGCCTCGAACCTTAGCATTGGAGTTCGAATGAAACTGATTTTCCTTCCAGAATTTAAAAAAAATGTAGTCTGTCCCCCCTCCGCACATGGGTCTCTTGTAAAAATAAAATTTGTGCTTTAAGTCTCCGGAACACTTTAAAAACTTTTTTCCTTTTAATAGGATGATAAAGACCATTAGTATTCCAGGAGACAAAATTAATAATAGACTCCATAAACCCTAAAGTCAACCCGCAACAAGGAGGATTGACGATAGGCTTGACCCACGAACCCGGAAAGGGAACAGAACATACAAGAGATACCGGGAAGAAGAACGCAACCAATACTTCAATAATGTATATAGCCCAAGAAGAAAGAAACTAAAACGTGAAGCCCCTCCCACCACCCCCCGCCCCATGACCCCAAGGCTAAATCTAACGCAGACCAGCACGAAAGAAGCAAGCACTAAAACTACCCCCATGACTTCCGGTATACGCTCCCTAAAAAAAGTGTAAATATAAAAAAGATCAGCTAATTATAAAACAATAAAAGAATAAAAAATAGATAACTCAATTAAAACAAACACATAATATAACAGATTAAAAGCCAGAAAATATAAAAAAACCGCAACAAACCCCAGACCCATGAGTAAACAAAACAAAAAAAAATGAGATTATTAACATAAACTAGCTATGAAAACCTACAAAACAAAATAGATTTAAAAACTACAAAATTTAAGGCCACAAAGGAAATACGTAAAATGACGGTGAGGAAATAACCACCCAGAATCCCCTGGGAAAAAGAAAGAAATGACGCAGTTAAAAAGAAAGTATAGCAACCATATTAAATAATCAAAAATAAACTTTTCTGCCCATATAGGGCAAAAAAAAAATTAAGACTGACAAATTCACAACCTCCGATCAACGGAGATAGTTAAAAGTTACGATTAAGATGTTGAAGGTGAAGATTGATCCAGATAACTCTGGGCATCCGATGGAGATTCAAAAAAACGGAGGGCTCCATCCAACATACGAATCCTTAGACGTGCAGGGTAAAGCAGCGCTGGTTTTAAATCTATCTTGTAGAGTTCCGACATCACAGATCTGTAACGAACCCGTTGATCCCGGATTGGTTTACTGAAATCCTCCACGAATTGGAACTTAAGATCCAGAAAATCAATGTAACCTTTAGATCGAACGAAACGAAACAGTTTCTCCTTGTCTTGAAAGTAATGAAAACGTAAAATGACATGTCGAGGTTTATCTGACTTAGGCGAGTATGATGGAACTCTGTGAACACGATCCAATAACGGTGGTTGGTCAGGAAATACAGTAGGAAATGCATCTTTTAAAAGTTGAGAAAAATACTTCCTAGGGTTATCAGATTCAACAGCTTCACGCACCCCAATCATTCGAAGATTCTGCCGTCGCATTCTGGATTCTAAGTTAGAGTTTTTTAAAGGTCAGAAAGTCGAGTTTTTTCTTCATTACATTAATTGTTTCTTCGATTTTCTCCATCTTGAGCTCACTTTGTTGCGTGGATTTTTGAAGATCAGATATAGCCGACTGATGTTCCGTAATAGATATTTGTATCTTCTCGATTGAATCGGCAATTTTCTGGAAACTAGTTGAAATTTCCTCACGAATTAGCTCCGATATAGCTTTCAAAGTCACCGGTGGTTCAGTCGGAGGGAAATCGGTACCTTTCGGTCTGCCCGGAGGTTTGCCATCCTTCCCGTTTTTTCCATTCTTAGACATAGCAGACCTTAAAAACATCTGATTATCGAAGAGCCCAATTTGTTTCAAAGTATTGTAAAAGTTGATGCCTTAATGGTTAATTAAAATATAGCTGATCATAAGAAGAAAAACTCAGAGGTAATGGAACAAGTCAAGAACGCGACTTCACTCCATGAGCGCTACCGAAAGTCCCCCGCGCTCATTCTTTAAGGGAACCTGAGTTGCGTATGTATTGTATCTTTCCATTAAAATTGGCTGTGCACATGAGGCTTTATGGTGTGTCCAGGTATTAAAGATTAAAAGGAAGGATGAAAATTAGTTTATGCAAAGCAATGATATTTCAATGGACAATAGACAATAGGTGCAGGAGTAGGCCATTCGGTCCGTCGAGCCAGCACTGCCATTCACTGTGATCATGGCTGATCATCCACAATCAGTATCCAATTCCTGCCTTATCCCCCTAACCTTTGATTCCGCTATCTTTAAGAGCTCTAGCCATCTCTTTTTTGAAAGCATCCAGAGACTTGGCCTCCACAGCCTTCTGGGACAGAGCATTCCATATATCCACCACTCTCTGGGTGAAAAGTTTTTCCTCAACTTCGTTCTAAATGGCCTACCCCTAATTCTTAAACTGTGGCCTCTGGTTCTGGACTCACCCATCAGTGGGAACATGCTTCCTGCCTCCAGTGTGTCCAATCCCTTAATAATCTTATATGTTTCAATAAGGTCCCCTCTCAGCCTTCTAAATTCCAGAAAGTGGGATCTCCCCCCTCCCCCTCCCATTTTCAAATCTCTTACTAGCTCTTCCTTCAGTTAGTCCTGACGAAGGGTCTTGGCCCGAAACATCGACTGTACCTCTTCCTAGAGATGTTGCCCGGCCTGCTGTGTTCACCAGCAACTTTGATGTGTGTTGCTTGAGTTTCCAGCATCTGCAGAACTCCTCATGTAAAGTATTGAGGGAGATTTTTTCAATTTCAGCATTGTTCATTCCCTGCTGATCATAAATCCAGGCTATCATCATGAAAATCACTGCTGCATTTGAATTTCTCCAGATTGTCATCTGCTTATTGATAGCTGATACTTTTAGTAAATTTAGTTTGGTGAGCACAAAATTACTTTTGGCGTTTCATTGTTATTTTAAATCTAGATCTGCTTTGTTTGATGTCGATGGCTGCATCACTCACATTAGTATGTCTACTGAAGGTGAAATGATCTGGCCAGTAAATATGGGTATGTTTTTGAATGTAGCACCATCTACTGGGTGTATTGTCTATGCAAATCGAAATCTGATTTGCAGCAAAAAGCACAATGCCAGATGAACTTATTCCATTATTCAACATAACACTTGTGAAAACATTTACATATAAAAGGGCAACATGTGGTGGTGTTGCATGGTACAAAACTATAACAAATCAAGCTGCTTCTCTGTTTCCCAGACGTCTGTGCTCATCTTCCTGCCTCCTTGTCCTTACCTACCATCCCATGAGTCTCTGCAACCAACGCATTATTCTCCACAACTTCTGTCATCTCCAAAGGGATCCTACCACGTAACATATCTTTACATCCCTCCCACTCTCCGATTTCTGCAGGAATTGCTCTCTTGTCCTTTCGCCCCTCCCCATTAGTCTCCCTCTGCAAGCAGCCAAAGTGTAGCATCTGTCCGTTCACCTCCTCTCTCATTTCCATTCAGGTCTCCAAGCAGTCCTTCCAGGTGAGGCAAAACTTCACCTGTGAATCTACTGGGGTCACCTGTTGCATCCTGTGCGCCTAATGCGGCTTTTGTGTTGGTGAGACCCATCGTAAATTGGGGAACCGCATCGTCGAGCATCTCTGCTCTATTCACCAGAAACGGAGCTCCCCGGTGGCCCAACATTTTAATTCTGCTTCCTATTCCTGTTCCCGACATGTCGGTTTGTAGCCTCCTTTCGTGCCACGATGAGGCTACCTTCGGCGGAGTAGCAACACTTTATGTTCTGTTCAACCTAGCAGTGTGAATATCAATTTCTCCTTCCGGTAACCCTCCCCCTCCTCTTCCCTCTTCTATTCTCCACTCTGGCCTCTTAACTCTTCTTACTGGCCTATCACCTCCCCTGGTGCCTCACTTCCCTTTCTCCTATCGTCCATTCACCTCCCCAATCAGATTCCTCCTTCTTCTCCCCACCCCCCACCTTTTTATTTTGATGACTTTCTTCTTCTCCAGTCCTGAAAACTGGTCTCAGCCTTTTGTTTCCATGGGTGCTGTCTGACTTGAGTTCCTCCAGCATTTTGTGTATGTTGCTTTGGATTTCCAACATCTGCAGAATTTCCTGTATAAACAAATCAAATTACTCATTCAATTCCTAGTAAGTGGTAGTTTCAGTAAGGGTTTCAGTTGTCCTTTGGTGAGAGCAAGTTGACAGGTGATTCTCCTGATTGGATGCTGGATTGCTCTAGAAAAATAGACATGAGATTTTGCAGATGCTGCAGATCTTGAGCAACACATACAAAATGCTAGTGGAACTCAATTGGTCAGGCAGCTTCTATGGAGGGGAATAAACAGTTGAATTTCAGGTTAAGACCTTCAGACTCAGTCCTCCATATTTTGTGTGTCTGTTCTGGAAAAGTAAAATGGATGTAAAGCATAAGATCAGGTTCTCTATCAAATAAATAGGTACAGAGTCATACAAGAGTACAGCACAGACACAGACCCTTTGGCTCACCTAGTCCGTGCTTAACTATTTAAATTGCCCAGTCCCATTGACCTGCACCCATACCACTCCTGTCCATGTACCTATTCAAACTTCTCTTAAAGCTTGAAATTGTGCTCATATATACTACTTATGCTGGCAGCTCCTTCCACACTCTCACCACCCTCTGAGTGAAGAATTTTCCCCTCAATCTATTCTCAATCTTCTATGCTGTAAAGAATACAGTCCTGACCTATTCAATCTTTCCTTATAACTCGGGTCCTCCAGTCCCAGCAATATCCTTGTATATTTTCTCTGTACTCTTTCAACCTTGTTTATATCTTTTTTGTTGATAGGTTACCAAAAATAAACATAGTACTCCAAATTAGGCCTCACCATCATCTTGTACAACTTCAACATAACATCCCATCTCATGTGCTCAATGCATTGATTTATGAAGTTATGACCCTATCTGCCTGTGCAACCACTTTCGATAAATTATGGACCTGTATCCCCAGATCCCTTTGTTCTGCTGCACTCCTCAGTGCTCTGCTGTTCACTGTGTAAGATCTTCTCTCATTGGTCCTACTGAAGTGCAAAGCATCACACTTGTCTGCATTAAATTCCATTTGCCATTTTTCAGCCCATTTTTCCAGCTGGTCCAGATCCTACTGCAAGCTCTGATAATCTTCTTCACTGTCCACTACACCCCAATCTTATCAGAAGTGGATTTGAAATTACTAAGATGTATTATTCATATTCGGCTATACAATGCCCTGTTGACTTATGGTAACAAAAGTGTTGTGAAACTGAATATTTGCATTGATTTTATCAAACATTTTCATTCAGTTACGATGTAGCTGATCCATATTTTAATTCCATTTAATTGGTTACCTATTAATCCACCTACGTCAGTAGAAACATAGAAAACCTACAGCACAATACAGGCCCTTCGGCCTACAAAGTTGTGCCGAACATGTCCTTACCTTAGTATTATGAAATGTTACATTTACGTGGTCTCAGCAGCTGCCAGTCTTTTGATCCCATCATACAAAATAAAGTCGTAAAATGCATGCAACATACACAAAATGCTGGTGGAATGTAGCAGGCCACACAGCATCCACAGGAAAAAGCACCAGAAGCACAGCTGACGTTTCGGGCCGAGATCCTTCATCAGGACAAACTGACAAAGGGTCTCGGCCCAAACCATCAACTATGCTTCTTCCTATGGATGCTGTCTGGCCTGCTGCGTTCCACCAGCATTTTGCGTGTGTTGCTTGAATTTCCAGCATCTGCAGATTTCCTCGTGTTTGCATCGTAAAATGCATATCTAGTTGATCTGCACACATACATGCAACTTCTGTCTGTCTGATCACTGCTATGTTTATAACATATTAACAATAGGTTGGTGTGACTTTTAGTGAAATGCTCTTTCAGAGCATTTTTTTTGTTAATGAACTGCTTCCAGAAGGTTTTACATAGTGAAACATTAGAAAGTAATTTCATATTTAACTGTAGAAGTAAAACAATTTTAGGAAAACCCATCAGGTCAATTCTAGAGTGGCTGGTACTGGTTTTCCAGTGTTTCAGTACAGTCTACTTCTAGGTGGCTAACTTATTTGTTATACAAGACTATTATGATGGTGGGACTCTCACCAAAACATCATAACTTAGACTATATTGGGTTCAGGGCAAAAGTACTTCATTCCAATTTTGGTAGAGAAAGAATATAAATATCAAGTGGAGCAACCTAAAAATGCACAAGCATCTCTAGATTACTTATAAATACAGTGTGTTTTGCTCACTGAAAACTGGCACAGGAATTAAATGTTACATTATTCACAAGGATGCATGTGTAATTGTTTGCTTGGGATGAATGTATGTGCTGCTTGCATTTATTTTTGTTTTGCAGTATACTCTTAACTCAGTTGTTTAGTATGAATACAAATGTAATTACGTGGCTAAATTCTAATGTTTAGTTTAGCAATATTTTAATTAAAAAATTAATGTATAATTCAAACCGGCTTTATAATAAAAACTAACATTTCAGTTGGAAGATTGAGAGTCCATGATTGAGAAAGGGTTTAACGTAGTTTTCACAATACACTGTAATGAGAAAAGATGTTGAAGATGAAGTATAGAAATTGTTGTAACATTAAAAATCATTCTGTTAGCAAAGAATTTTAATGATTCATTTCCTTTTTTTTCTATTTGTTCAGGTGCCACCAGGGAAATTGGTTCAGCATTAACCAGAATGTGTATGAGGCACAGAAGCATTGAGACTAAACTTCGTCAGTTCTCAGCGTGAGTTACTTGGCTTTGTAGATGTGGAATAATATTATGAATTGGAATAAATTTCAGTTGGTTTGTTATCGGCTTGGGCTAATTAATGTCTATATGTAATCCAGTGTAGAACATAGAATAGTACAGCACAGTACAGGCCCTTCGGCCCACAATGTTGTGCTGACCCTTAAACCCTGCCTCCCATATAACCCGCCAACTGAAATTTCTCCATATACCTGTCCTGTAGTTTCTTAAATTTCACTAGTGTATCTGCCTCCACCACAGACTCAGGCAGTGCATTCCATGCACCAATCGCTCTCTGAGTAAAACACCTTCCTCTAATATCCCCCTTGAACTTCCCACCCCTTACCTTAAAGCCATGTCCTCTTGTATTGAGCAGTGGTGCCCTGGGGAAGAGGCGCTGGCTGTCCACTCTGTCTATTCCTCTTAATATCTTGTATACCTCTCATCCTCCTTCTCTCCAAAGAGTAAAGCCCTAGCTCCCTTAATCTCCGATCATAATGCATACTCTCTAAACCAGGAAGCATCCTGGTAAATCTCCTCTGTACCCTTTCCAATGCTTCCACATATTTCCTATAGTGAGGTGACCAGAACTGGACACAGTACTCCCAGTGTGGCCTCAGCAGAGTTTTATAGAGCTGCATCATTACCCCGCAACTCTTAAACTCTATCCCTCTACTTATGAAAGCTAACACTCCATAAGCTTTCTTAACTACCCTCCCTACCTGTGAGGCAACCTGTGTGGACATGTACCCCCAGATCCCTCTGCTCCTCCACACTACCAAGTATCCTGCCATTTACTTTGTACTCTGCCATGGAGTTTGTCCTTCCAAAAGTGTACCACCTCACACTTCTCCGGGTTGAACTCTATCTGCCACTTCTCAGCCCACTTCTGCATCTTATCAATGTCTCTCTGCAATCCTCTACAGTCCTCTACACTATCCACAAGAGTTTATTTAGAGATAAAGTTTTGAGTCAAACCAATGAGCTGTCATCTGATCCAATTCAAAGTCCTTGAACCTCTCCTTCTAAAGGAACCAATAACCAATTGGTTATTTCATTACCAATGTTCCCCTCCACCACCACCCTCCTCCAGCTGGCAGATTTGGTCCTCACCATCAACAGTTTCTCCTTCGGCTCCTCCCACTTTTTCCAGACTCAAGTGGTGGGCATGGGCAACCACAAGGGCTCCAGCTATGCCTGCCTTTTTGTTGGCTATGTAGAACAGTCCATGTTCCAAGCCTTTCCAGTAATGCTTCCCAACTCTTCCTCCACTACATTGATGACTGCATTGGTGCTGGTTTCTCCTTCCACTAATTGTTTTTCCTCCCCACCTCCCTTCTGTTCCCCACTCAGTCCTCTCACTTGCTGATCTCCTCCACTTGGTGCCCCTCTTCCTGCCCTTCCTCCTATGGCCAAATCTCCTCTCCTTCCACATTCTTTCCTCTCCAGCCCTTTACCATTCCAACCCACAGGGCTTCGAAGAAGGGTCTCTGCCTGAAATATTGACTTCATTTCCAAGGATGCCTCCTGACCTGCTCCAGCATTTTACATGTGTTGCTTAGATTTCCAGCATCTGTAAAATTTATTTTTTTTATCATGTTCCACAATTTTGTTTCTATACTGCCAAGTGGCATTATATTGCATGTTGTAATATGTGCTTAGGCATGGGTTATTCTTGTTTATGACAGCCTTTAATTAATGTTTAATTTTTTTTGCAATATATGGATCAAATAGATATCAAAAGGCAGTCTAATTTCAGGTTTAGCAGATCATGCATGTGTTTTAATGGTCTGAGATGTTTAAAAGTAACAAAAATTGAATGGTCTTTTGGGGAAGAAAATAGTTGATAAATGGCAAGTCACAAACAAGGGTAAGTCTGCAGATGCTGGAAATCCGAGCAACACACACAAAATGTTGGAGGGACTCAGCAAGCCAGGCAGTACATATGGTAAAAAGTACAGTCAATGTCTCAGGCCAAAACCCTTCGGCAGGACTGGAGGGAAAAAAAAGCTGAGGGGTAGATTTGAAAGGTGGGAGACCAGAGAGAGAAACACCAGGCAATAGGTGAAACTTGGAGAGGAGAGATGAAGCAAACAGCTAGGAAGATGATTGGTGAAAGAGACAGAAGGACATGGAAGAAAGAAAAGGAGGAGCACCGGGGGAGGCGATGGGTGGGCAAGGAGATAGCATGAGAGAGACACACAAGGGGATGAGAAATGGTGAAAGGTTGGGGGGGGGCGTGGGGAATGATGGAGGTAGTACTGGAAGTTGGATAGTTCGATGTCACCAGGACTGGACGAAATATACCCCAGGCTACTGTGGGAGGCGAGGGAGGAGATTGCTGAGCCTCTGGCGATGATCTTTGCATCATCAGTGAGGACGGGAGAGGTACCAGACAACTGGAGGGTTGCGGATGTTCTTCCTTGATTCAAGAAAGAAACATAGAAACATAGAAAATAGGTGCAGGAGTAGGCCATTCGGCCCTTCTAGCCTGCACCGCCATTCAGTATGATCATGGCTGATCATCCACTCAGAACCCTGTACCAGCCTTCCCTCCATACCCCCTGATCCCTTTAGCCACAAAGGCCATATCTAACTCCCTCTTAAATATAGCCAATGAACTGGCCTCAACTGTTTCCTGTGGCAGAGAATTCCACAGATTCACCACTCTCTGTGTGAAGAAGTTTTTCCTAATCTCGGTCCTAAAAGGCTTCCCCTTTATCCTCAAACTGTGACCCCTCGTTCTGGACTTCCCCAACATCGGGAACAATCTTCCTGCATCTAGCCTGTCCAATTCCTTTAGGATTTTATACGTTTCAATAAGATCCCCCCTCAATCTTCTAAATTCCAATGAGTATAAGCCTAGTTCATCCAGTCTTTCATCATATGAAGGTCCTGCCATCCCAGGAATCAATCTGGTGAATCTTCTTTGTACTCCCTCTATGGCAAGGATGTCTTTCCTCAGATTAGGGAACCAAAACTACACACAATACTCCAGGTGTGGTCTCACCAAGGCCTTGTACAACTGCAGTAGTACCTCCCTGCTCCTGTACTCGAATCCTCTCGCTATAAATGCCAGCATACCATTCGCCTTTTTCACCGCCTGCTGTACCTGCATGCCCACTTTCAATGACTGGTGTATAATGACACCCAGGTCTCGTTGCACCTCCCCTTTTCCTAATCGGCCACCATTCAGATAATAATCTGTTTTCCTGTTTTTGCCACCAAAGTGGATAACCTCACATTTATCCACATTAAATTGCATCTGCCATGAATTTGCCCACTCACCTAACCTATCCAAGTCACCCTGCATCCTCTTAGCATCCTCCTCACAGCTAACACTGCCGCCCAGCTTCGTGTCATCCGCAAACTTGGAGATGCTGCATTTGATTCCCTCATCCAAGTCATTAATATATATTGTAAACAACTGGGGTCACAGCACTGAGCCTTGCGGTACCCCATTAGTCACTGCCTGCCATTCTGAAAAGGTCCCATTTATTCCCACTCTTTGCTTCCTGTCTGCCAACCAATTCTCTATCCACATCAATACCTTACCCCCAATACCGTGTGCTTTAAGTTTGCACACTAATCTCCTGTGTGGGACCTTGTCAAAAGCCTTTTGAAAATCCAAATATACCACATCCACTGGTTCTCCCCTATCCACTCTACTAGTTACATCCTCAAAAAATTCTATGGGATTCGTCAGACATGATTTTCCTAACCGGTCTATAATTCCCCGATTTCTCTCTCCCTCCTTTTTTAAAAAGTGGGGTTACATTAGCCACCCTCCAATCCTCAGGAACTAGTCCAGAATCTAAAGAGTTTTGAAAAATTATCACTAATGCTTCCACTATTTCTTGGGCTACTTCGTTAAGCACTCTGGGATGCAGACCGTCTGGCCCTGGGGATTTATCTGCCTTTAATCCCTTCAATTTACCTAACACCACTTCCCTACTATCATGTATTTCCCTCAGTTCCTCCATCTCACTGGACTCTCTGTCCCCTACTATTTCTGGAAGATTATTTATGTCCTCCTTAGTGAAGACAGAACCAAAGTAATTATTCAATTGGTCTGCCATGTCCTTGCTCCTCATAATCAATTCACCTGCTTCTGTCTGTAGGAGACCTACATTTGTCTTAACCAATCTTTTTCTTTTCACATATCTATAAAAGCTTTTACAGTCAGTTTTTATGTTTCCTGCCAGTTTTCTCTCATAATCTTTTTTCCCCTTCCTAATTAAGCCCTTTGTCCTCCTCTGCTGAACTCTGAATTTCTCCCAGTCCTCAGGTGAGCCACTTTTTCTGGCTAATTTGTATGCGTCTTCTTTGGAATTGATACTATCCTTAATTTCCCTTGTCAGCCACGGGTGCACTACCTTCCTTGATTTATTCTTTTGCCAAACTGGGATGAACAATTGTTGTAGTTCATCCATGCGATCTTCAAATGCTTGCCATTGCATATCCACCATCAACCCTGTAAGTGCCATTTGCCAGTCTATCTTAGCTAATTCACGTCTCATACCTTCAAAGTTACCCTTCTTTAAGTTCAGAACCTTTATTTCTGAATTAACTATGTCACTCTCCATCTTAATGAAGTATTCCACCATATTATGGTCACTCTTACCCAAGGGGCCTCTCACGACAAGATTGTTAATTAACCCTTCCTCATTGCTCAATACCCAGTCTAGAGTAGCCTGCTCTCTAGTTGGTTCTTTGACATGTTGGTTCAAAAAACCATCCCGCATACATTTCAAGAAATCCTCTTCCTCAGCACCCTTACCAATTTGGTTCACCCAATCTATATGTAGATTGAAGTCACCCATTATAACTGCTGTTCCTTTATTGCACACATTTCTAATTTCCTGTTTAATACCATCCCCAACCTCACTACTACTGTTAGGTGGCCTGTACACAACTCCCACCAGCATTTTCTGCCCCTTAGTGTTATGCAGCTCTACTCATATAGATTCCACATCCTCCCGGCTAATGTCCTTCCTTTCTATTGCGTTAATCTCCTCTCTAACCAGCAATGCTACCCCACCTCCTTTTCTTTCATGTCTATCCCTCCTAAATATTGAATATCCCTGAATGTTGAGCTCCCATCCTTGGTCACCCTGGAGCCATGTCTCTGTGATGCCAACTATATCATATTCATAGAGCGTAGAGATAGCCCAGGAAATTATAGACCAGTGAATCTGACTTCAGTGGTTGGTAAGTTGATGGAGAAAATTCTGAGCGGCAGGATTTATGAACATTTGGAAAGGCATAATATGATTATGAATAGTCAGCATAGCTTTGTCAGAGGCAGGTCGTGTCTTATGAGCCTGATTGAATTTCTTGACGATGTGACTAAACACATTGATGAAGGTAGAGCAGTAGATGTAGTTTATGTGGATTTCAGTAAGGCATTTGATAAGGTACCCCATGCAAGGCTTATGGAGAAAGTCAGGAGGCATGGGATCCAAGGGGACATTGCCTACTGTGGCAAGCCAGTTCTGGATCCACAAAGCAAAGAGTGGTTGAGACGGGTCATATTCTGCATGGAGGTTGGTGACCAGTGGTGTCCCTCATGGATCTGTTCTGGTACCCCTACTGTTTGTGATTTTTATAAATGACCTGGATGAGGAAATGATGGGTTAGTAAATTTGCTGATTACACAAAGATTGGGGGTGTTGTGGATAGTGTGGAGGGCTGTCAGAGATTACAGCGGGACATTGATAGGATGCAAAACTGGGCTGAGAAGTGGCAGATCTTCCATATGAAGAAAGACTGGATGAACTAGGCTTGTACTCGTTGGAATTTAGATTGAGGGGGGATCTGATTGAAACGTATAAAATCCTAAAGGGATTGGACAGGCTAGATGCAGGAAGATTGTTCCCGATGTTGGGGAAGTCCAGAACGATGGGTCACGGTTTGAGGATAAAGGCGAAGCCTTTTAGGACTGAGATTAGGAAAAACTTCTTCACACAGAGAGTGGTGAATCTGTGGAATTCTCTGCCACAGGAAACAGTTGAGGCCAGTTTATTGGCTATATTTAAGAGGGAGTTAGATATGGCCCTTGTGGCTAGGGGGATCAGAGGGTATGGAGGGAAGGCTGGTGCAGGGTTCTGAGTTGGATGATCATCCATGATCATAATAAATGTCAGTGCAGGCTCGAAGGGCCGAATGGCCTACTGCACCTATTTTCTATGTTTTCTAACCCAGACAAGTGTGAGGTGGTTCATTTTGGTAGGTCAATTATGATGGCAGAATATAGTGTTAATAGTAGGACTCCAGGCAGTGTGGAGGATCAGAGGGATCTTGGGGTCCGAGTCCATAGGACACTCTAAGCTGCTGTGCAGGTTGACTCTGCGGTTAAGAAGGCATACGGTGCATTGGCCTTCATCAATCGTGGGATTGAGTTCAGGTGCTGAGAGGTAATGTGGTATGCAAAAGTTTGGGCACCCCAGTCAAAATTTCTGTTACTGTGAATAGCTAAGTGAGTAAAGGATGACCTGATTTCCAAAAGGCATAAAGTTAAAGATGACACATTTCTTTAATATTTTAAGCAAGATTACTTTTTTATTTCCATCTTTTACAGTTTCAAAATAACAAATAAGGAAAAGGGCCAGAAGCAAAAGTTTGGGCACCCTGCATGGTCAGTAACACCCCCCTTTGACAAGCATCACAGCTTGTAAAAGCTTTCTGTAGCCAGCTAAGAGTCTTTCAATTTTTGTTTGGGGTATTTTCGCCCATTCTTAGAACCATAGAACCATAGAAGATTACAGCACAGAAACAGGCCTTTTGGCTCTTCTTGGCTGTGCTGAACCATTTTTCTTCTTAGTCCCACTGACCTGCACCTGGACCATATCCCTCCATACATCTCTCATCCATGTACCTGTCCAAGTTTTTCTTAAATGTTAAAAGTGAGCCCGCATTTACCACGTCATCTGGCAGCTCATTCCACACTCCCACCACTCTCTGTGTGAAGAAGCCCCTCCCCCAATGTTCCCTTTAAATTTTCCCCCTTCACCCTTAACCCATGTCCTCTGTTTTTTTCTCCCCTGGCCTCAGTGGAAAAAGCCTGCTTGCATTCACTCTATCTATACCCATCATAATTTTATATACCTCTATCAAATCTTCCCTCATTCTACTACGCTCCAGGGAATAAAGTCTTAACCTATTCAACCTTTCTCTGTAACTTACTTCCTCAGGTCCCAACAACATCCTTGTAAACCTTCTCTGCACTCTTTCAACCTTATTAATATCTTTCCTGTAATTTGGTGACCAAAACTGCACATAATACTCTAAATTTGGCATCACCAACCTCACCATAACATTCCAACTCTTATACTCAATACTTTGATTTATAAAGTCCAATGTACCAAAAGCTCTCTTTACCACCCTATCTACCTGTGACGCCACTTTTAGGGAATTTTGTATCTGTATTCCCAGATCCCTCTGTTTTACTACACTCCTCAGTGCCTTACCATTTATCCTGTATGTTCTACCTTGGTTTGTCCTTCCAAAGTGCATACCTTCCTTGCAAAAGGCTTCTAGTTCTGTGAGATTCTTGGGCTGTCTTGTATGCACTGCTCTGTTGAGGTCTATCCACAGATTCTCAATGATGTTTAGGTCAGGAGACTGTGAGGGCCATGGCAAAACCTTCAGCTTGCGCCTCTTGAGGTAGTCCATTATGGATTTTGAGGTTTATTTAGGATCATTATCCTGTTGTAGAAGGCATCCTCTTTTCGTCTTCAGCTTTTTTTTTTACAGACGGTGTGACGTTTGCTTCCTGAATTTGCTGGTATTTAATTAAATTTATTCTTCCCTCTTCCAGTGAAATGTTCCCCATGCCACTGGCTGCAACACAAGCCCAAAGCATGATCAATCCACCCCCGTGCTTAACAGTTGGAGAGGTGTTCTTTTCATGAAATTCTTCACCCTTTTTTCTCCAAATATAACTTTGCTCATTGCGGCCAAAAAGTTCTATTTTAACTTCATCAGTCCACAGGACTTGTTTCCAACATGCATCAGGCTTGTTTAGATGTTCCTTTGCAAACTTCTGACACTGAGTTTTGTGGTGAGGGTGCAGGAAAGGTTGTCTTCTGATGACTCTTCATGAAGGTCATAGTTGTGCAGGTGTCGCTGCACAGTAGAACAGTGCACCACCACTCCAGAGTCTGCTAAATCTTCCTGAAGGTCTTTTGCATTCAAATGGGGGTTTGGATTTGCCTTCTAGCAATCCTAAGAGCAGTTCTCTTGGAAAATTTTCTTGGTCTTCCAGACCTCAACTTGACCTCCACCACTGTTAACTGCCATTTCTTAATTGCATTATGAACTGAGGAAACGGCTACCTGAAAATGCTTTGCTATCTTCTTATAGCCTTCTCCTGCATTGTGGGCATCATTTATTTTAATCTTCAGAGTGCTAGGCAGCTGCTTAGAGGAGCCCATGGCTACTGATTGTTGGGACAAGGTTTGAGGAGTCAGGGTATTATTAAAGCTTTGAAATTTGCATCACCTGGCCTTTCCTAACAATGACTATGAACAAGCCATAGCCCTAACAGGCTACTTAAGGTCTGAGACCTTGGTAAAAGTTATCTGAGAGCTCAAATCTCTTGGGGTGCCCAAACTTTTGCTTGGTTCTCCTTTCCTTTTTTTCACTCTAAAATTGTACAAAACAAAAATAATACACTAATCTTGCTTAAAATGTTGAAAAGAATGTTTCATCTTTAACTTTATGACTTTTGGAGATCAGTTCATCTTCTACTCACTTAAATATTCACAGTAACAGAAATTTTTGACCAAACCTTTGCATGCCACTGTATATAGGGCCCTGTTCAGACCCCACTTGGAGCATTGTGCTCAGTTCTGGTCGCCTCACTGCAGGAAGGATGTGGAAACCATAGAAAAGGTGCAGAGGAGATTTACAAGGATGTTGCCTGGATTGGGGAGCATGCTTCATGAGAATAGGTTGAGTGAACTTGGCTTTTCCTCCTTGGAGCGACGGAGGATGAGAGGTGACCTGATAGAGGTGTGCAAGATGATGAGAGGTATTGATCGTGTGCATAGTCAGAGGCTTTTTCCCAGGGCTGAAATGGCTAACACGAGAGGGCACAGTTTTAAGGTGCTTGGAAACAGATACAGAGGAGATGTCAGGGGTAAGTTTTTTGCACAGAGAGTGGTGAGTGTGTGGAGTGGGCTGCCGGCGATGGTGGTGGATACGATAGGATCTTTTAAGAGACTCCTGGATAAGTACATGGAGCTTAGAAAAATAGAGGGCTATGGGTAATCCTAGGTAATTTCTAAGGTAAGGACATGTTCGGCGCATCTTTGTGGGCCAAATGGCTTGTACTGTGCTGTAGGTTTTCTGTGTTCTAAATTTGAGAAATTGATGTTCATGCCATCAAGTTGGAGGCTACCCTAACGGAATTTAAGGTGTTGTTTCTCCAACCTAAGTGTGGCATTATCCCGTCAGTGAACAAGGTCATGGATGGACATATCAAAATTTGAATGGGATCTGCAGGAATCGCTCCCTACATGATTCCCTTGTCCATTCATCCCTCCACGCTGATCTCCCTCCCGAAAGCGGAATTAAGTACTTCACCTGCCCCTACACCGCTCTCCGCAGTACCATTCAGAGCTCCAAACAGTCCTTCCAGGTGAGGCAATACTTCACCTGCGAGTCTGTTGGGGTCATATACTGTGAGTCAGTGGCCACCCATTTTAATTCCACTTCCCATTCCCATTCTAATATGTCCATCCATGTCCTCCACTGTCGGGATAAGGCCACACTTGGATTGGAGGAACAACACCTTATATTCAGTTTGAGTAACCTCCAACCTGACGGCATGAACATCAATTTCTCAAACTTCCAGTAATGTCTCCAGCACCGCTCCTTCACCATTTCCCATCCCCTTGTCCCTCTTTCATGTTATCTCCTTGCCTGCCCATCACCTCAGTTTTTTTTTTCTCCAGTCCTGCGGAAGGGTTTTGGCCTGAAACATTTCCAAATATGCTGCCTGGCCTGCTAAGTTCCTCCAGCAATTTGTGTGTGATAAATGGCAAGTAGTGTGTGTATTGTTATTACAATACATGCCTTGATGTTAAATGAACTCACGTTTAAAATGTAGCGTTCTTCTTGTCTTAAAAAAAATTCCCTTGCTAAGTTTAATGCAATTTTGTTAATCTAGAGCTTTGATCGATTGCCTGATAAATCCGCTGCAGGATCAAATGGAAGAATGGAAGAAAGTGGTTAATCAGCTTGACAAGGACCATGCAAAGGGTACACTTAATCAAAGATTCATTGCTTTAAGTTGTAATTTGAACAAACAATTTGTTAACAAGAAGTTTGCCTTTTTGAAACAAAATCTGCAGCAATTTACTCTAGTTTTGCAAATAATTGAAAATAAATGTTTTCCCTTGTTGGATCTTGATTCTTGTGTGATCCAAAGATTTTTTGAAATAAGGCATAAAATGTTACTTACGGTCATTCTATCAAGTTCAAAGTAAATTTAACAAAAATAAGATTCCAGTGGTAGCAATTAACCTATAAAATAGCCAAGTTTGAGTGACATGACACTTGCTACTGAAAACTAAGAAGTTTCTAGAAGAATACAGAAGCAACCATATCTTAATTGCTGGAATACTCACTGACCAATTAAATATACAGTATATAGGTAATTATATAATAAAAATAAAGCAAGCATGGGAAAGTTAAACTACAAGAAAAATACAAGAAAAGTAACAATTTTACACCCTAATCCAACATGTTTGAAAGTCAGTATTTATTTGTGTTCAGAGGAAATGTTAGTAACAGTGAGCCAGGAAAGTATAGATGTATGGTATTTTGTATACAGATTACAAATTGGTCCTGGTTTTCGTAATGCTACCCACCTTATTCTTCTCTCTTCGATTATGATAAAAGTATATTCAAGGTGTAAATTCAAGATGTATTTTGGATTTACTAAACTGACTTGTGCTTCAAAATATAGAAATTGTTTCAGTAGTGAATGCAATATTGCAAAATGTAGATCTTGACAGTAGTTTCCTTTTCTTTAAAGAATATAAGAAAGCTCGTCAAGAAATCAAAAAGAAATCATCTGATACATTGAAACTTCAGAAAAAAGCAAAGAAAGGTACTTGATTTCAAAATTTGCCAATTTCTCTCTTTACAGACATAGAAATGCATTGGGTGTTTCATTTTATTATGGCAGAGGAAGAATCAGTTCCTAACACAGCCACAGACAGCAAGTCAGGCAGCATCTATGAAAATAAATGGACAGTCAACATTTTGTGCCAAAACCCTGCAACAGGATTGGAAAGTAAGAGAGAAGACACCAGAATAAATAAGTGGTATGGGGGGGTGCAGGAAGGAGAACAAACTAGAAGGTGTAGCCAGGTGAGAGGGAAAGGTAAAGGGCTGATAGGAGAGGAGAGTGGACTATAGGAGAAAGGGAAGATTGAGTGTCACCAAGGGGCAGTAATAGGCGGGTGAGAAGAGGTAAGAGGCCTGAGTGGGGAATAGAAGAAGAGGGCAGGGGAGGGGAAAAGGAAATCAAGTGACCAGGAAGAGAAATCGATTTTCATGCCACCAGGTTGGAGAGAACCTAGACAAAATATGAGGTGTTGCTCCTCCGTCCTGAGATCTCTGAGAGTCGCCTCATCGTGGCAGAAGAGGAGGTCATGGATGGACCGACATGTCAGAATGGAGATAGGAATTAAAATGGTTGGCCACTGGAAATTCCACTTTTGCCAGATGGAGTGGAGGTGCTCAATAAAGTAGTCCCCTAATTTATGCAGGATCTCACCAATATAGAGGAGGCTGCTTTGGGAGCACCAATACAATAGAGGACCCTAACAGATTCACGGGTGAAGTGTTGCCTCTCCTGGAAGGACTGTCTGAGGTGTGAATAAAAATGAGAAAGAAGATAAATGAGGAGGTGTAGCATTTCTGTCATCTATAGGAATATGTGTCAGGAGGGGCGAACGGACAAGGGGATCACAAAGGGTGCGATCCCTGCAGAAAGCAGAGAATTGTGGGGGGGGGGGAAGTAAAGTGGTGTTTTGTGGTATGAGCCCTTTGAAGATGGCAGAGGTTGTGCAGAATGGTGTGTTTGATGCAGAGGCTGATGGAGTGGTAGCTAAGGACAAGTGAAACTCTATCCATATTAAGACAGTGGAAGGAGGAATGAGGGCAGGTGTCCAGGAAATGGAAGAGATGCAGATGAGGGCAGCATGAATGGTGGAGGAAGGGAAACCCTGCTCTTTGAAGAAGGGAGGCATCTCTGATGTCCTGGAAACATGCGGCGGAAACAAGGGAGCTGAGAAAAGAGAATAACATTTTTGCAGGAGACTGGGTGGGAAGAGATATAGTCAAGGTAGCCTTGTGAAGGGGTTGGTTTATGAAATGTGTCAGTAGACTGTTTGTCTTTAGAGATGGAGACAGAGAACTAGGAATGAGGTGTCAGAAATGGACTAAGTGAAGTTAAGGGCCGGGTGGGAGTTGGAGGCAAAGTTGATGAAATTGACAAGTTCGGCATGGATGCATGAAGTAGCACCGATATAGTTGTCAATGTAGCGCAGAATTCAACAGTTCCTGAAACAATGAGTGTGGATCTTCAGGCTCCTGTACCTCCTCCCTGGCGATGGTAATTAGAAGAGGGCATGTCCAAAATGGTGTGGGTCTTACATGATGGATGCCACCTTCTGGAGACACTGCATTTTGAAGATTTCCCTCAACGGCAGGGAGGAACCGACTGAATGTAAAACCCTTTGAACCCTCTTACTGTCCTGTCCTTTAGCACCAAATGCCAGTCAGAAATTATCTCCATTGTACATCTGCAGTGACGACATGAGGACTACTGTTCAGTACGATGGCAGCTCATCAGAACCCTTCGCTATTCATAGTGGAGTGAAACAAGGATGCGTGTTGGCCCCAGCATTATTCGGCATCTTCTTCTCTATGCTATTGAAGCACGCATTTGGGACGTTGACAGAAGGCATCTACATGCACACCAGGTCTGATGAGCGGCTGTTCAATCCTGCGCGCCTGAGAGCAAGAACAAAGGTGCGAAAGATCTTAATATGTGACATGCTCTTTCCTGATGACACTGCTATAACCTCGCACACCAAACAGCAACTACAAACTCTCATGGAATGCTTCTCTAAGGCATGCAAGGACTTCGGGCTTACCATCAACCTAAAGAAAACAAATGTCCTTGCCCAGAACATAGTGGAGACATCAGTCATTACCATCGACAATTACGATCTAGAAGTGGTCCACGAGTTCACATAACTGGGGTTGACCATTAGCAACACTCTCTCCCCTGATGTTGAAATCAATAGGTGTATCGACAAAGCAACATTGATCCTTGCTCGACTCTCCTCACGGGTCTGGGAGAATCTGAAACTCGCTACAAAGACCAGGACTGCCATGTACAATGCATGCGTTATTAGCATGCTCCTGTATGGTAGTGAGACTTGGACCATCTACTCCAAATAGGAGAGGAAACTCAATAGTTTTCACCTGCGCGGCCTTTGCTGCATCCTCGGCATTACCTGGACAGACAAAGTCCCAAACTCTGTGGTGC
The DNA here is from genome assembly GCF_030028105.1 of Mobula birostris. Lineage (NCBI taxonomy): Eukaryota > Metazoa > Chordata > Chondrichthyes > Myliobatiformes > Myliobatidae > Mobula > Mobula birostris. Next base: position 82,710,510 of record NC_092378.1, read on the forward strand.
TCTCCCGTGCTGGTCTTCCCACTATGTTCACGCTTTTAAGACAATGCAGACTGCGCTGTCCGTCGTATGAAGGATGGCAGACCGCCAAAGGACATCCTCTACAGAGAACTAGCAACAGTCAAGAGGAATGTTGGTAGACCCCATCTTCGCCTCAAGGACCTCTGCAGGCGTGACATGAAAGCCTTAAAAATCAACACAGAGTGCTGGGAGGATACTGCAGATGACTGCAACAAATGGGAGGTACTCTTCAGCAACACCTAGAACAAGGTGAAAGAGTGATCCTGAGTCAGTTTGAGGAGCAGAGAGCACAGCGGACAACAATTCCACGATGCCCTACACATGCAGCAACTGTGGCAGAGTCTGCCGTTCCAGGATCGGCCTCAATAGCCACAGTCGATGCTGCTTGACAAACCAGTGACTACCAGAGGCGCAGTACCCATGGTCGACCGTGACTGACGGAGGGGACACACACACACACACACACACACACACACACACACACACACACACACACACACACACACACACACACACACCTCTGCAGAAATTTCCTAGAGTTTTTGGTAACATACTAACTTGTCAAATAGACTTTATCTTTTGTAAAACAGTGTTGACTGCCTTGTAATTTTCTAAATGTCTTGCTACCACTTCATAATGGATTCCAGCATTTTCCCAGTGACTGAAATTAGACTTACTTGCCTACCAGTTTTTGTCCCCTTCCTTAGTTATGTTATTTACAGTCTCACAATCCTCTGGGGCCTTCAGAACTAAGCATTTTGTTTTTGGATAGGTTATACCAATGCATGTACTTCCAATGTAGCCACTACCTTAATATTCCACCATGCAGACTATCAGGTTCAGGAGACTTGTCTCAATTGGACAGGGTTTTAATTATACATTTTCTAGGAAAGAATATGACAGAACCTGTACAACAGGTCAGTGCAAAGTCTCTTCAGTTACCTTTGTCCAATTCTAAACTCAGTTTTTGAAGGGGAGCTGTTGGAGCTGTAATGAAATTTGTTTCTGTTTTTGTGTCAAAGCTGCTTGCATTTTTTATATTTCAAATGAATTATATACAGAGTAAAATTTCTTTAGTTGTAAACCATGTGTCTTATCACAAAACATGTTCAAGAATTTTAAAAAACCATACAGAATCTGAAAATAGTATTTGAATAAAATATTTTTGGAAGAAAAAGTGTTTTTGCCTTTCATAGATCATATTTTTCCTACTCAAATTATCAGGCCAGACTCCCTAAAGATTCTTGTTTTGTTTGAAAGTCAAAGGGTAGGATGTCTGTTCAATTTTCTGGAAGTTAATGTTTGAAGATTGTGGATCCTCTCACCGCTATGGGCAGAAGTTCCCACTTGCTTCAAAAAGGCAACAATTATGCCAGTCCCTAAGAAGAATAATGTGGGCTGCCTTAGTGACTATCGCTGGGTAGCATTCATATCGACAGTGATGAAATGCTTTGAGAGGTTGGTCATGACTAGACTGAGCTCCTGCCTCAGCAAGGACCTGGACTCATTGCAATTTGCCTATCACCACAATAGGTCAATAGCAGACACAATCTCAATGGCTCTCCACACAGACACCTACGACGTCAGCATTTAATACCATCATTCCCACTATCCCGATTGAGAAGTTACAGAACCTGGGCCCCTGTACCTTCCTCTGCAATTGGATCCTCGACTTCCTAACCGGAAGACCACAGTCTGTGCGGATTGCTGACAACTTATCCTCCTCGCTGATGATCAACACTGGCGCACCTCAGAGGTGTATGCTTAGCCCACTGCTCTGCTCTATATATACGCATTACTGTGTGGCTACGCATAGCTCAAATGCCATCTACAAATTTGCTGATAATACAATCATTGTTGGTAGAATCTCAGATGGTGATGAGAGGGCATACAGGAGTGAGATATGCCAATTAGTGGAATGGTGCCGCAGCAACAATCTGGCTCTCAACGTCAGTAAGATGAAAGAGCTGATTGTGGGCTTCAGGAAGGTTAAGATGAAGGAACACATATCAATCCTCACAGTGGGTTCATAAGTGGAGAGAGTGAGCAGCTTCAAGTTCCTGTGTGTCAAGATCGCTGAGGATCTAACTTGGTCCCAACATATCAAAGTAGTTATAAAGAAGGCAAGACAGTGGCTATACTTCATTAGGAGTTTGAAGAGATTTGGCATGTCAACAAATACACTCAACAACTTCAATAGTTGTACTGTAGAGAGCGTTCTGACAGGCTGCATCACTGTATGGACGGGCTACTGCACAGGACCGAAAGAAGCTGCAGAGGACTGTAAATCTTGTCAGCTCCGTCTTGGGCATTAGCCTACAAATTACGCAGGACATGTTAGGGAGCGGTGTCTCAGAAAGGCAGCGTCCATTACTTAGGACCTCCAGCACCCAGGGCATGCCCTGTTCTCACTGTTACCATCAGGTAGGAGGTACAGAAGCCTGAAGGCACACACTCAGCGATTCAGAAACAGCTTCTTCCCCTCTGCCATCCAATTCCTAAATGGACATTGAAGCTTTGGACACTACCTCACTTTTGTTTTAATATTCAGTATTTCTGTTTTTGCATGTTTTTTTTAAATCTATTCAATATACGTAATTGATTTACTTGTTTATTTATTATTATTAAGTTTTATTTTATTTATTATTTTATTTCTCTCTGCTAGATTATGTATCTTATGTAACTTAGCTGCTGCTAAATTAACAAATTTCATGTCACGTGCTGGTGTTAATAAATCTGATTCTGATACTTAACAGTTTCATTTCTTAACCACATTCCAAGTCATTAAAGATAATAGACAATAGACAATAGGTGCAGAAGTAGACCATTCGGCCCTTCGAGCCTGCACCGCCATTCTAAGATCATGGCTGATCATCTACTATCAATACCCGGTTCCTGCCTTGTCCCCATAACCCTTGATTCCCCTATCCATAAGATATCTACCTAGCTCCTTCTTGAAAGCATCCTGAGAATTGGCTTCCACTGTCTTCTGAGGCAGCACGTTCCACACCTCCACAACTCTCTGGGAGAAGAAGTTCCTCCTCAACTCTGTCCTAAATGACCTACCCCTTATTCTTAAACCATGCCCTCTGGTACTGGACTCTCCCAACATCTGGAACATATTTCCTGCCTCTATCTTGTCCAATCCCTTAATAATCTTATATGTCTCAATCAGATCCCCTCCTCAATCTCCTTAATTCCAGCGTGTACAAGCCCAGTCTCTCTAACCTCTCTGCATAAGACAGTCCGGACATCCCAGGAATTAACCTAGTGAACCTACGCTGCACCTCCTCCACGGCCAGGATGTCCTTCCTTAACCCTGGAGACCAAAACTGCACACAGTACTCCAGCTGTGGTCTCACCAGGGCCCTGTACAAATGCAAAAGGATTTCGTTGCTCTTGTACTTAATTCCCTTTGTAATAAAGCCCAACATTCCATTAGCCTTCTTCACTGCCTGCTGCACTTGCTCATTCATCGTCAGAGACTGATGAACAAGTACTCCTAGATCTCTTTGTATTTCTCCCTTACCTAACTCCACACCGTTCAGATAATAATCTGCCTTCCTGTTCTTGCTCCCAAAGTGAATAACCTCACACTTATTCACATTAAACGCCATCTGCCAAGTTTCTGCCCACACACCCAGCCTATCCAAGTCACCTTGAATTCTCCTGACATCCTCATCGCATGTCACACTGCCACCCAGCTTAGTACCATCAACAAACTTGCTGATGTTATTCACAATGCCATCCTCTAAATCATTGACATAAATCATAAACAGCTGTGGTCCCAATACCGAGCCCTGTGGCACCCCACTAGTCACTGCCTGCCATTCCGAGAAGCACCCATTCACTGCTACCCTTCGCTTTCTATCTGCCAACCAGTTTTCTATCCATGTCAATATCCTCACCCCAATGCCATGAGCTCTGATTTTACCCACCAATCTCCTATGTGGTACCTTATCGAATGCCTTCTGAAAGTCAAGGTACACCACATCCACTGGATCTCCCGTGTCTATCTTCCTGGTTACATCCTCGAAAAACTCCAGTAGATTAGTCAAGCATGATTTGCCCTTGGTAAATACATGCTGGCTCGGCCCAATCCTGTCACTGCTATCAAGATATGCGGCTATTTCATCTTTAATAATGGACTCTAGCATCTTTCCCACTACTGATGTTAGGCTAACAGGGCGATAGTTCTCTGTTTTCTCCCTCCCTCCTTTCTTAAAAAGTGGGATAACATTAGCCATTCGCCAATCCTCAAGAACTGATCCTGAATCTAAGGAACATTTGAAAATGATCACCAATGCATCCGCAATTTCCAGAGCCACCTCCTTTAGTACCCGAGGATGCAGACCATCTAGACCTGGGGATTTGTTAGCCTTCAGTCGCATCGGTCTACTCATCACTGCTTCCTTCCTAATGTCAATCTGTTTCAGTTCCTCTGTTACCTTATGTCCTTGGCCCATCCATACATCTGGGAGATTGCTTGTGTCTTCTCTAGTGAAGACAGATCCAAAGTACTTATTAAATTCGTCTGCCATTTCTCTGTTTCCCATAACAATATCTCCCAATTCATTCTTCAAGGGCCCAACATTGTTCTTAACTAAAGATGTTGCGGTGAAGTTTTAGTGTGTGGTACCCTGCAAATAAACCAAGGACACTTGGTATAAAATGTATAATACTGCGTTTATTTTCAACTTGTAAGATGTGTGGAAGAAATTCCTGCATTGATTTTACTTAATTTCATGAATATTATGATGAAGATAAATGTATTGGAGCAGATCTTCCACTTCCTTTTAAATTTCCGGTCTCGTATATCTAGACAGTGCTCCTCGGTTGTTTTAAAGAGGGCAGTACGAAGGCAGCTCTTGACTCATTAGGATACAGTCCCTCCAAGTGAAATTGGCCAGCTGTGCTGATTTTAATAGCAGAAGGTGGCACAGATTCAGCAGGCAGTTTGCCCTGCTGCTCTGGAATCCTTTGGTGCAGCACTATCTCTGGCATTCTGCTAAATGGGAAACTGCTGCAGACTTTACTCAGGGTGAGCTCATTCAGGCACATCTGGTGAATCCATGTTTGTGGGTTTGGCTTTAGCTCTGAATCAAAGACCACTTATTTACACTTTGTTTTTGTGGGTTGCAAGGTGCTTAACAAGAGTAGTTTTGGAAGTGCTCTCTAGGCTCCCCATGAATGATACTTAAGTTCTTAAAACCATCCTTAATGCTCTGGAACTTTGAACAGTCATCAGTCAGAGATTCACATGCCTTGATATCCATTCTCTCAAGGTGGCTTTGAGCACATCTTTGAATCTTGTCCTCTGTTTGCCTGGTAATCTCTTCCCATTGTAGAGCTTGGAATAGACAGCCTAACCATTGCAAACCATTATATTTGAATTGTGCACTTGAGGAAAATGCATTGGAAATGTGTATTTGGATTTGACTTCTGCAAACTTCCAACATCATAATGTTCTCCACTATAAAAGCAAATTTTGGTGTGACTCATTTCTGTACCAGTGTGTTTTTTATGGAATGAGAATAGTAAATTTTGCGATTAAACTATTTGCATGAAGTTGCAGTTCAGGAACATAGAACAGTACAGGCTCTTTGGCCCACGATATTGAACTGACATTTTAACCTATTCGGAGATCAATCTAACTCTTCCTTCTTACATACCTATCTTAGAGACTTTTAAATGAAGCTAATATATCTGTCTCCACCACCACCCATAACAGGGGTTATCACTTTCTGCATGAAAAAACCTACAGTACCTCTGACATTCCCCTCCTCCTCCCACGCCATTCTTTCCTCCAATCACCTGAAAAGTAACACACACAAAAAATGCTAATGAACACAGCAGGCAGCAGGCACAAAGGGTCTTGGCCCGAAACGTCGACTGTACCTCTTCCTATAGATGCTGCGTGGCCTGCTGCATTCATCAGCATTTTTTGTGTGTGTTGCTTGAAATTCCAGCATCTTCAGATTTCCTCATGTTTACCTGAAAAGTAAATCCTTTTGATTAGCCATTGCCACTCTGAAGAAAAAGGTGCTAGCCGTCCAGTCTTTTTATGCCTGTTGTCATCTTGTACAGCTCTATCAAGTGTCCTCGTATCCTCCATTCCAAAGAGAAAATCCCTAGTTCACTCAACCTTTCTGTATAAAATATGCTCTTTAATCCAGGCAGCATCCTGCTAAATCTCTTCTGTACTCTCTCTGAAGCCTCCACATCCTTTATATAATGAGGTGACCAGAAATGAACACAGTACTACGTGTGGTCATACCAGAGTATTGTAGATCTGCAACATTACCTTGCAGCTTTTAGATTTAACACACAGTATGCCTTCTTAACCACCCTTTCAACTTGCTCTGCAACTTTCAGGGATTTATGGACTTAAAACCCCCAAGATCCTTCTGTTTCTCCACATGCTAAGATTCCTGCCATCAACTTTGTACTCTGCCTTCAACTTCAACCTTCCAAAGTTTATCACTTCACACTTTTCAGGATTGAACTCAATCTGCCACTTCTCTACCCAGCTTTATATCCAGTGTCCCTTTGTAACCCAAACAACCTTTTACGCTATCCATAACACCACCAATTTTCATGTCATCTGTAAACTTACTAAGATAGTTACCCCTCTACTTCTCCCATCTAAGTCATTTATAAACATCACAAAGAACAGGAGTCCCAGAACAGATTTTTCCGGAACACCACACGTTACCTGCCTACAGACAGAATGTTCTCCATCTATAACAACCCTCTGGCAATTTGGAATCCATACATACAGGTTTCTCTGGATCCCATACCTCCTGACGTTTGAATGAACCATGGGAAACCTTGTTAAATGCCATATTAAAATCCATATACACCACATCCACCACTCTATGTTCATCAGTTTGTTTTGTTACTTCTGCAAAAAAGTCAATCAGGCTTGTAAGGTGCGACCTGCCCCTCAGAAAGCTATGTTGGCTCTCCCTAATCAGATTATGCTTCCTCAAATGCTCATAAATCCTGTCTAATAGTTTGCCCAACACTGATGGAAGCTTCTGGTAATCTTCTGGTATGACTGTGACAGCGAGGATGCAAAGATCATTGCCAATGGTGTAGCAATCTCTTCCTTGCTTCCTGTAGTAACCTTGGATATATCAGATCCGGCCCTGGAGACTTATCTTTCCTAATGTTTTTCAAAAGTTATGGGACTACCTCTCTTAACTTCAACATGTTCCAATACATTAGCCTTGACCTCACATATGTCCAAATCAAGCAAAGTATTCATCAAGGACCTCCCTACCTCCTCCAACTCCATGCCCATGTTTCTTCTTTTATTACTATTCAGTTCTACCCTCACCCTAGTCATCCTTCTTGTCTCTTGTTCCTTTAGCATAAAATCTCTTCTTTGTAGAAACATTGCCAGTAGCATCAACATTGTTTGTCTTTCTCGTTCTTTTTCCCATTGTGATTTCAAAATGAAACCGCAGGTGTAGATTCCTTTCAGTATACTGAATTGGCTTAGTGTGCATTTGTCTTTCTAAACTAATTTGAGAAATGAGCATCTTAGCTCTGTACCAAATTGATAAGTTAGATCAGTGATTCTCAACTTGTTTTTTGGCCACGGCTCCCTTAGGAGCTCCTCTCAGGTTCCAGGGCCCCCCTTTCAAACAGGGATACAACACGAACAGATAGACAGAAAATCATTTATTATTGAACACCAAGAAAACTTGAAGCCAGGGATTTTTTTCTTGGTGACTTCTTATGCAGTAATAAACACTTTTCACAACCTACCTTAACGTATAATATATCCAAACACATATACTTTAAAGTTACTAGGCTAAAAAAGGCTTAGCAAGACACGCTGATCTTTGGAGAGTAAATTATGACGAAAATGGATGTGAGAACCCTTGATTGAATACATTGATGCGGTGCAGTCTGATTCGCAACAGACTCTGAAGTGAGGCTGTGTGGGAGGAGCTTAAGCAATGAGTTTACCAGGTGCACCGAATTCAAATGGTGTGTTGGAAAGATATTATAAATAGAAGGGAAACTATTAACTCCAATGAAGGTTGCTGTTTGGATATTTCATCAGTTCAGTTCCCAGGGCCCCCATAAACCCTTGGGGCTCCCCTTCTCACAGTTTTCAGTCAGTGACCCCCTTCAAATGTGCCATATGGCCCCCGTTGAGAATGGCTGAGTTGGATTATTTAGTAGGGGAACAGCAGATTAGCTCAGATCCAAGGGATGGCCTCCCTGTGTTTTGAGATATCAGCTGGAATTTCACTTGTCCTAGACAGTCACAAGTGTAGGAAATAGATCCATTTGGGGAAGCTTGAAGTCTTCCTTTGGCGCTAGAACAGAACTGATGACACTACAGTCAATACACAATGCTGGTTGTTTTGCACTAGCAGATTAAGACAGGAAGAGAAGGAATGAGTAACTACCAGAAGGATAGGAAAAAAGAATGGGATCTTTGTTCTGAATACTGATGAGGAAGTCAATTCCCTTGTGAAGTGCATTCAGGGTCTCCTTGCACCATTCTGTTGTTTGATGAGGGAAGAAGAATCAAGAGTCCAATAGTTATGAGGGACACCAAAGTTAGGGAAGCAAGAGCAGCATATGGACATTATTGTAGAGTAAGTGTATTGTCTTCCTGGTCCAAGTTGAAGGCTGCTACTAATGAAGAAGATACTGCAGGAGGAGGATAAACCATCAATGATACGTTAATCTAGGCCAGGGGTTCCCAATTTGGGGTCCATGGTTAATTGTAGGGTTCATGGCATAACACATCTAGGCAAAAGTGCTTCAGGAAGTGATTAGTCAACAGGACTTCAAAGTCATAATGTCTGAGTTGCTCCCAATATCATGTGCCATTTAGTATAGAAACAGGAGTATCATACAAATGAAGGCAGGGCTGAAAATGTGTAGAAGGGAAGCTTAGTGTCCTTAGGGCCTTGGGACTGAATCTGGGGAAAGCAGAATATGTATAAACCAGGTGGGTTACAGTTTAATAAGGCTAGGACACATAATATTCATGCAATTAGAGGTTGCTAGTGCTATTGGAAGGGCTTAAGACATATTTAGGGGAGTGGGAAGCTGAGCATGGATTCAAAAGTAAAAACAGAAAATCAAGGAATTTTGGAAGACAATGGGAGAGCCATATTTGTGAAGGTGATTGTACTTCAGATACTAAGCTTAATTATGGAAGCATAACAGCCTAAACTGTCATTTCCTTTGGTGTAGAGGGTGATGAGGGGAGATTTAAACGAAGCTTACAAATTCACAAGGTCTAGATGAAGTAAGTGGGATCTAATGTTAGAAAGATCAAACAAGGTTCATTAATTTGATTACTAGGGAAATCTTTTATTTGTGTTGTGAGGGGGTGATGAGAATTCAAATCTCAGTATCTGAAATGGTGGTGAGGGCAGAAATCCTCATTGTTGATATACCTCTGAGTACTTCTTAGGTATAGTCTGCAGGCACAATGCTGGAAGGTGGGATCAGACTGGCAGCTTTTTAAATCAGGAAACATACAGTTGACCAAAAAACCTCATTCTTGCCATAAATTTTCTGATTATTTAATTGGCAATTGTAAAGTTAAAAACACTTATTTCCATTAATATTTAAGGAAAGCTGTTGAAAGCTGATCCACTCCCCACTCTGCCTTTAATGAAAGGAAGAACAGCTTAACCAATTTGTAAAGGATGAAATGTTTGTGTGTCAATTGAATCACCCAGAGTCATACAAACGTACAGCACTGAAATGGGCCCTTAAAATCCAGTTTATCCATGCTGACAATGATGTCTGTCTATGCTAATCCCATTTACACACTTTAGGCCCATATCCCTCTACTCCTTCCCTTTTCAGGTACCTGTCTAAGTGCCATCTAAATGTGTAATTATAATATAAAGAAATGTCTTTTGAAATAATCCTGCCATTGAATCTGACAAACCTGCAAAGTCTATCATTTATTTTCTATATGAGAATCACTAAGTACTACTTGACTCTGGAGTAGACTGCCACATTGATATTTATGCCAATTATCAGAAATAGAATTCTGTAAAATCTGTTCATATATATATATAGTTATTGGAATTGACAGGCTAAATCTGCTCATTCAGATTAAGGGAATATTTTTTGGGGCAATAATTATGGGCATAACAAACATCAACACAACTGATATAGAGCTATTGCCTGGCAGTGGACTGTGGGATGAGTCCTAATTCAGGGCAAACATCCTATCCAACATCTGTCCTAGTAAATCAAGAACAAAACATGTGTAGCCCAGATAATCAAATCATTTTGTGTCACCATTGGATCTCTCACCAAATTTCAGTGAATACCACATCCCTGGACCCAGTGTTAAGTTTAAATTAATTAAACAAGTAAGCTTTATTCTACTTTTCTGATCCTTCTGGTGAAATTAATGACAATTTTCCCAATACTACATGCTGCTGCCAACATTTTGCCATCCTTTTGTAGACACAGTAATGATTTGCTTTACTTTAGTAAAGTCTGTAAGACATAGGAGGGGAATTTGGCCATTCAAACATAGAAACATAGAAAATAGGTGCAGGAGTAGGCCATTCGTCCCTTCGAGCCTGCACCGCCATTCAGTATGATCATGGCTGATCATCCAACTCAGAACCCTGTACCAGCCTTCCCTCCATACCCCATGATCCCTTTAGCCACAAGGGCCGTATCTAACTCCCTCTTAAATATAGCCAATGAACTGGCCTCAACTGTTTCCTGTGGCAGAGTATTCCACAGATTCACCTCTCTCTGTGTGAAGAAGTTTTTTCTAATCTCGGTCCTAAAAAGACTTCCCCTTTATCCTCAAACTGTGACCCCTCGTTCTGGACTTCCCCAACATCGGGAACAATCTTCCTGCATCTAGCCTGTCCAATCCCTTTAGGATCTTATACGTTTCAATCAGATCCCCCCTCAATCTTCTAAATTCCAACGAGTATAAGCCTAGTTCATCCAGTTTTTCATCATATGAAAGTCCTGCCATCCCAAGAATCAATCTGGTGAACCTTCTTTGTACTCCCTCTATGGCAAGGATGTCTTTCCTCAGATTAGGGGACCAAAACTGCACACAATACTCCAGGTGTGGTCTCACCAAGGCCTTGTACAACTGCATTAGTACCTCCCTGCTCCTGTACTCGAATCCTCTTGCCATAAATGCCAGCATACCATTCGCCTTTTTCACCGCCTGCTGTACCTGCATGCCCACTTTCAATGACTGGTGTATAATGACACCCAGGTCTTGTTGCACCTCCCCTTTTCCTAATCGGCCACCATTCAGATAATAATCTGTTTTCCTGTTTTTGCCACCAAAATGGATAACTTCACATTTATCCACATTAAATTGCATCTGCCATGAATTTGCCCACTCACCTAACCTATCCAAGTCACCCTGCATCCTCTTAGCATCCTCCTCACAGCTAACACTGCCGCCCAGCTTCGTGTCATCCGCAAACTTGGAGATGCTGCATTTAATTCCCTCATCCAAGTCATTAATATATATTTTAAACAACTGGGCTCCAGTACTGAGCCTTGCAGTACCCCACTAGTCACTGCCTGCCATTCTGAAAAGGTCCCGTTTATTCCCACTCTTTGCTTCCTGTCTGCCAACCAATCCACATCAATACCTTACCCCCAATACCGTGTGCTTTAAGTTTGCACAGTAATCTGCTGTGTGGGACCTTGTCAAAAGCCTTTTGAAAATCCAAATATACCACATCCACTGGTTCTCCCCTATCCACTCTACTAGTTACATCCTCAAAAAAATTCTATGAGATTCGTCAGACATGATTTTCCTTTCACAAATCCATGCTGACTTTGTCCGATGATTTCACCGCTTTCCAAATGTGCTGTTATCACATCTTTGATAACTGACTCTAGCAGTTTCCCCACCACCGGTGTTAGGCTAACCAGTCTATAATTCCCTGGTTTCTCTCTCCCTCCTTTTTTAAAAAGTGGGGTTACATTAGCCACCCTCCAATCCTCAGCAACTAGTCCAGAATCTAACGAGTTTTGAAAAATTATCACTAATGCATCCACTATTTCTTGGGCTACTTTGAGTCTGTTCTGCCATTTCATCATGGGTTATTTATTATCCCTCTCAACCCATTCTATTGCCTTCTCATTACTTTTAATGCCCTTACTGATCAGCTTTAAATATAACCAATGACTTGGCCTCCGCAGTCTTCAGACAATGAGTTCCACAGATTCACTACCCCATGGATAAAGAAATCAGTCCTCATCTCTTTTCTAAAAGAATGTCTGAGGATGTGCCCTCTAGTCCTATAGTCCCCCTATATAGGAAACATCCTTTCCATGTCCACACTATCTTGAACTTTCAATATTCAATAGGTTTCAGTGAGATCCTCGTTCACTCTTCTTTGTACAGAAGCATCAAGGCATCTGACCGCAAGACACTACAGAGGAAGGTAAAATCTGCTGGTAGGATCATTAGCCTTCCTCCCCCATTTGTGACATTTACTGAGAGTGTGGTACACGAAGGACCCAAAGCATCGTTGAGGATCACTACCGCCATGCCACTACCATCAGGAAGGAGGTACAGAAGCTTCAGGACTAGAACTGCCAGGCTGAGTAATGTTTTCTTAGCTTGGGCTGTAAGACTAATGAATACCCTGGCACCACTGAGGTCTCATCGCTAGGACAGCGAAATATTTACCTGTGCTGCACTTCACTACGTGCATTTTCAATTGTATATTATAAACATATTTATAGTATAATATTTTGGTTCATGTATGTTCTTTGGGTGTGTACCAGAATCCAGAGAATCTGGTTTCATTTGTGCACATACAGTGCAATCAGATGACAATAAACTTGAACTTAAATTCCAGGGAGCACAGCCCTAGAGTCATCAAATGCTCTTCATATATTAATTTATTCTGCAATAAAATCTGTTCCTTCACTTAAATCAGCCATTCTCAACGGGGGCCATATGGCCCCCTTGGGGGCCCTGGCACATTTGAAGGGGGTCACTGACTGAAAACTGTTAGAAGGGGAGCCCCAAGGGTTTATGGAAGCCCTGGTAACTAAACCGATGAAATACCCAAGCAGCAACCTTCATTGAAGTCAATAGTTTCCCTCCTATTTATAATATCTTTCCAACACACCGTTTGAATTCGGCACACCTGGTAAATTCATTGCTTAAGCTTCTCCCACACAGCCTCACTTCAGAGTCAGTCGACTGCACCGGGTCAACATATTCAACCAAGGGTTCTCGCATCTATTATCACCATACTTCATTCTCCGAAGATCAACGTGTCTTGCTAGGCCGTTTTTAGCCTAGTAACTTTAAAGTATATGTGTTTGGATATATTATGTGTTAAGGTAGGTTGTGAAAGGTGTTTATTACTGCATATGAAGTTACCGAAAAAAAAAACATTCTTAGCTCCGGAATGTTCAAGTTTTCTTGGTGTTCAATAATAAATGACTTTATGTCTATCTGTTCGTGTTTGAAAGGGGAGCCCTGGAACCTGAGAAGAGCTTCTAAGGGGGCCGTGGCCAAAAAAACGGTTGAGAATCACTGACTTAAATGATTAATTCTTAACTTTCTAAAAGATTAGCGTTTAATGCAACCAGCAGCTGATTTTATTCTAAGGTAGTGTTGGATTTCAGTGCTTAAATCCAAGGTTCTTTTCGAAATCAGGAGCAAGTCATAAAACTTGTTGCTTCACAATCATTTTATTAAGAGTTGATAGAACAAAGAGAACAGGAACAGAACAGTGACTACTTGAAGAATAGGGGATCTTAAGAGTGAAAAGATGGCATCTAGCACAAAACATCTATTTTTATACCGTAGAGGTAGGAAAATATCCATTCTAATCTATAGTTAGTAATAATCCAGTTAGAAAATACTTAATCAGTACTGCCGTAAGATTAACCAATGAGAAAATACTAGCCACTTAATGAAAGAACAAAGCTTCCAGAATTGTACTTTGAGTAGACACTAGAGACATATTAAACTGTTATGTATATAATGGCTTCTGAAATACAAGTAGATAATTGATTCTTAAACTGAAAGAAAATGACAATTCAAATTAAAGAGTCAGATGAAACAATCCCCGTTTGATTCTAAATCACACGGTTAGAATCATTGCATCTGAAATTTCAGAGGCAGAAAAAATTATGTTATCTACACTACATATGAAATAAAGAAACTAAGCTTATAAAATATCAAAGGGTTTATTCTGCAAAGTATTCATAAGATTATGTCATGGTTAGGCAAATTAGTAGGCACACTTATCCAAGTTTGAACTATTCTGGTTGATTGCCTTTAAGCAAGAAAAAAAATGTACATTATGATAAGGCATGTTAGCATGAATAATATGACTTGTAATATTAGTTACCCCAGCTTCGAAAACTTGAGTGAATCCAGTCTAAGAAGATCCATCTATCAGATTGATGTATTTTAGCTGCTTCTTTACAAATATGATTAGCCAAATTAGTTATGTCTTCAGACTCATCAGGTATGCAAGTATAACACTCCTTCCCTGTTACTGCACATGTTCTCCCCTTAACTGCTAAGACAATAAGATATAGGAGCAGAATTAGGCTATTTGACCCATCACGTCTGCTCTGCCATTTCATCATGGCTGATCCAATTTTCCTTTCGGCCCCAATCATCTGCCTTCTCCCCTTATCCCTTCATCCCCGACCAGTTAAGAATCTGTCAACCTCTGCCTTAAGTATACATAAAGGCTTCACTTCCATAGCTGCCTGTGGCAAAGAATTCCACAGATTCACCACTCTCTGGCTAAAGAAATTCCTGCTCATCTCCATTCTAAAAGGATGCCCCTTTATTCTGAGGTTGGGTCTTAACAAAAGATCTAATGCCATGTGTTTGCTTATTCCTTCTAAGGCTGCAGAACATTTTTAATCTCCTTGCAACACCATAATTAGGGAATAAAATCTGAAATGTCTCATTTACTTCTAGACTTGGAAGGTAAAGATAAGGTGAGTGTATGTCTCATGGCAGGAAAAACAAACCTTACATAGCAATATCCTAACCAATTACATCGAAGGGAGCTGTAGGCTCCATTTCCTCACATAAAGTACATATGGTTCCATGAACTTAGGTAATTTTCTTGTTACTTCACAGAAGCTTAGTTGAATTGTAATATTTCTGATCATCCTTAATAAGGTATACATTATAAGTTATCTCAACTGACACTTTATGAGTAGGGAAAATTGGCAAAAATATAACAACAAATAATGTTGGAATAAACTTTGTAATGTTCAGTAGTTGTTGACTTGCTTGAAGTCTTCTGGCTGGTTAGTGATTTGCACACTGTCACTGTAGCCCTGCAGTGTCAGCACCGTGACTGTTGTTCGCACATCAACCACAGCACTTATTGTTTTCGTCGGATACCACTTTAGCTCATTTGCAGTGGCTGGCGTGTATCCGCTCACTTTTACCTTCTATCATCATTGAGTTGGTAATTAACAGCAGTTGATAAGGACCTTCCTATCGAGCTCCCAGTTGTTTCTTAACCAATTTTTATTTTATTTTTTTTTATCAGGACCCACTTTCCAAGATTTAGAGTGTGTCCTTCTGTTGAGTCTTGCCAAGTGGCAGAAACTTGTTGAGAAGCTGACTAAGTTAATTTAACACAATAGTTAACTGTCTGCCATAATGTGTATATCAGCCTCTGGAGGCCTAAGGGCTCCCAGCAGTGTCATAGGTCATTCTGTTATCATCTCAAATGGGCTTAGTTTAGTTGTTTGTGGTTCCTCTGATAATTCACAAGGCCATAGGAAGAGCTGTAGCACTTAATTGTAGTAGCTTTTCCGCCACTCCAGGGTTCAGATTTCTGGCATGTCATGAATCTTTCAAATGTGTTTTGAGCTTGAGCCCTGAACTTTGGATTCCATCACCACTGGGAGAGTCTGTCAGTCATCATTTACACTCCAGTGTGTCCTAGAGAGTGTACTTGCTGCGCTAGATAAGGAAGCAACGTAGTGGGGGCTACCAGTCTAAGGTTATTACTGTTATCTCCATACTTAAGGATTGTTTACCATCCTACCATTCTCCGTCCAGGACCAGTTTTCCTGTCTGGAGCATTGAATTTGATTCTCTCTGATATCTTGAACGTTTGTCTGTGATACAGAATTCAACTTAATTTCCATAATTCCAGTTGATGGGTGCACTGTATGTTTCCAGTCTTTCTTTAACTTCTACTCCTTCTCGTGCTGCCTTTTTATCTGCAAATGCATTTTCATGACTTTCCATTGTAGTCAATTTGGAATAAGTTTTACATTTTAATACAACTACTTCTGGCAGCAGTTATATGACATCCATTAGTTCTTGTACTTTTTGGCCATTCTTGATTGTGGTTCCTGCAGCCGTAGGAAATGCTCTTTGTTTCCATAAGTTTGCTTAATCATGACCAACTCCAAAAGCAGTGTAGATTTCAAGAATCAGTGTACATATCAACTGATCTTCCTTCTGTCAATTTACAGGGTTCAATCAGAGCCTTTAACTCTGCCTGTTGTGTAGAGGTACCAGGAGCCATGCTTCCTGATCCCAGCATTTCATTTTCAGAAACAACCAAACAAATTCCTCTTTAAATCACTGTAGAGAGTCAGATCTTTGGCAGAGCATTAACCAAGAGGACACTATCTTTTTCCATGTTCTTGAATTAAAACTGTGATTATAGAATATAGGGTGAATTGTCTACCTGCATCAGGCATTCTTAATACAGGAGCAATACATAAAGTCACCTTTAAAGTTTGAAACCCATTCTGTTGTTCTTCATTAAGTCACAGGATCATCTGGGCACTTACTTTCCCTTAGCAGATTGTTGCGTGATTGAGCAATAGTTGATGGATCTACCACTGGCTTGTTGATATATTAACAGTGGTTTCATCTTCAGTCCTATGTGTCACAACTCCCTTGAGCTTTATTGGAGCAAGCTGTAACACTGCTGTAAATCTTATTGTTCCATCACTATTGTCCCCACTGGAGTCTCTAGGGACTGCTATAGAGTCCATATCATGTCCATCCTGTAATTCCACGGGCAGAGCTTCTGCAGTAGGTTTTTCCCAGGCTGGAGCCAAAATTGTTGGATTTCAGTGTTTAAATTCAAGATTCTTTTAGGAGTCAGGAATGAGGCATAAAACTTGTTGCTTAATGATTGTTTTATTAAGAGTAGAATAAAAAGAACAGGGGGTCTTACTAGAAGAGATGATCTAAAAAAAACAAAAGATGGCACATAGCACAAAAAAGCTTCTTTTATACCATAAAGATAAGAAAAAATTTAATCTATAGATAATAATAATCCAATTAGAAAATCTTATTCAATACTGCAGCGGTCCCCAACCACCGGGCCGCGAGGAAACGATATGATTTGGCGAAAGGAGTCAGCTGCACCTTTCCTCACTCCCTGTCACGCCCACTGTTAAGCTTGAACCCATGCGAGGTCATACCCACGTGTCATCCATGTCAGCGCGGGAAGGAGATCAACTCCTGGAGCTTATAAATGACGGCGGGCTGAAAAATATGTTTGACATAACATCTCTACCAGCATTCCGGATCAAAGTCAAGGCTAAATATCCTGAGATAGTCAGGAAAGCACTGAAAACGTTGCTTCCATTTCCAACATATCTCTGCAATGAATGCAACGAAAACTAAATTGCGGAATAGACTGGACATAAGGAATCCCCTTCGAATATTGCTGTCTCCCATCGCACCTTGATCGGACCGTCTTGTTGCAGGAAAACAAGCCCAGGGCTCCCACTGATTCAGCGATATTGGTGTGTTGCAATGATTTTATATGTTCATACAAAGAAAATATGCGCTGTGTGTTTGATAACCAAACATTACTTAAAATGTTATGATGCTATTATAAGTGACTTATATAGCCATGTAACAATTACGGCATGGAAACAGGCGATCTCGCCCCTTCTAGTCCGTGCCGAACACTACTCTCACCTAGTCCCACCGACCTGCACTCAGCCCATAACCCTCCATTCCTTTCCTGTCCATATACCCATCCAGTTTTTCTTTAAATAATAATATCGAACCTGCCTCTACCACTTCTACTGGAAGTTCGTTCAACATTTACTTCAAGCTCCCCTGTCCTCCCCTGATAATTGTCTTATCGCTATATTCATGCGAGGAAAATATTCGCTGTGTTTAATATTAAATTCGTTAGATAAACCCTTTTAGAAACTAAATTGAGTGTATTAGCCACTTATCACCTATATTCCGGTCGTGATTAACACACACCCCCGCCGCCGCCAACAGAATCGGCAAAAACAATTTTTAAGAAATCGGCACGTAAACGCATGCACACTGGTGCCCGCGCAAGGCTTCATGGTCATTGTAGTCTTTCTCGGGGTAAACACAACATATTTGACTGCTACTCTTGTATGTTGGCAACCATACCCACCCACCCCACCCCCCCCCCCCCCCGGTCGGCCGGTCTGCAAGAATATTGTCCATATGAAACCGGTCCCGCAGTGCGAATAAGGTTGGGGACCCCTGCAATAATGCCATAAAATTAACCAATGAGAAATTATTTGCCACTTAATGGAAGAACATAGCTTCCAGAGTTATACAGCAATGCAGGTGGTTGCTTTCCTGGTGTCATGGATTCTTGATTACCTGACTGGCAGACCACAGTACGTGTGCTTGCAACACTGTGTGTCCGACAGAGTGATCAGCAGCACTGGAGCTCCACAGGGGACTGTCTTGTCTCCCTTTCTCTTCACCATTTACACCTTGGACTTCAACTACTGCACAGAGTCTTGTCGTCTTCAGAAGTTTTCTGATGACACTGCCATATTTGGATGCATCAGCAAGGGAGATGTAGCAAGTACAGGGCTACGATAGGAAACTTTGTCACATGATGTGAGCAGAATTATCTGCAGCTTAATGTGAAAAAGACTAAGGAGCTGGTGGTAGACCTGAGAGCTAAGGTACCGGCGACCCCTGTTTCCATCCAGAGGGTCAGTGTGGACATGGTAGAGGATTACAAATACCTGGGGATACAAATTGACAATAAACTGCACTGGTCAAAGAACACTGAGGCTGTCTACAAGAAGGGTCTGAGCCGTCTCTATTTCCTGAGGAGACTGAAGTCCTTTAGCATCTGCCAGACGATGCTGAGGATATTCTACGAGTCTGTGGTGGCCAGTGCTATCATGTTTGCTGTTGTGTGCTGGGGCAGCAGGCTGACGGTGGCAGACACCAACAGAATCAACAAACTCATTTGTAAGGCCAGTGATGTTGTGGGGATGGAACTGGACTCTCTCACGGTGGTGTCTGAAAAGAGGTTGCTGTCCAAGTTGCATGCTATCTTGGACAATGTCTCCCATCCACTACATAATGTACTGGTTGGGCACAGGAGTGCATTCAGCCAGAGACTCATTCCACCGACGTGCAACACAGAGCGTCGTAGAAGGTCATTCCTGCCTGTGGCCATCAAACTTTACAACTCCTCCCTTGGAGGGTCAGACACCCTGAGCCAATAGACTGGTCCTGGACTTATTTCCTGGCATATTTACATATTACTATTTAACTATTTATGGTTTTATTACTATTTAATTATTTATAGTGCAACTGTGACAAAAACCAATTTCTCCCGGGATCAATAAAGTATGACTATGACTACTAGAGGCATATTGAACTGTTGAGTATATAAAAGCTACTTAAATATAAGAGCAAATAATTGAATGTTAAAATGCTAAGGAAATGACAATTCAAATTGCGAAGTTGGGTCCAACTTGCTGTTGTTGGTGCTGGGTGTGGGAGATGTATTCTACATATATTAAGAACCATGAATTTTTCTGCTAATTATTTGTATAATGACTTTCCAGACAAGTGGAGATCTCCAGTGGTCTGTAAAGGTAACTCAGTTTATTTTTCCTCACCAAAACTAGATTTGCCCTGTCCCTTCTGCATTATTTTCTGTTCCTCCAAATTTAAGTTATCAGTGACTCCTTTTCCTTCATCCAAGAGTTGTAAAAGTTGAGGTTGACTTTTCAGGTAAACTGAATCCCATCAATGGACAGGTTTAGTGCATCACAGGACTGGCTTTGCAACAGGACATTATATTTGAGTATTATTACGTCCATTGGTTTGAGGCTTGGTGGAGGGCAGGGAATGGAGTGAAGCATTAAATTAGAACAGAATAATACAGCAATACCGACAGAGCAAATCCACTCAGCCTAGTGTCAGATTCCTTGAGGTGGTCGTCCCAGATTGTCCAACGCTCCTGCTCTTTGCTCATAGCTATGTCTCCTTCAGAATCTTTTTATTGTTGAATCTCTTTCCTGTCACTTTACTACCAGTGAATTCTAAAATAGTCATCAGTTTGTGCATTCTTCCCATGATTGCATGGGTTCTAAGTGCTCCATTCCTACATTCCAAGATTCCAAGGACTTGGGGTTAGGGTTAGTGAGTGTGGATATGCTATGTTGGCACTAGAAGCATGGCACCAATTGGTCTACATTGGTTGTTGATGCAAAATGATGCATTTGAATTGAATTGACTTTATTTCTTATATCCTTCACATACATGAGGCGTAAAATTCTTTTCATTACGTCTCCATCTAAATGTGCAATGTGCAATTCTAGTAATTTATAATAATTAATGTAATATAGAGTACACTTAAGCCCACATGAGTTCATCTATCTGATGACCTGGTGGAAGAAGCTGTCCCGAAGCCTGTTAGTCCTGGCTTTTATGCTGTGGTACCACTTCCCAGATGGTAGCAGCTGGAATAGGTCCCCAGTGATCCAATGGGCCTTTTTTACAGACCTGTCCTTGTAAATGTCCTGAATCATGGGAAGTTCACAGCTACAGATGCTTTGAGCTGTCCACACCACTCTCTGCAGAGTCCTGCGATTAAGGGAGATACGGTTCCCATACCAGGCAGTGATGCAGCCAGTCAGGATGCCCACAATTGTGCCCCTGTACAAAGTTCTTAGGATTTGGGGGCCCATACCAAACTTCCTCAACCGTCTGAGGTGAAAGAGGCGCTGTTGTGCCTTTTTCACCACACAGCTGGTGTGTACAGACGATATGAGGTCCTCGGTGATGTGGATGCCGAGGAACTTGAAGCTATTTACCCTCTCAACCCCAGATCCATTGATGTCAATAGGAGTTAGCCTGTCTCCATTCCTCCTGTAATCCACAACCAGCTCCTTTGTTTTTGCAACATTGAGGGATAGATTGTTTTCTTGACAGCACTGTGTCAGAGAGATGACTTCTTCCCTGTAGGCCACCTTGTTATTGTTTGAGATGAGGCCAATCAGTGTAGTGTTGTCAGCAAATTTAATTAGCAGATTGGAGCTGTGGGTGGCGATACAGTCATGGGTATACAGGGAGTAAAGGAGGGAACTCAGTATGCAGCCCTGACGGGCTCCTGTATTGAGAGTCAGAGGGTTGGAGGTGAGGGAGCCCACTCTTACAACCTGCTACCGATCTGACAGGAAGTTCAGGATCTAGCTGCACCAGGCATTGCCAAGGTCGAGGTCTCTGAGCTTCTTGTTGAGCCTGGATGGAACTATGGTGTTGAATACTGAACTGTAGTCCAAGAACAGCATTCTCACATTAGCATCCTCCTTCTCCAATGTGTAAGGACGGTATGTAGAGCAGTGGCTATTGCGTCATCTGTCGATCGGTTGTGATGGTAGGTGATGTGTCAAATAATGTGTCCATATGACAAATAATGCCAATCTTAAATCTTTTAAGTCTTTATTTACTTATGTTACTTTGCACCTCCTCGTGTTTCTGATCCTATTCCCATGTACATTAAATCTGCCTTTTGTTTAACTTCCTGCCACTGGAATTTGTTTCACTGTTCATCTTACTGAAATGCTTTGTAATCTTAAGCACCATAAACTAAAGATAGTAGATATAAATAATGGGCAGTTCTTTCAGTGTCAGAGAGTCAGAATTGACATTTCTCTTTCAATATTTTTATTAATATTATATAAATTGCATGAATACAAGTACAAAATTCATAAGGATACAAGTGAGTAATATGAATTACATTATATTTAAATCACAGTAATATGATCACAGTATCCCATATTCCAAATCAATCATGTTTAAAAAAAGACTGAATTATGAAATGAAATAAAATATAATTATATTTTATTTTTAAAAAAATCTACCACCACTACCAAATTGAGATAGTTCGTTAAAAAAAAGAGAAGAAAAAATACCTTACCATATAATAATATTATAATAATAATGGCTCAGATCCATACTTTAATAAGTTCAAAGATTATGAAAATAACTCAGAAAGGGTCCCCATAACATTAGAAAATCATGTTTAGAATCAGAAATCGAACAAGAAATCTTCTCTAGATCAAGGCATAACATAACATCAGATAGCCATTGAACATGAGTAGGCGGAGCGGCCTCCTTCCATTTGAGCAAGATCGCTCTCCTGGCCATAAGAGACATTAAGGCCAATTCCCGTAAATTAGATGGCTTCAGTTTTGTAGCACTATCCTCAACAATACCAAACATGGCAGTCAAGGGATTCAGCTTAAAACTAACATTGAAAAGTACAGAAAAAGTTTGAAATACATCTTTCCAAAATTTTTCAAGGCTCGGACATGTCCAAAACATATGAAGTAGTGTGGCCACTCCATTAGTACATCTATCACAGTAAGGGGAAATATCTGCGTAGAAACGAGAGAGCTTGTCTTTAGATATATGAACTCTATGTACCACTTTGAGTTGTAATAAAGAATGACGAGCACATAATGATGAAAAATTAATCAATTTTAAAACAATCTTCCAGTTATCTTCAGATATGAAAATCTGTAAATCCTTTTCCTAGTCTCCTTTAATTTTATCTGAAGAGGCCTTTTTCAGTCTCAACAGCAAGACCGTAAATGTAAGATATTGAACCGTTGTCAAAGGGTTTCAGATTAAAAGTTGTATCTGTTATATTCTTATCTGGATTGTAGGAAATGTATGTAATTGAGATCTTAAAATCTGTAAGTATTGAAAAAACTGGGTATTGGAAAGGTTAAATCTCGTTGAAAGTTGCACAAAAGAAGAGAGATTCCCTCCATCAAATAAATCCTGAAATCGTTTAATACCCAATCTATCCCATTCTTTAAAAGATAAGTCAATTAAAGATGGTTCAAAAAAAACAATTAGAAAAGTTGGGACTCGAGAGGGAGAATCTCAATAAACCAAAATGTTTTCTAAACTGTAGACAAATCCTCAAAGTATGTTTGACCACCACATTGTCAGTTAGTTTATTTAAAGATAAAGGAAGCGAGGATCCAAGTAAAGAAATAATGAAAAAATTCCAAACAGAGTTGACTTCCAAAGAAACCCATATAGTACAGTTCTCATGGGTAATGTAGTATATCCAGAACGTAATATTTCGTATATTAAGTGCCCAGTAATATAACCTAAAATTGGGTAAGGCAAAGCCTCCATTCTGTTGGTTTTTTTGAAGGTGAGCTTTATTTATTCAAGGTTTTTTATTCTTCCATATATAGGAGGAAATAATTGAATCCAAAGAGTCAAAAACAGATTTAGGAATAAAAACAGGCACAGCTTGGAAAAGGTATATAAATTTTGGTACGATATTCATTTTAATAGAATTAATTCGGCTAATCAGTGATAAAGAGAGAGGTGACCAATTAGAAAGTATTTTTTTAACATAATTTATTGAAGTTAAAAATTTTTCCTTATATAAATCTTTATAATTCTTAGTAATTGATCTTTATAATTCTAAGTATGTAAATTGTTTTCTTAAAATTTTAAAAGAAAGGTTAATATCAGTTGGTATTAAATTGATTAAAGGAAACGGTTCACTCTTATGTAAATTCAATTTATGTCCTGAGAATTGACTAAAATTAGTCAGTAAATGGAACACAGATGGTAGAGGTTGTAACATTAGATATAAAAAGCAATAAGTCATCAGCATAGAGCAACACTTTATGAATAGTACCTCTCCTTAAAATACCAGTAATCTCTTTAGACCCTCGAAAAGCAATTGCTAAGGGTTCTAATACCAAATCAAAAAGCAGAGGGCTCAAAGGACAACCTTGTTTAGTCTCACGTTGGAGTTTAAAGGGTTTAGAATTCTGAAGATTAGTAAGAACCCGAGCAGAGGGAAATAAATAAAGTAATTTAATCCAATGAATAAAATTAGGTCCAAAATTTAATTTTTCTAAGGATGTAAAAAGATAATTCTATTCAACTCTGTCAAAGGCCTTCTCCGCATCCAAAGATATCACACATTCCGTTATTTCCTTAGATGGAGAATGCATAACATTTAACAAACGCCATATATTAAAATGGGAATATCGATTTTTAATAAATCCAGTCTGATCATCCGAAACTATAGAAGATATAATATTTTCAAATCTGTGAGTCAACACTTTAGATAAAATTTTAGTATCAAAATTGAGTGAAGAGATAGATCAATATGAAGAACATTCAGTAGGATTCTTATTCTTTTTGAGAATAAGCGAAATGGAAGCTTCGTCAAAAGACTGTGGTAATCTTCCTACCTTAAAGGAATCTGTAAGGGTAGAACATAAATGTGGTATAAGCAAGGAGGAAAATGCCTTATAAAACTCTCCAGAGAATCCACTGGGTCCTGGGAATTTCCCAGAATGCAATTCTCATACAGCCTGAGCAATTTCCTCCTGGGAAATAGGATGATCCAATTGCCTATGATCATCTATCGAAAGATTAGGAATATTTAATTGATCTAAAAAATTATTCATTGCAATATTATCATTAACAAAGTCACAACTATACAATTTGGAATAGAATTCCCTAAAAGTGTCATTAATTTCAAAGTGGTCAGTTGTCATGTCCCCATTAATTTTACGTATTTCTTTAATTTGCCACTTGGCTATAAATAGCTTCAATTGATTAGCCAGTAGCTTACCAGTTTTATCTCCATGAATATAAAATTGCCTTCTATCTTTTAAAAGCTGGCTTTCAATTGGATACGTTAAAAGAAGATCATATTTAGTTTTGGTTTCAATATGTCTCTTATATGTTTCAGGATGGGGTACTGAAGCATATTTATGGTCCAGTTGTTTTAACTGATTAGCTAGTTCGTTTCTCTCTTTGTTAACTTTTTTAATGATGTTTGCGGTATAAGGAATTTGACCCCAGATATATGCTTTAGAAGTATCCCATATAATAAGACTAGACATTTCTTCCAGCGTATTTTCTTCAAAAAAAAGAGTAATTTGATTATCCATAAATTTTAAAAAGTCCTCATCGCCAAAATCTACTCATAGGGATAGGACCAGGAAGATTTAAAGGTAGAAGTACAGGAGAGTGGTCAGAAATAGCAATCTCTTTATATTCGATCGATCGAACCAATGGAATCATTTGACTGTCAATAAAAAAATAATCAATCCTGGTATAAGAATGATGGACATGAGAAAAAGAAGAATACTCCCTGTCCGTCGGATGAAGAAAACGCCAAGCATCAACTATACCACATTTAGTTAGAAAGGATTGGTTAAACAAAGCTGATTTATTAAGTGTGGCTGGTTTGACAGACGAGCGATCTAATGCTGGATCTAACCCACAGTTAAAATCTCCTCCCATCACAAGAGAGTAAGTACACAAATCTGGCAAAAACGAAAATAGACGTTCAAAAAATCCTGAATCGTCTACGTTGGGGGCATAGACATTAGCAAAAGCAATCAATTTACTGTCTAAACTCCCTGATACAATAACAAATCGACCATTAGGATCCGAAACAACTTTATGCTGAACAAAGGAAACTATTATCTACAAAAATCGAAACTCCACATGATTTTGCATTGAATGAAGAATGGAATTGCATATCCTTCCACCAAGTAAACGTAAGCTATCACAGCTGCATATGTGCATTTCTTGTAAAAAATAATGGGTGCTTTTAATTTTTTAATATAAGCAAACACTTTGTTCAGTTTAATGGGTTGATTCAGCCCTTTCACATTCAAACTAAATGTTAATATTTCAAACCATTTTAAATACAAATCATCACGTAATTAAAAGATCTGGCCATAAGTTGTTAAAACTAGAAAAAGCAAACTGTAAGGTAAGGTGGTCAAACAGGCAGTCATATAATCAACCCAACACAGCTCCCAGAGAAAAATAGGTCCTAGACTCTCACCCACCCAAAGCCGGAAGGCTGACCAGTAGACAGTCAGCGAGCTAACATCTAAAAAGTTCCCTCCCCAAAAAATCCTGTTGACAGAAACTCTGGTCCTTCAAGGTCAATTATGTCCCTACCAAGACACAACATAAAAAGAAAAACTCAATATTCGAAACTATAAAAGGATCAATTTAAACAAATTCAAAGGAAGCTATATTAAAATAAAGCCTCAAAAAGGGATATAATAAAAAAGTATCAAAAAAAAACAAAAAGCAATATATGAACAGCCAAAAACGTAAGCTTATTGAAACCTTATTTCAAATTTATATTAACAGAAGAAAAAATTGATCAAATAAGAAAAATAACAGTTTTAGACTTCAGTCTTCAGAAACTCTTTTGCGTCTTCAACTGACTTTATTCTTTTTTGCAATCCGTTCTTCAAAACAATACTCAGACGGGCAGGAAACCAAAGGGATGGTTTAAATCCTTTATTGTAAAATTCCGACATAATCTCTTTATATTTCATACGATCAGCCATAACTTCAGGCGAATAGTCTTCCACAAATCTGACCTTGTAACCATGGAAATCAATCATTCCTTGTTGACGGGTATGGTGAATTAAAAGGTCCTTAATACGAAACTCATGAAAACTTAGAATGACCGACCTGGGTCTCGCTGCCGACGACAATGGCTTCGAAGTTGGTGTGCGATATGCTCGGTCGAGCTTCGACTCAGAAGTGAATAAAACAGGGAATAGCTGTTTCAAAAAGTTTGCAAAGATCTTCGTAGGGTCAGCGCCTTCAATTGATTCTTCTAGACACATTCGCAAATTATTTCTCCTGTTTCTATTTTCTAGATTGATAATCCTTTTTATCATTTTTTCACTGGATAAGGATAACTCTTTGCAGAGTTTAATTGTATCTTCAACATCCTCTTCAAGTGTCACCAGCTTTGCAGTATTTTCTTGCATTTGGTTCTCATGCTCAGTTAAAGTTTGCTGGATTGTATACAATTTGTCATTAAGTCGTTGAAGCTCCTCAGAAAACTCCGATTTTTGCCGTTTAAGGAAGTCACTGATTGAATCCAAAGTGACTGGGATTCATCTTCTGTTTCCCTTTCTTTTACAGAAGCTTTTGTTCTTTTCCCAGTCATAGTAGAGCAGTATTTTAGTATTATAATAAGGTTTCAAAAAAAAACTGGTAGGAGACAAAGTAAATAGGGTAGGAGCAATCTAAAACGATGTTACTCCATCAGCTGCTAACAGGGCCCTGAGAATTGACCTTTCAGATCAGTGACCATTCATCAGAACTAAAGAAGTAAGAAAACAGCTGTGATTATAGTTGCATGGGGAGGGAGAGCAGGCAGAGAGAACAAAAGGAATGGGCAAAGACGTCCCTTTTGTTGTCTCCATCTTTCCGCCCCATTGTGACCTCAAACAAGTTTTCTTCATTTCTGATGAAACACAGCCATTTTTCTCTGTCCTTAGAATATTGTTTGACCTGCTATATATTTCTAGTTTTTGTTTTATTTCAGATTCTCCCACTCTTGCAGATCTTTGATTTTGCACCTCAATTAAATCTTTATGCGCTGAAGAAATCAATATTACCTTCTGTGAACTTTACACATGAGGAACATCCCTTCTACCTATTGCCATTCTGGTAAACCTCCTCTGCTCCCGTTCATCGTTCTTCGTAAAGTGGAGGTTAAAACTGGATGTGATTCTCTAGCCGAGATGACTTTGATAGAAAAGAATTAAATGGAGCTGATGTAAATGATTGTCTCAAAGCTTTTACTTAATTTCTGCAGTTCTCTAATCTTATTCAATTCAGGGGAAATTGTGGGATAAATTTCAATTAATATTCTATTTTTGTGATAGATTTATTTGAAATATTTTTTTTTAATTTGTTAAACTTTACAGAAGAATTCTGATAAAATTTGGGGAAAAAATACAAGTAATGTCATCCGTAAATCTTGAAATCATAGCTCTCAGTGAGCATGTAGCTTTCAAAAAAAGATCTTCCCCTTTAAGTTGTCTTTTAGGCTTGCAGATGACTTGCCAATTAATTAATGTTTTGTATTTATTCATACTAATCTGTCTGTGTTACACAGTTACATCGCTAAAACTCCGGACAGAAAGGCCTATAAGGTGATGTGGATAAATGGCTGTGCAGGAAACCTAAAATTGTGTTTTAATTTCAGTTTCCTTACACAGTAAGTTTATAGATTTACTCTGTGTTAAAAAATAAATTCCCATCAATGTTAGTGAATTTTATGTTTTACTGATTTTAGGCATAAGTTGTAATGGAAAAAGGCTACAAAATTTAGCAATAAACTAAACTTTAAGCTGTAGTTAGTGTCATATGGTTCACTTTTAGACTTTGCCAGATATGCTTATAATTTCCCCACATTCACACATACCTCTTAAAATTTATTTGTCTCCCAGTGTTTATTGTTCTTATTCATAAAGATACTTTGAACTAACCAGGCCTAACTGCCTTAACTGGGTATGACAGTAGCATGAGTTAATATGCCTTGTAGCAAAGCATATAAATTGTGCAAAAGACAATGAAGGTTAGTTTAATTGAATATCTGTTTCCTTTCTTGTATCAAATGTTGCTGTTCCCTATCTTCCTGCTAGCTGATGTTTTTGGTAAGTTGAGTTCTGCCCTGTTGGCTAGTGATCAAACCTTTCTGTGGGGTACATGTGTAAAAATGATATTCACCAGTAACTGTTAGTCTGTTTCGTCCCTTTGCCTCCTCCCACCATGAAAGAAGTATTTCGTGAATATCCGATTGTTTTAAAGCCACCACCTTTTGCTTTGAAATGAAATAGTACATTGCAAATAAGTATTCTGTTCTGTTATGAAGAAATAAAATCTGATCTAGTGAAAGATGTGTTGGGAGCTCCGATTTCATTGGAAACTAGTTTAAAAATGGTTGATTTTCTGGGTGTTGAGTAATTTTAATATTAATTGTAAATCTCTAATGCTGCTTAACATGCCAAACTATTATTATTACAAAATGTAAAGGATTATGATGGTGAAAGGTTAGACTGGCCTTCTATTAATGTTAACCAAAGCTGTAAGTATAGGTTGTTCAATGTTAGAATTTGGTAAAACTGAAAGGCATTTTGCACATGGGGACTTCTCTGCAGAGTTAGAATATTTATTCATATACACATTTCACTGATTTAAAATTGAAAGCTGCTATTTATATCTAAACTAGTTTAATGTAAATTCTTATTTCTAATTTTAACATCTGTAATGACTTGTTAATCACAAATAAGGTATCAAAAGCCAAACCATGAACAAACATGAACTGCCATTTTGTCCTGTTTTCCAAGTGTAGTTACAGGTATTTTGATCCATCATAGACTGCAGATATAATGTTGTGAGCCATTGCAGATGTGAAGTAAGTTGTTTTCTTCCTATGTGACACTTTGAGCTACTTTAAAATTCATAGACCCATAGGCCATATTCATAGGCCTTATTTGTCAAATGTCTGACTTTCAGGAACACAGTGCTCATAATTTTATGACCATTTTTATATTTGTCTGACTTTCCAGTGTCCTCTCCTGACAAACAAAACTAAGAATGACTCCCAAGGCTAACATTACTCGCATCCTATACCACTCCACCTGATGAAATGGTATTTAAAAACATTTCTGCATTTCAGCTGGCGAAAATAAAGTTGTGGTTTTGGAAAAAAAATCTGAGCCGTCTTTGAGCTCTCTGCCCATGCTTTCTCAAAGTGGATCATGGAGTCCTAGATGGAGAACTTGAGCTTTGTGAAGTCGTTACTTCTTGCCTCAGAGAGATTGCAACTCTGCAAGACTTTCATCAGTCTGACTTCAGGGAGGAAAATATGCTGGTATCCTGGTTAGCAAAGTGCTAATTCATTACAGGCCTCCTGATCTTATAGTCTTCTTCATCCCTTCCCTGTTGGATGTCATGTAAACCGTCATGTCCTCTCTTTGGCCATGATGCTTCAATGAACTTGTTAACATTGTGAAATTATTATGCTGGGGCAGGATCAAGTACAGTCAAAAAGGAAGGACAGCAGCTTTCATTGTGTTTAATAGGAGTTCAGGACAGAAAGAGAGCAAGATGTGGATAGTCCACCGCAGGCGCCCTGCATTTTGCTGCATTCACTTTAATGGCCGGAAAGAAATCCTGCATGGTGACACTATTTGCTACTGCCTGACCCACACCAACTCTCATAAGCAGCCTCTCATATTGAGCCATGGGCAGTTTATATTATGAAAGCACCAGTGAAGTGCAGATATTCATACCAGATTCCCAACATAGCACTGTTGTCTGTAATGCATCTTTGTCTGTGTAAGTGCGATGATGCCACCCCATTTTAGTTTTGATTCCATTGGTGCTTTTCAGGTATTAATATACAAATAACACCCAGGCTGGAACAAATATTCGATCAAACGAATATATAATTATTATTTCTCCTACATAGTAGAGTAAGCAATTTTCTGGAAAATCTATTATTTTCCGACAACAGGATTATAAATTAAATAAATAAGCATAGAGACATAGAATGAAATAGGACAGAAACAGGCCCTTTGACCCAAGTTTTCCAAGGTCCCCACCATGCTAGCCCCACCTGCCTGTGCTTGGTCCAATTCTTCTAAACTCCTCCTGTCCATATATTTATTCAAATGTTTTTCATATGCAACAGCGAAGCCTTAAACTCTACCAGTATCTGACAACAAGTTAATAATGATTACTTGCTCAACCAATACACAAGATACTGGAGGAGGATGTTCAAGGTGAGGAGAAGATACTAGTGTTGAGATTAGCCAAGTCAAAATAAGGAATATTTGAAATCTGGAACTCTCAAGATTACTTGAGGACAATGTAGTTTTTTTAAGTCAACCTTTCTCCCTCGATTTATGAGTTCAAGTCTTGGTACATAGCTCAATCCATCAACCATAGCCGTAACTGTCATTTATAAAGCAACTTAATATAGAAAAAAATCACAAAGTACTTCATCTAAGACCATAGAACCATAGAACATTACAGCACAGAAACAGGCCTTTTGACCCTTCTTTGCTGTGCCGAACCATTTTTCTGCCTAGTCCCACTGACCTGTACCTGGACCATATCCTTCCATACACCTCTCATCCATGCACCTATCCAAGTTTTTCTTAAATGTTAAAAGTGAGCCCGCATTTAGCACTTCATCTAGCAGCTCATTCCACACTCCCACCACTCTCTATGTGAAGAAGCCCCCCTCAGTGTCCCCTTTAAACTTTTCCCCCTTCACCCTTAACCCATGTCCTCTGGTTTTTTTTTCCTCCTCAGTGGAAAAAGCCTGCTTGCATTCACTCTATCTATACCCATCATAATTTTGTACACCTCTATCAAATCTCCCCTCATTCTTCTACGCTCCAGGGAATAAAGTCCTAACCTATTCAATCTTTCTCTGTAACTCACTTCCTCAAGTCCCGGCAACATCCTTGTAAACCTTCTCTACACTCTTTCAACCTTATTAATATCTTTCCTGTAATTTGGTGACCGAAACTGTACATGATACTCCAAATTCGGCCTTGTACAACCTCACCATAACATTCCAACTCTTATACTCAGTACTTTGATTTATAAAGGCCAATGTACCAAAAGCTCTCTTTACGACCCTATCTACCTGTGACGCCACTTTTAAGGAATTTTGTATCTGTATTCCCAGATTCCTCTGTTCTACTGCACTCCTCAGTGCCTTACCATTTATCCTGTATGTTCTACCTTGGTTTGTCCTTCCAAAGTGCAATACTTCACACTTGTCTGTATTAAACTCCATCTGCCATTTTTCAGCCCATTTTTTCAGCTGTTGCAAATCCCTCTGCAAGCTTTGAAAACCTTCCTCACTACACCTCCAGTCATTGTATCAGCAGCAAATTTGCTGATCTAACTTACCACATTATCATCCAGATGATTGATATAGATGACAAATAATAATGGATCCAGCACTGATCCCTGTGGCATGTAAAAGGAATAATTTCAAAATAAAATGCAAAATCAAACTCTGTTGATTTGTCAATTTGGTTAAAGAAATTAGGAATTTATAATGAGTTTAAATATAGAGGAAGGCTGCCACAGGTAAGCCAAGCTGATCATAGAAAATATTTCAACAAAACCACCTTAAAAACCAACAGAAATTATGAGTTTAACCAGTACTGTTTGAATTATGTTCTTTCCTAAGCATACGACAATAAAAAGGAAGATGGATTTCAATTATGAAGCTGTGTTAGAAAAGATGAATCCTAATCTTTATAGCCCAGATTAATTAAATGTTAATGCGTCAAACTCGTTCCCTTAAGTATTTGATTACTCTATTTGGGATATGATATTACAAACTACAAGACTTCTATCTTGCACTGAGATAAAATGTCAATTCAGTTTGATTCTATGTACATGTGGAAATTATTTAGAGGCTGAATTTTACTTTTCCTAAAATGGATTTGCATTTCCTAAAATGGTGAATTGTACATATAATGACTGATGGTATATACTGGCAGTCAAAGATTTTACCCAAGTTTATGTTTGACAAGTAATATAGAGTATTAAGGCAAAATATATGAAATGTTTTTGTAAAAGTGAAATGAGAATAATTCAGCAGAAACAGAAATGAAACCTGAGTAAATAACATTTCATCATGTGATCTAGTGACTGCCTTTCAAATTAATTAAATATTTTATACTAATTTAAGAATTGCATTTTTAACCATTTTCCAGTACTAAAATATCTAGTTTAAGGATGTGTCTTAATTATTAAAACAAAGCACTTCCAATCATTCTTTAATGCTAGCATTGAATGATCTGCACATTTCTCAACTTGTGATGAACAGGAGAGGAGTTATTTGGGAAGCTGGGTAGAGGGATCAGAATTACTTCAGAAAGTTTTCTTAGAGCATCATAATCCTTTACAAATCTTACTATTTCTGTCCTACAAACTTCTTTATCTAATGGACAGCAAGCAATACTACTAGCTTTTATTTAATTCAGGTTTTAAAGTACATTTTGTTGTACATTTATAATTCAGCCAAATTATTTTGCTGATATAACCAAGGTTGAATAGGATTGTTGCAAATGATCTATGAGGCAAAGGGAGCTGAAACAATTCTATACCTGCAGTTGATGTTGTTCCTTCCTTTACCCCTACACATCCCCTCGTAAAGTAATCGTCTGTGTGGTAGCCTTGTTCGTGGTTTATTGTTCTTTCTGCACTACGTCAATGTTTCGTGAATGGATTGTGCACTGAAGTATCACTGATGATTAAATCATAGTCACAGTAATTTATAACATTAAGCATGTTAATAATCCCATCCAAGTATTTCATCATAGTTTTACTTAAGATGTACTGGATGTGCTTTTGGTGTTTTGTGATGTACTTATAGGCTGGGAATGGAGCACGTTGCATTTATAAGTGTTCCAGTTTGGTTTGTGATCAGTTTAATTGTGCTGTTATTTTCAATGATCAGAAAAATAGCTTTATGCATTATGCCTGAAGTTACTAGAACTTCTGCTTTGAAAGTTTCATAACCTATTGTCCTTTTTCATGTTTTATGAACATCTGAGATTTTAAAGTAATTCAGTGTTTTATCTTCCTGAATGCTCCATTTAAATAGCAGAGAATTGAATGTTCTCCACATGGTTGCTTTCAGATTCACTCCAAAATATTACTTCAATATTATTAATAGGAAAACCATAATTTATATGACTGTATATGATTGTGTAGTAAATGAAAAGAATAAATCATTTGTATTGGGTTGTAAACCTGGATTTCTGATGAAACAGTGAAAGTGTATGTGACTTGAGAATCAATTCCACACTTGGTCATAAAGTTTCTGTTAGTGTTTTTATTTTCTATTCACTTAAGAAGCTTTTCTGTTTCTTATGAGGAGTCATGAAGGTGGTGCTGAATACTGTATTTTATTCTATTATTTTTGATAATGTTCTGGTTTCCATTTTGATGGGGTACATTGTAAGAGGAAAATGTAGCTGAGAAAAATGCTGCTAATTTGCATGATTTGTGGTACAAAATAATAACCGTAATATGGTACTAAAATAGTCATGATCTATGAGAGCAAAGATGTTTTACAGGTTGGATAAACAAAGCAGCAATGCAGGGGAAGTCTATGCAAGATAGAAAGCATATATATTTTCCCTCATTTATAAGTATCTGATTACCAATTTCAAACACCTAGCGTAAGCAAGAATTTAATGCAGCAGAAACTGGGGGATAGAAGAGTATAGTTTGAATTGCTTTATATTAAATTTATTTGCTGCCACCTACTCTGATAGGCAGACACCTGCATGTTCATTAATGCAAGTGAGCCATGCTAATTGGAATGATGAATTCAACACTGAGTTCTGTTAATTTAGTTAAAAACAAAATATTGAGGATGATGGAAATAATGAAAGTAAAACACGATATAACAAAATTATGTTAATTTTTTTTTGAAATTGATAATTCTTTCTGTATTTTCAGGAAAAGGAGACATTCAACCTCAACTGGATAGTGCTTTACAAGATGTAAATGATAAATATCTTCTGCTTGAAGAAACAGAAAAGCAAGCTGTTCGTAGAGCCCTTGTTGAGGAACGTAGTCGCTTCTGTGCTTTTGTTTCTATGCTGCGACCTGTGGTTGTAAGTTTGTTTCCTTGTCTGTTTAACTGTCTATTTAAACTGAATGTGTAAAAGCTACGGATGAATATCTGAGCTTTACATTGGAAGTTAAGCTACATGTTAAAGACTGACCCACTTTGCCCTTTTCTTGTATTCTTGATCCATTATCTGTTTGTCTAGGAAGGTGGTTTTCAGCATGGTTAGTTTTGGGCATGCTGAATCCCTTTATAGGAAAAGGTAAGTGTTGTACTTTTAATCACTTTAGGGCATCCCAAAGCATTACAGTAATCCTTGTTATTGGTATAATGTAAAGCAGTGATGCATCAATCAGTTTGTATCAACAAAGTTTGAAATCTAAAATGAGAAACATGATCAGAAAAACTATTTTAGACAGGTTTAAATTTCATGGATTCTAATCAGGATCTTCCTTACGTACACGAAAGATGTTCACGCCTCAGTTATGTGTCTTTTCAAAGTATGACATTTCCTATCATGAGGCACTTTCTCAATAATTGATTGACCTCAAATTGGAAGGAGGAAAACCAGATCCTACTCACTGAAAGTCTCAAACTCAAATCTATAAATTATGCCCGACATCATTATAGAGGCCAAAACAAAATCTTGTTTCAGTGTTTGGAATATAGAAAATTACAGCACAAAACAGGCCCTTTGGCCCATGATGTTGTCCTGACATTTCGACCTACGCTGAGATCAATTTAACCTTTCCCTCCTACATGGCCCTACATTCTTTTCTATCATCCATGTGCCTATCTAGGAGTCTTTTAAATGTCCCTAATGTACAGTATCTGCCTCTGCCACTACCACTATCAGTGCATTCTATGCACCCCCGTGCTCGTGTTTAAAAAAAAATCTATTTTTGACACCTGTAATAGTGAATCGGGTTCACGGATCCGGCAAGAGAGATAGGAAATGTACTGACTTCAAATAGGTATATTAATCATTTATTTACAAACAATAAAAATACATGTTCCCCAGGTTGCAGACACTAGAAAACTAACGTAAGTATATTCCACAAACATATTTGGCTAAAAGTGTACGTTGAGCAGACCTTCCCAATCGTCATGTGCATACTTGCCTTAAACAAAAGAAGAAGAGAGCAAACCCCTTCCATGTGCTATTTTATATACCCAGGACATTTTAAACTGGATACAAGGCAGCCATCCAATGGGAAAAACAGCTGCAGCTTTTAAACTAATCAGTCACAATAGAAACGACTTTTGACAATCAGAATAAGGCATACTCTCACAGGACAACATCCCTCTTCCAATCACCTTAAAATTATGCCCACTCATGTTAGACATTTCCAACCTGGAAAAATGTCCACTCAATCTATGCTTCTTATCATCTTATATACCTCTATCAAGTCACCTCTCATCCTCCTTTGCTCCAAAGAGAAAAGCCCGAGCTTGTTCAACCTATCTTTATAAGACAAGCTCTCCAGTCTAGGTAGTATCCTGCCAAATCTCCTCTGCACCCTCTGAAGCATCTACATCATCCCTATAATGAGGCAACCAGAATTGAACACAATATTTGTGCAAGGACTGTCAAATACTTCTCACAAGTTCATGTTTTTTTTTAAATTCCTGATATGTATTTAGAGTGCAAAATACTAAGTTACTACAGTACAGTGCAAAAGTCTTAGGCATCCTAGTGTAATGCTCAGTTATATTGGCTCGTATATGTCTAGGGGAAATCCCACCCAGCACCTGCCTCAACGCTTCCCACAGAGTCGGTTGCTGCACCACTGCCGCCCCGAATCAATCCCAAACGTCAATCATCAGCCAGCACACACAGTACATTTTACCAAGTACACTTTATAGATATTACTATGTCTATGAAATTAATATAAATTTGATACAGAAAAGGAAGTAATGGGAAAAAAAAGGCACCAGACTTATCAAAGTCCAAGTTCTTCGTGCACAACCGTTGGAGCTCAATCAGTTCCTGACGACCGCCCGGATCCTGTCGACTCACGGCTCGGGACCACCGGAAGTGATCGACCGGAGCCTTTCCGCACGTCCGCCGTCCTCTCCGTCTCTCCTCCGACTCCCCGCCAAAAACCCCGTTCCCACTCATATGAGACAGCATTATCATCCGAAAAAAAACGATACATGAACACCCATTGGCTAGTAGTACCCTGCTATCTGTACTAACCCAAGCAAATGTCTAGCTAGAGACTTTCTCAGCATTTAACATAACAAAGAAGCATTCCCAAGTACAACATAACAAAGAAGCCATTTTAAATTTAACATAGGAAATGAAAGACCCCGTACACTAGCTTTATACATGTGCCTAAGACTTTTGCATAGTACCATATCTTCGGTGAATGCCAGAGATTATGTCACCTTGGTTAATTTCTGGAGTGGTTTGGCTGGATCTCTGCTGTCTGAGTAGATTAGTGAGCAATACAAGGCAGCAAATCTGCTATAGCAGTACAATCCTTGCCAGTAGATCAAATGGAGAAAGTTATAGTAGAAGCTGGATTTCATTGGCTTTAAGGAGTTGAGTAGGTGGATTATTGAGGTACTGCCATGTTTTTCAGCTGTGTTTTCTTTATTCTATAAGGCTGAATTGGTTGCTAGATAAAGGGAACATCACTCTAGTATAACCTCCAATATTTACTTTTGATCTGTCTCATTTTTTTTGGGCATATCACCAGTTTTTTTTAAGAAAATTGAACTATTATTATGTTACCAATGAAAAGAAAATTATACTGAAAGTAACAGTGTGACAGACTTGATAAATTCCAAGCAATTAAGTATCAAATTTCATTTTCATGAGCTAAATTAATTGTTTTTCAGTTGTTTCTGTAATATCCCTGTTTGTATTCAGAGGGGAAAGAATGGGAACTTTTTAACCTTTACACAGAACTTTTAAACTTGATGTGTTTGAGCATGTTTTCCATGGACAAATCACACATGCCAGCCAATGTACAAAAATTAGTTATTATCAGCAATCTTTTCCAGGTCACATCATGCCTATCATATAGTCTTTGAATAAGAACAAAGCATTGTACAGCATTAAGCAATGCAATGTAAATTAGATGGTTTCTACTTTGACCTTGCATACAGCAACCTGTCAGTTTTAGTTTTCAATGGACTGGATTATGGAAACAGCACTGGTTGTCCTTTCACTGTTTGCAACCTGTTTTTGCAATTCGAATCTGAAGTGCAAAATGTATCCATATCTTAGGACCACTTGCAGCACTGGAGTCACCCAGGTCAGTCCATGATGTGGGGTTCAAAGTACATTTATTATCAAAATATATGTACATTATACAACTTTGAGAAAACAAAAGAAAAAACAAAAGGAACCCATTTAAAACAAAAGACTGACAAACATCAAATGCGCAGAGGAAAAAAAAGTTGTGCAAACAATAAAAGTAAGCAAATAGCATTCAGAGCTGAAGTTTTATGAAAGACACAAAGCCAGGCTTCAATGTAGCTGGAGTACGCCGTGGCGTTAGTTCATCGAAGAGTCAAGTGAACATTGTAGGACCACAGACGTGAAGCCAGGCATCACTGCAGTCGGAGCAGGTTACAGCCTCAGTTTGGCGCAAGGCTGAGTAAACGTCGCAGAGCAGCAAGTAGAACAGGCCTGTTACTGGCCCTCAATCTCAGCATGGAGACCTTTTCAATCTGGCCCAGTGCTTATATCGTCCAAACATTGGGTCATTCCTTGTTCTCAGACAGCTGTGGGGCCTGGATCCCATTGCCATGATTCAGCTCTGCACTTAAATTGATCAGATATTGGGACATTCCTTGCCTTTGCCTTCACCTCCCCTCATCTAGCCTTGCCTCTACATGCCTCTCCATTGAGAGAATTGGTGATCGTTATTAATAGTGTTGTTAATTAAATGCTTAGTAGCTTTTTGGTTTTGTATTTTGCCACCAGTAAGTAGTTGCTAGGCATCGCCAGCGCAATCTTCAACTGGATGGCTTAACTATGGTTATATTCCTCCTTCTACTTTCAGGTCAATCAATTATGAATTTATTTTGGATCCCTTCATCTAACTAATTCCATTTTCTTGAGAATAAAAATGACAACTTTTTACTAGCTTGTTTGAACAAGCATGTCATATGATTATATTAGTCACTTTTCTTGTCATCACAAGCCTCTGTTGGACATTGCTGGTGTGGAATGCTACAAGTCCAATTCATTGGTTCATTAGTGAACGTAGCGAGGACTAGGCCTCAAGCCACGGTTTTGTCCATTTGCAGCTGCCTGGGGGGAGGTGTTGGAGGTAGGTGCTCCACCGGAGTGCCAGGGGTGGTGTGGCAAGATACCCATGCAGAGTTGTGCTGACCCCAGTGCTTGCTCAGCAGAAGACAATTGTGTTGAGTTACACTACAGACTGCTGCAGCTTTCATGGACTCAGGGACTTGGACTGTATGTTTTTTTTGTGACTATATTTTACTGCTATATTATATGTGCTTGCTATTTTATATGTTTTATATGTGCCTTGTGCTGTGTATGACTGTTGGTGCTGTTTTGCATCTTGACCCCAGTGTCATTTGGCTATATTCATGGATGTTCATGTATGGTTGAATGACAAATGAACTTGATATCTCAGATTATTATGTGTGGACTCTGCTGTTCCAAAAAAAGTTTACTTCTAAGAGATCTGTGGGAAGAAAAGTTACATTTCCTTGTGTTGATATATAACTCTTCTTGAGTATGAGTGAGAACAAAATGGATCATACTGTATAAAGATTTGAAGAAACTTAAACTCGTACAGTTTTGCTGTGGAAGAATATGTCTGCAATAATGTGAATTCCAAACAAAATGGTCAATGGTTTGAAGAAGGTAATTTAGAATATTTATCTAAATTAGACCACAAGGCACAGGAACAGAATTAGGCCATTCAGTCCATCGAGTCTGTTCCGCCATTCCACCAATGCTGATCCCAGATCATCTCAATCCCATACACCTGCCTTCTTGTCATAACCTTTGATGCCCTGACCAATTAGGAAATTATATCAATTTTTGTTTTAAATATACCCAAGGTCTTAGCCTCCACAGCTGTCTGTGGCAGAGCATTCCATGGATTCACTACTCTCTGGCTAAAAAAAAATCCTCCTTATCTTTATTTTAAAGGGTTGACCCCCAATTTTGAGGCTGTGCCCTCTAGGCAGCATCTCTAGGAAGAGGTACAGTCGACGTTTCGGGCCGAGACCCTTCGTCAGGACTAACTGAAAGAAGAGCTAGTAAGAGATTTGAAAGTGGGAGGGGAAGGGGAGATCCGAAATGATAGGAGAAGACGGGAGGGGGAGGGATGGAGCCAAGAGCTGGACAGTTGATTGGCAAAAGGGATATGAGAGGATCATGGGACAGGAGGCAGACTGGGAGATCGTTTTGCTGAACACCTACGCTCTGTCCGCCAGAGTAAGCAGTGGCCACACATTTTAATTCCACGTCCCATTCCCATTCTGATATGTTTATCCACGGCCTCCTCTACTATAAAGATGAAGCCACACTCAGGTTGGAGGAACAACACCTTATATTCTGTCTGGGTAGCCTCCAACCTGATGGCATGAACATTGACTTCTCTAACTTCCACTAATGCCCCACCTCCCCCTCGTACCCCATCCATTATTTATTTATATACAAACATTCTTTTTCTCCCTCTGTCCCCCTCACTATACCCCTTGCCCATCCTCTGGGTTTTCCCCCCTCCCCCTTTTCCTTCTCCCTGGGCCTCCTGTCCCATGATCCTCTCATATCCCTTTTGCCAATCAACTGTCCAGCTCTTGGCTTCATCCCTCCCCCTCCTGTCTTCTCCTATCATTTCGGATCACCCCCTCCCCCTCCCACTTTCAAATCTCTTACTAGCTCTTCTTTCAGTTAGTCCTGACAAAGGGTCTCAGCCCGAAACGCCAACTGTACCTCTTCCTAGAGATGCTGCCTGGCCTGCTGCGTTCACCAGCAACTTTTATGTGTGTTGCTTGAAATTCCAGCATCTGCAGATTTCCTCGTGTTTGAGTTCCATTGTCTAAATCACTGACAAACAGTGTGAAAAGTAGCAGCCCCAATGCTGACCCTTGAGGAACACCACTGGCAGCCAACCAGAAAAGGCCCCCTTTAATCCCACCCGCTGCCTCCAGCCTGTCAGCCAGTATCTTTCCTATAATGCATCTTGTTAAGCGGC
Source organism: Mobula birostris (assembly GCF_030028105.1). Classification (NCBI taxonomy): domain Eukaryota; kingdom Metazoa; phylum Chordata; class Chondrichthyes; order Myliobatiformes; family Myliobatidae; genus Mobula; species Mobula birostris. The sequence goes on from NC_092378.1 coordinate 82,751,455, forward strand.
CACATATGTGGCACCTTATTAAACACCTTCTGAAAAATCCAAGTAAATGACATCCAGTGCCTCTCCTTTGTCCACCCTTCTTGTTACTTCCTCGAAAAACTCTAAAAGACTTGTCAGATAAGATTTCCCTTTACAGAAACCATGTTGACTTTGGCTTATTTTATCATTAGTCTCCAAGTACCCTGAAACCTCATCCTGAATAATGGACTCCAACACTTTTCCAACCACTGAGGTTAGACTAAGCGGCCTATAATTTCCTTTATTTTGCTTTCCTCCCTTCTTAAAGAGTGGAGTGACATATGCAATCTTCTAGTCCTCTGGAATCTTGCTGGAATCAAGTGATTATTGTAAGATTATGACCAATGCAGTTGCAAGATTAAAATCAAAGGCACAAATTTAGTGTAAAATCTGTATTAAAATTTAGTAAAATACAGATTTAGGATTACGAGCAAGGTATTCTTGACCTAAAGGATTAAGGAACAGAGGTAGGAGAAAGCCATATAGCCTTCAAGCCCACTCAGCATTCATCACAATCATGGCAGATCTTCACAATCTGTATCCCAGTTATTTCACAGACTAAATCAGTGATTTGGTTGAGGAGCCTAAATGTCACATTTCCAGGTCAGCTAAATGGAACCATGAATAGGAAAGATAATGTAAAGAGGCTTTGCAGGGATATAAGCTGACTAACTGGGAGTGTGGCTGTTGGACTGTGGCAGTTATGAGGTTTTCCATTGTGGTGCACCCATCAAAAAAGCAGAGAATATTAAAAGCAGCCAATCAAGCAGCTGTCCTGATGCAGGGTCTTGACCCAAAACGTTAACAGTTCCTGTCCTCCCACAGATGCTTTCAACCCACTGATTTCCTCTAGCAGATTGTCTTTCTTCATCCTGATTCCAGCACCTGCATGCTCTTGTTCCTTGAGCAAAGTATTTTATTTGATTAGCAGGTTGGGGTGTGATAATGTTCAAAGAACGAGAGGGGATGTCAATGAAATTTAACAAATTCTTACAGCAATTGGCATGATGAATGCGTAGAGAATGCATAGACTCTGCAGAGTCTAGAAGCAGGGATCAGAATAAAAGGTAGATCTTTTATTATTGAGGTGAGCAATTTCTTTATGATGATGACTGGAATTCTCTACTCTGAGCAACTGTGGTAACTCAGTTGTGAATTTCATTCCAAACAAAGATGAATAGATTTCTATATTTTAAGGGAACTCAGGTGTGGAGAAAGTACAGGGAAATGTAAGTAACAAAGGTAAACAATTCCATCACAAACAAGAGAAAATCTGCAGATACTGGAAATCCAAACAACATACACAAAATGCTGGAGGAACTCAGCAGGTCAGGCAGCATCGATGGAACAGACTATAGTCGATGTTGCGGGCCGAGACCCTTCATCAGAATTCGTGCAAAAAATATGGAGTCAGAGTAAGAAGGTGGAGGGAGGAGGGGAAGAAACACAAGGTGATAGGCGAGGATGATAGGAGAGGACAGAAGGCCATAGAAGAAAGAAAAGGGAGCGGAGCACCAGAGTGGAGTGATGGGCAGGTAAAGAGATGAGGTGAGGGAGGAAAAATGGGAATGGGGAATGGAGAAGGAGAAGGTGAGGGTATTATCGGAAGTTCAAGAAATCAGTGTTCATGCCATCAGGTTGGAGGCTACCCAGACAGAATATAAGGTGTTGCTCCTCCATCTTGAGTGTGGTCTCATTGTGACAGTGGAGGGGACGATGGACTGACATGTCAGAACAGGAATGAGAAGTGGAATTAAAACGGGTGCCCACGGGAAGAGCCTGATTACAAAGAAACAGGAGAAAAATGTTTACACTTTCAAAGCTTTCCAACATTCAATGAGATCATGAGAACTCCTTAAACTTCATCCTCTATTTCCTTAATCTATTTAATTAACCCTATGTTATGAATTAACAAATGATCTAGCACCTATTGCTATTTAGGATGAAGTCCAAACTTTTTTAGATTAGATTAGATTATGAGAACATGCAGTCCTCTTTTATTGTCATTTAGTAATGCATGCATTAAGAAATGGTACAATGTTCCTCCAGAATGATATCACAGAAAACAAGACAAACCAAGACTAAAAAAAATGACAAAAACCACATAATTATAACATATAGTTACAAACAGTGCAAAGCAATACCGTAATTTGATGAAAAAACAGACCATGGGCACGGTAAAAAAAAAGTCTCAAAGTCTCTCGGAAGTCCCAACATCTCATGCAGACAGTAAAAGGAAGAGAAATTCTCTTCCTGCCATGAGCTTCCAGCGCCGCAAACTTGCCAATGCAGCACCTTGGAAGCACCCGACCACAGCCGACTCTTGAGTCCATCTGAAAACATCGAGCCTCCAACCAGCCCTCCGGCACCAAGCACCACCTCTGCCAAGAGCTTCGACCCCGGCCCTGGCAACTTGTACCAATCTTTAGATTTTAAAGTGTTTTCAATTTGACTGTCATTGCTTAAGATTTACTAAAGCTTAATCTATAAATGGATTATTATGTGTTCAGTGCTTTGGCAGTTTCAGAAATGATGCATAAGCATGTCATTTTTAAAATGTAATTACAACTTAACAATTCAGAAATAGCTTCTTGTCCTCCACCATCTGATTCTATTTGGGTTCTGACCTTCATTAATAGGAAGAAGAAATGTCAATGCTAGGTGAAGTAACCCATCTGCAAACTATTGCAGATGATCTTGCTAATCTGACAATGGATCCTCACAAACTACCAACAGCCAGTGAGCAGGTGAGTAAGTCAGCAGTCCATGGAATTAATAGCAGTGTTCTTCTCACAAAATAATATCAACGTGTACTTTATGGAATTTACCTTGCAAAATTGGTACTTGAATGACTAATATTTAAGCCTCCTTAATTGGAGGATTCTGCTCAGACAATTTTGTGTGTTCCCATCTTTCCATGTTATAGTAACGTTAAAATTCAAAGCTTCGATATGTAGGTAATTCACACATGTTGGAGAATACCAAAACTTACTGTCTCAAAGTTATTTTAGATTGGTCATTTTCTTTGGTTGTCAATTTTATGGTTTGTGTTCTAGGTAATTACTGATCTGAAGGGCTCTGATTATAACTGGACATACCAAACCCCTCCATCTTCTCCGAGCACTACCATGTCCAGGAAGTCTAGCGTCTGCAGGTAAGTGAATGAATTGAGTTGACTTTATTACTTACATCCTTCATATACATGAGGAGTAAAAATCTTTATGTTATGTCTCTGTCTAAATGTGCAATATGCAATTTATAGTAATTTATAATAAATAGTATGTGCAACAGGACAGTCAATATAACAGAAATACAGTTGTCTGATGGCCTGGTGGAAGAAGCTGTCCCAGAGCCTGTTGGTCCTGGCTTTTACGCTGCGGTACCATTTCCTGGATGGTAGCAGCTGGAACAGTTTGTGGTTGGGGTGACTTGAGTCCCCAATGATCCTCCGGGCCCTTTTTACACACCTATCTTTGTAAATGTCCTGAATAGTGGAAAATTCACATCTACAGATGTACTGGGCTGTCTGCACCACTCTCTGCAGAGTTCTGTGATTGAGGGAAGTACAGTTCCCATACCAGGCAGTGATGCAGCCAGTCAAGATGCTCTCAATTGTGCCCCTATAGAAGGTTCTTAGGATTTGGGGGCCCACACCAAACTTCTTCAACCGTCTGAAGTGAAAGAGGTGCTGTTGTGCCTTTTTCATCACACAGCCGGTATGTACAGACCACATGAAATCCTCGGTGATGTTTATGCCAGGGAACTTAAAGCTGTTCACCCTCTCAATGTCAGATCGATTAATGACAATAGGGACTAGCCTGTCTCCAGTCCCCCTGTAGTCCACAACTAGCTGCTTGGTTTTTGCGACATTGAGAGAGTGGTTGTTTTCTTGACACCACTGTGTCAGGGTGGGCTGCCTCATTATTATTTAAGATTAGGCTGATCAGTGTAGTGCCATCAGCAAATTTAATTAGTAGATTGGAGCTGTGGGTGGCGACACCATCATGGGTATACAGAGAGTAAAGGAGGGGACTTAATACACAACCCTGAGGGGCACCTGTGTTGAGGGTCAGAGAGGCAGAGGTGAGGGAGCCCACTCTTATCACCTGCTGGCGATCTGACAGGAAGTTCAGGATCTAGCTACACAAAGCAGGGTGAAGGCTGAGGAATCTGAGCTACTTGTCGAACCCGGAGGGAATTATGGTGTTGAATACTGAACTGTAGTCCAAACACAACATTCTCACATAAGCTGTACTGGCTGTATGCTTGCCATGTAGTAGTATATGATATGTTAGAATTTACTGAGTTTTGCATTTGAATTTATATACAGTGGTTGTTAAGATCACTTATTACTTTGACTTTGTTTTCAATAATTAGACACAGAAATTAAGATAAATTTTAAAATGTTTTAATGGGTGTAATACCATATAATTTATACTTCAAAAAATGTTAGATTACAGAAGGAATATTGCGACCTTTGGTTTGAATTGGTTGCTCTGCTAGCTTCTATGAACCTCTGCCAAACCTTGGAAGACCATCCACTTGGTTCAGTTGCCCTTTTCCTAAATGAAAGAAATGTCCTGTACTGTTACATAGAAACATAGAAAATAGGTGCAGGAGTAGGCCATTCGGCCCTTCAAGCCTGCACCGCCATTCTGTATGATCATGGCTGATCATCCAACTCAGAACCCTGTACCAGCCTTCCCCCCATACTCACTGATCCCTTTAGCCACTAGGGCCATATCTAACTCCCTCTTAAATATAGCCAATGAACTGGCCTCAACTGTTTCCTGTGGCAGAGAATTCCACAGATTCACCACTCTCTGTGTGAAGAAGCTTTTCCCTAATCTCAGTCCTAAAGAGCTTCCCCTTTATCCTCAAACTGTGGCCCCTTGTTCTGGACTTCCCCAACATCGGGAACAATCTTCCTGCATCTAGCCTGTCCAATCCCTTTAGGATTTCATATGTTTCAATAAGATCCCCCCTCAATCTTCTAAATTCCAATGAGTATAAGCCTAGTCGATCCAGTCTTTCATCATATGAAAGTCTTGCCATCCCAGGAATCAATCTGGTGAACCTTCTTTGTACTCCCTCTATGGCAAGGATGTCTTTCCTCAGATTAGGGGACCAAAACTGCACAGAATACTCCAGGTGTGGTCTCACCAAGGCCTTGTACAACTGCAGTAGTACCTCACTGCTCCTGTACTCGAATCCCCTTGCTATGAATGCCAGCATACCATTCGCCTTTTTCATCGCCTGCTGTACCTGCATGCCCACTTTCAATGACTGGTGTATAATGACACTCAGGTCTCGTTGCACCTCCCCTTTTCCTAATCGGCCACCATTCAGATAACAATCTGTTTTCCTGTTTTTGCCACCAAAGTGGATAACCTCACATTTATCCACATTAAATTGCATCTGCCATGAATTTGCCCACTCACCTAACCTATCCAAGTCACCCTGCATCCTCTTAGCATCCTCCTCACAGCTAACACTGCCGCCCAGCTTCATGTCATCCGCGAACTTGGAGATGCTGCATTTAATTCCCTCATCTAAGTTATTAATATGTATTGTAAACAACTGGGTTCCCAGCACTGAGCCTTGCGGTACCCCACTAGTCACTGCCCGCCATTCTGAAAAGGTCCCATTTAATCCCACTCTTTGCTTCCTGTCTGCCAACCAATTCTCTATCCACATCAATACCTTACCCCCAATACCGTGTGCTTTAAGCTTGCACACTATTCTCCTGTGTGGGACCTTGTCAAAAGCCTTTTGAAAATCCAAATATACCACATCCACTGGTTCTCCCCTATCCACTCTACTAGCTACATCCTCAAAAAAATTCTGTGAGATTTGTCAGATATGATTTTTCTTTCACAAATCCATGCTGATTTTGTCTGATGATTTCACCGCTTTCCAAATGTGCTGTTATCACATCTTTGATAACTGACTCTAGCATTTTCCCCACCACCGAAGATAGGCTAACCGGTCTATAATTCCCTGGTTTCTCTCTCCCTCCTTTTTTAAAAAGTGGGGTTACATTAGCCACCCTCCAATCCTCAGGAACTAGTCCAGAATCTAACGAGTTTTGAAAAATTATCACTAATGCATCCACTATTTCTTGGGCTACTTCCTTAAGCACTCTGGGATGAAGACCATCTGGCCCTGGGGATTTATCTGCCTCTAATCCCTTCAATTTACCAAACACCACTTCCCTACTAACATGTATTTCCCTCAGTTCCTCCATCTCACTGGACCCTCTGTCCCCTACTATTTCCGGAAGATTATTTATGTCTTCCTTAGTGAAGACAGAACCAAAGTAGTTATTCAATTGGTCTGCCATGTCCTTGCTCCCCATAATCATTTCACCTGTTTCTGTCTGTAGGGGACCTACATTTGTCTTAACCAATTTTTTTCTTTTTACATATCTATAAAAGCTTTTACAGTCAGTTTTTATGTTCCCTGCCAGTTTTCTCTCATAATCTTTTTTCCCCTTCCTAATTAAGCCCTTTGTCCTCCTCTGCTGGACTCTGAATTTCTCCCAGTCCTCAGGTGAGCCACTTTCTCTGGCTAATTTGTATGCTTCTTCTTTGGAATTGATACTATCCCTAATTTCCCTTGTCAGCCACGGGTGCACTACCTTCCTTGATTTATTCTTTTGCCAAACTGGGATGAACAATTGTTGTAGTTCATCCATGCGATCTTTAAATGTTTGCCATTGCTTATCCACCGTCAACCCTTTAAGTGTCATTTGCCAGTCTATCTTAGCTAATTCACGTCTCATACCTTCAAAGTTACCCTTCTTTAAGTTCAGAACCTTTGTTTCTGAATTAACTATGTCACTCTCCATCTTAATAAAGAATTCCACCATATTATGGTCACTCACGACAAGGGGCCTCTCACGACAAGATTGCTAATTAACCCTTCCTCATTGCTCATTACCCAGTCTAGAATAGCCTGATCCCTAGGTTCCTCGACATGTTGGTTCAAATAACCATCCCGCATACATTCCAAGAAATCCTCGTCCTCAGCACCCTTACCAATTTGGTTCACCCAATCTATATGTAGATTGAAGTCACCCATTATAACTGCTGTTCCTTTATTGCACACATTTCTAATTTCCTGTTTAATACCATCCCCAACCTCACTACTACTGTTAGGTGGCCTGTACACAACTCCCATCAACGTTTTCTGCCCCTTAGTGTTATGCAGCTCTACCCATATCGATTCCACATCCTCCCAGCTAATGTCCTTCCTTTCTATTGCGTTAATCTCCTCTCTAACCAGCAACACTACCCCACCACCTTTTCTTTCAAGTCTATCCCTCCTGAATATTGAATATCCCTGAATGTTGAGCTCCCATCCCTGGTCACCCTGTAGCCATGTCTCTGTGATCCCAACTGTATCATATTCATTAATAACAATCTGCACTTTTAATTCATCCACCTTGTTACGAATGCTCCTTGCATTGACACACAAAGCCTTCAGGCTCGCTTTTACAACACTCTTAGCCCTTATACAATTATGTTGAAAAGTGGCCCTTTTTGATTTTTGCCCTGGATTTGCCGCCTGCCACTTTTACTTTTCACCTTACTACTTTTTGCTTCTACCCTCATTTTACACCCCTCTGTCTCTCTGAACTTGTTCCCATCCCCCTGTTGTGAACTAATCTCCTCTCTCCTAGTCCCTTTAATTTGATTCCCACCCCCCAACTATTCTAGTTTAAAGTCACCTCAGTAGCCCTCGCAAATCTCCCCGCCAGGATTTTGGTCCCCCTTGGATTCAAGTGTAACCCGTCCTTTTTGAACAGGTCATACCTGCGCCAAAAGAGGTCCTAATGATCCAAAAACTTGAATCCCTGCCCCCTGCTCCAATCCCTCAGCCACGCATTTATCCTCCACCTCATTGCATTCCTACTCTCACTGTCACGTGGCACAGGCAGTAATCCCGAGATTACTACCTTTGCGGTCCTTTTTCTCAACTCCCTTCCTAACTCCCTATATTCTCCTTTCAGGACCTCTTCCCTTTTCCTACCTATGTTATTGGTACCTGTATGTACCACGACTTCTGGCTCCTCACCCTCCCACTTCAGGATATCCTGGACGTGATCAGAAATATCCCGGACCCTGGCACCAGGGAGGCAAACTACCATCCGGGTCTCTGGACTGTGACCACAGAATCGCCTATCTGACCCCCTTACTATCGAGTCCCCTATTACAACTGCCTTCCTCTTCCTTCCCCTAGCTTTCTGAGCTACAGGGCCGGACTCTGTGCCGGAAGCACGGCCACTGTTGCTTCCCCCAGGTAAGCTGTCCCCCCCAACAGTACTCAAACAGAAGTACCTATTGTCAAGGGGCACAGCCACTGGGGTACTCTCTAGTACCTGATCCTTCCCCTTCCCCCTCCCAACCGTGACCCACTTGTCTGCCTCCCGAGGCCCCGGGGAGACCACCTACCTGTAACTCCTCTCTATCAACTCCTCTCTCTCCCTGACCAGATGAAGGTCATCGAGCTGCAGCTCCAGTTCCCTAACAAGGTCCCTTAGGAGCTGCATCTCGGCACACCTGGCGCAGATGTGGATGTCCGGGAGGCTTGGAGACTCCAGGGCCTCCTACATCCGGCACCGAGAACAACAAACTGCCCTCACACTCATACTGCCCCTTTCCTCAAATAACAACAAAAAATGAATACCAAACCTTCCTCGCCTCGTCTGTTTCCGCCTAAGCCTGTTGAGCCGAAGCCCTTAAGCCTTCACTGTGCTCCCGGATCACTCCGCAGCCTGCAAATTACGCTGCCCGCTGTATGAGGTTGTGTTCCTTTTAAATCTTCCACGCTTCACTGCCCGACGTCACACGCCTGCGCAGTCCCACCTCTCTGAACGCCGATGGAAAAAACAACGGAAAAATTCAAAAATGGCTTCCTCCGCACTCCCGCTCCGATTCTCAGACTTCCTTCTTCAGAAATGTTCCATCATTTTGTGTGCTATATTAATATTGAATGATCTTGTAAGGATTTAATTAAAAGCAACGCACAAAATAAGACCATAAGATTTAGGAGCAGAAGTAGGCCACTCGGCCCATTGAGTCTGCTCCGCCATTCAATCATGGGCTGACCCATTTCATCCAGTTATCCCCGCTCCCCTGCTTTCACCCCATACCTTTTGATGCCCTGGCTAATCAAGAACCTATCTATTTCTGCCTTAAATACTCCCAATGACATGGCCGCTGATGGCAACAAATTCCACAGATTTACCACCCTCTGGCTAAAGTAATTTCTCCGCATCTCAGTTCTAAAAGGATGTCCTTCAATCCTGAAGTCGTACCCTCTTGTCCTAGAATCCCCTACCATGGGAAATAACTTTGCCATATCTAATCCGTTCAGGCTTTTTAACAGTTGGAATGTTTCTATGAGATCCCCCCTCATTCTCCTGAACTCCAGGGAATACAGCCCAAGAGCTGCCAGGTGTTCCTCATATGGTAACCCTCTCATTCCTGGAATCACTCTCATAAATCTTCTCCGAACCCTCTCCAATGTCAGTATATGCTTTCTAAAATAAGGAGCCCAAACTGCATACAATACTTCCAGTGTGGTCTCACTTGTGCCTTACAGAGCCTCAACATCACATCCCGGCTCTGTCACTTGTGCCTTACAGAGCCTCAACATCACATCCCGGCTCTTATATTCTATACCTGTAGAAATGAATGCCAACATTACATTCGCCTTCTGCACAACTGACTCAAACTGCAGGTTAACCTTTAGGGTATCTTGCACAAGGACCCCTGAGTCTCTTTGCATCTCTGCATTTTGAATTCTCTCCCCATCTAAATAATAGTTTGCCCATTTATTTCTTTCATAGAAGTGCATGACCATACACTTTCCAACATTGGATTTCATTTGTCACTTCCCCTAAACTATCTAAGTCTCTCTACAGGCTCTCTGTTTCCTCAACACTGCCCACTCCTCCACCTATCTTTGTATCATCGGCAAGTTTATCCACAAATCCCTCAATACCGCAGTCCAAATCATTGACATACTTTGTAAAAAGTCATGATCCCAACACCAACCCCTGTGGAACTCCACTGGTAACCGGCAGCCAGTCAGAATTGGATCCTTTTATTCCCACTCTCTGTCTTCTGCCGACCAGCCAATGCTCCACCCACTTCCCTGTAATTCCATGGGCTTTTATCTTGCTAAGCAGCCTCGTGTGCGGCACCTTGTCGAAAGCCTTCTGAAAATCCAAGTACACCACATCCACTGCATCTCCTTTGTCGATCCTCAAAGAATTGCAGTAGATTTGCCGGGCAGGATCTTCTTTTCAGGAAATCATGCTGGCTTTGGCCTATCTTGTCATGTGCCTCCAGGTACACCATAATCTCATCCCTAACAATCGATTCCAACAACTTCCCAACCACTGATGTCAGGCTAACAGGTCTATAGTTTCCTTTCTGCTGTCTCTCACCCTTCTTAAATAGATGAGTAACATTTGAAATCTTCCAGTCATCCGGTACAATGCCAGAATCTATCGATTCTTGAAAGATCATCATTAACGCTTCCTCAATCTCTCCAGCTACTTCCTTCAGAACCCGAGGGTGCATTCCATCAGGTTCAGACTATTTATCCAACCTCAGACCATTAAGCTTCCTGAGCAACTTCTCGGTCATAATTTTCACTCCACAAACCTCAGTTCCCTGACACTCTTGAATGTCCGGTATACTGCAGACGTCTTCCACTGTGAAGATTGATGCAAAATACGCATTCAGTTCTTCTGCCATCTCTGCATCTTTCATTACAATATCTCCAGTGTCATTTAGTATTGGTCCTATATCTACTCTCAACACTTTTACCCTTGATATACTTAGAAACGCTTTTAGTATCTTCTTTGATATTAGTCACCAGCTTTCTCTCATAATTCATCTTTTCCTTCCGAATGACCTTTTTAGTTTCCTTCTTCAAGTTTTTAAAAGTTCCCCAATCCTCTGTCTTCCCACTACCTCTGGTTTCCTTGTATGCCCTCTCTTTTGCTTTTACTTTGGCTCTGACTTCACTTGTCAGCCACGGTAGTATCCTTCTTCGCTTTGAAAATTTCTTCTTATTTGGAATATATCTGTCTTGCACTTCCCTAATTTTTCACAGAAACTCCAGCCATTGATGCTCTGCTGTCCTTCCTGCAAATGTCCCTTAACAGTTAACTTCGGCCAGTTCGCCTTTCATGCAATTGTAATTTCCTTTATTCCACTGAAATACCGAAACTTTAGATTTTATTTTTTCCCTCTCAAATTTCAAAGTGAACTCGATCATATTGTGATCACTGTTCCCTAAGGGTTCTTAACCTTAAGGTCTCTTATCACCTCCGGATCATTGCACAACACCCAATCCAGCACAGCCGATCCCCTAGTGGGCTCAACAACAAGCTGTTCTAAAATGCCATCCCTTAGACATTCTACAAATTCTCTCTCGTGAGGTCCAGTACTGGCCTGGTTTTCCCAATCCACTTTCATGTTAAAATCCCCAATTTTCATGACATTGCCTTTTCTATCACCTGCTGTAATTTATATCCACATCCCAGCGGCTGTTTGGAGGCCTGTATACAACTGCCATTAGGGTCCTTTTACCCTTGCCATTTCTTAACTCAACCTATAGAGACTCTACCCCTTCTAATCCTATGTCATCTCTTTCCAATGATTTAATATTATTTCTTGTACACAGAGCCACACCACCCCCTCTGCCAACTAACCTATCTTTCCAATACACTGTATATCCTAGGACGTTCAGCTCCCAGTGGCAGTCATGGTTTAGCAAAGAAAAAAACAAAAAACGAAGTCCACTTACCCACTTACCTCGCTGAAGCCCGCTATTGCCGAAGACTGAATGAGTCAAAGCCAGTCACTTCTACTCTCGCCACTGGCCTACTCCCAACAATGGCCGCTTTGCTTATCCCTTCGGTATTTCTATTTAGTTTGTCGAGCTTAGTTGCTGCTGCTGATAGGCCCTGCACAATGGACTAATGCCTGCGAAGCTCTCATTTTAAATCAAAGTCTTTGACCTGCGAGAAGCACTCATTCATCGAGCTTAGTTGCTGCCGCTGATAGGCCCCGCACAAAATGCTGGAGGAACTCAGCAAGTTGGGCAGCATCTATAGAGGGAAGCGGGATCAGCCAGTCCTGATGAAAGAAGTCGACCTGAAATGTCAGCTATCCATTTCTTTCCATAGATGCTGCCAGAGTTTCTCCAGAATATTGTGAGCTACTACAGATTTCCAGTGCCTGTAGAACCACTTGTGCCAGGATTTAGTTTAGAATATGACAATCACCTGAAAATCCCATAATGAGGTTAAACCATTAAACATTGTATTTTAGATGCATTTCAATCCACTTGGGAAGATTTACTAACTTTTAGAGTAGATTCAAATTAATATATAACTTTCTAAAACCTTAAATGAAGCTCAATGCAGTGTTTGTTATTGTACCATAATATCTAAAATGAAGCAGCAATTTGATGACACTTTATGGTACAGTGTTAATACTCCTTGAACATTTCTCAATATGGCAGCAGGTTGTGCAGCATAGATGCCACTTTAATGGTAAAGTGGTTCATTTTGGTAGGTCAAATATGATGGCAGAATATAGTATCAATGGTAAGACTCTTAGCAGTGTGGAGGATCAGAGGGATCTTGGACGCTCAAAGCAGCCGTGCAGGTTGACTCTGTGGTTAAGAAGGCATACGGTGTATTGGCCTTCATCAATCGTGGAATTGAATTTAGGAGCCGAGAGGTAATGTTGCAGCTATATAGGGCCCTGGCCAGACCCCACTTGGAGTACTGTGCTCAGTTCTGGTCGCCTCAATACAGGAAGAATGTGGAAATCATAGAAAGGGTGCAGAGGAGATCTACAAAGATGTTGCCTGGATTGGGGAGCATGCCTTATGAAAACAGGTTGAGTGAACTCGGCCTTTTCTCTTTGGAGCCACGGAGGATGAGAGGTGACCTGATAGAGGTGTATAAGATGATGAGAGGTCAATCGTGTGGATAGTCAGAGGCTTTTTCCCAGGGCTGAAATGGCTGCCACACGAGGGCACATGTTTAAGGTGCTGGGGAGTAGATACAGAAGAGATGTCAGGGATAAGTTTTTTACGTAGAGAGTGGTGAGTGCGTGGAATGGACTGCCGGCAATGGTGGTGGAGACGGATACAATAGGGTCTTTTAAGAGACTTTTGGATAGGTGCATGGAGCTTAGAAAAATAGAGGGCTATGGGTAACCCTAGTAATTTCTAAGGTAGGGACATGTTCGGCATAACTTTGTGGGCCGAAGGGCCTGTATTGTGCTGTAGGTTTTCTGTGTTTCTGTGTTTCCAATGTTGCCTGTTGATCCCTCTAGTATAGTTCCCTTTTGGTTTGCTGCACTGTGATATCAACAAACTTTTTGACCTGAGAATCCTCAGAGTTTCCAGATTTTAGTAATAAAGATTCAACCTTAAAGATGCTTACTATGATGGACCCTTTTCTTAAGATGCACGGCAATGCCGCTGAATCCAGTAAACAAATTACAGAATGTATTACTGGAATTAAGTGTACCAATTAAGTTAATTTAACTGATTACTGAAGTACCCTACAGTACAAAGTATGTTTAAATATTAAAATTTGGAAATATTTGTCAAATATTTCGAAGATTTAGGTTAAAAGGAAACTTCATTGAATCAAAGAGCCAAAAGTTTTAATTGTTTTCTTTTTCTTCATGTGCCTTGTGCGTTACACGCTTGGGCGATCATGGCTCTCCACATCGCAGCATCAATGATATCTTGCACACTTAGATCTGTTAGTTCTTTCACAGTGTCCATATATTTTCTTCTTTGCCTTCCTCTTCTACGTTTCCCAGGCATACGGCCTTGTAGTGTAAGGCATTCTATTTCTCCCTTTCTGATGACATGGCCCAGGAATTTAAGTTTCCTCTCATTTAATGTTCTCATTAAAATTTTTTGTATGGGAACATTGGAGTACTGTCTCATTAGTTACCCTATATTTATATGATATTTTCAGCATTCTTCTAAGAAACCACATTTCTGTTGCTTCTAAGTTTCTTTCGAGTTCTGGTGTTATAGTCCATGTTTCGGAAGCATACAGCAAGATTGACCAGATGTAACATTTTATTAGCCTAAGTCTTGTTGTCATAGAAATGTGTCTGTTGGTAAAAATGGGTTTCATTTCTTGGAAGTTGTTTTTGGCAATGGCAATTCTTCTTTTTATTTCTACTTTACTTCTAGCATATTGTGATATAAAGCTACCAAGGTAACTAAAGCTAGTCTTTTGTTCAATCTCTTGGTTAACGATGTACAGTTGGCAGTTGGGAGTATCCTGCTGTTTTGGTATTACCATACATTTGTTTTAACATACATTCGTTTTTTTTTACAGTTGATGGTTAGACCAAAATCTTCACTTGTTTGTACTACTTTGTCTAGGAGGATTTGTAGGTCTTCTGCAGCACTTACTATTGGGGTGGTATCGTCTGCATATCTATATTGTTGATATAAACACCTCCAATTTTTATCCCTACTCTACCGTAAAGATTATCCACGGCCTCCTCTACTGTAAAGATATCCACGGCCTCCTCTACTGTAAAGATGAAGCCACACTCAGGTTGGAGGAACCACACCTTATATTCCGTCTGGGTAGCCTCCAACGTGATGGCATGAACATCGACTTCTCTAACTTCCGCTAATGCCCCACCTCCCCCTCGTACCCCATCTGTTACTTATTTTTATACACACATTCTTTCTCTCACTCTCCTTTTTCTCCCTCTGTCCCTCTGAATATACCCCTTGCCCATCCTCTGGTTTCCCCCCGCCATCTTCTCGGATCCTCTCGTATCCCTTTTGCCTATCACCTGTCCAGCTCTTGGCTCCATCCCTCCCCCTCCTGTCTTCTCCTATCATTTTGGATCTCCCCCTCCCCCTCCAACTTTCAAATCCCTTACTCACTCTTCCTTCAGTTAGTCCTGACGAAGGGTCTCGGCCTGAAACGTCGACTACACCTCTTCCTAGAGATGCTGCCCGGCCTGCTGCGTTCACCAGCAACTTTGATGTGTGTTGCTTCAATTTTTATCCCATCTTGGTCTTCTATTTCTCTGACAATCATTTTACTATAGATATTAAATAATTCTGGTGAGGCAACACATCCTTGTCTAACTCCTCTTTGAATTTTAGTCCAACTGCTTAAATCATCAATTTTTACTGTCGCTGTTTGGTTCCAGTATAAATTTTGAAACAGTCGTTGGTCCCTTCCGTCAATGTTTAGTTTAGTGAGAATTTGAAATAATTTTTCATGTTGCATTTTGTCGAATGCTTTAGTGAAATCAATAAAACATAAAAAGACATTATTTTGATATTCAATTGCCCTTTCTGAAAGCATTCATAGTATGAAAATTGCGTTCCTAGTTCCTCTATCTTCAATAAACCCATATTGCAGTTTTGAAGTTTCTGGTCTTGTTTCTAATTTGACTCAGAACAATTCTCAACAAAATCTTTATTATGTGACTTATAATTGTTTTATAAGGGCTAAATATTTTGCAGTCAATCACTTCTGACTGCTGTAAAGTTTTTACTTTTCATAATAGTTGTTGGCATGCTGCATTGTATTGTTGTCATAAATATTTGAATACTTTTGCTCTAAACAAGAAACTAGACAAAACTCGTTGCTGACTTTGACCTAGCAACCTCCACTTTAAATATACCTTGTGACTTGACCTTCGCATGGTAATGAATTTCAAAGATTCACCACTCTGGCTAAAGAAATCCCCCCTAATCTCTGTTCTAAAAAGTGATGCCCTTCTATTGTGAGGCTGTATTCTCTGGCCCTACACTTCACCACTTATTGCTGTTGCAATTTGCTTTTTAAATTTTATTCTGTGCCAATATGCACCTGTTCATTTTGTGTTTTTGATATGATTTTGTGGCTTGAAGGTGAATGACAATTGCTTCTAATATGCAAAGCTTTAGTGTTGAATTGCAAACAGTCTTCCCCTGCTGAGCCTCCTTTTTGTGTGTATGTTTTAGCAGTCTAAACAGCGTTAACAGTAGTGACTCCAGATCCAGTGGATCCCACTCTCATTCTCCCACTGCACACTATCGCTACCGCAGCTCTAACCAGCCACAACAGGTTCCAGTGAGGCTCTCTAGTGTCTCATCCCATGACTCCGGCTTCATGTCCCAGGATGCATTCCAGTCAAAGTCTCCTTCTCCCATGCCACCAGAGGGACCCACCCAGGTATGTGAAATTATATGCAAGGTCAAATCTGTAACCTGTGCATTATTAGAGACCTTGCAAAATCTGAAGTCACAGTCTAAGCAAATAAAATATTGTAAACTCAAATATACTCTGAGATGTGCAATTTCATTTCTCAGCCAGATTGAAATATTCTTCTTCTTGGGCCCTTAGCATAGGCCATCGATCACATCGTAGAGGAGCTCATCAGTGTTTCTGTTATCCATTGCATCTACTGTGCAGGGGATTGGCCTATACAGCTTCACCAGAGCCCTGTAGGCTGGCCTTACCCGTTTCCACCTCTCACAACAGGGACATAGGATTGGGCTTTGAGAGGTAGAACGAATTATAACTACGTACATTTGACAAAATCAGATTTTTTTAAATAATGTTTAAAACCTACAGTGTATTCTCTGCATTCAAAGGATTAAAGAATAATTTATGCTACTAATATTTTACAAGTAGTACATATTGGAAGCAGGACATAAAAAATCTAATGGAAAATGTTACCATAGTAAGTCATATAAATTACATTTATGTGAATTTTGCTGGTTATTAAAGTTGTGCAGTAGGTGAGCAGTAAATTTGAATATTGGGAAACTGGAACCTTAATAATTCAGTACTGAACTCTATACATAGCTCAATGAAGGTCCAACAGAGATATTCTATCAAGAAAATTGTGTCCCTGTTACTGTCGTCCGATTCTTTGCTGTGATATAAATTTGAGCCATGGCCAAGAACTCTGCTTCAGAACTTCATTCATTGCACACATGCATTTATATCTTACATTCAATTTAGTTGGTGCAACATTAAGCTGATTAATCCATTTTTAAAATGACTCTACAACCTTTTGGTCATTTAGTATGGTTTGAATTATTTCAAATTTTAATTATAGTGTAAAAACAATACAAGATATTATACTTGCTCTAAAGTTGGTTGATTGTAATTGGAAAAGACTGAATGAATGAGCTGCTGTTCAATAGATGATATCCCTCGTAATACCCCCATCTTGCTCATGGCTGTGAATTATGAGACACAATATATGGCTCCAACAGCATATCACAGTGTAAAGTACACTTGTAAAGTGTAATCAATCAACAACTGATAAATAGCACTTCACATGGTTGCCATATCTTCCTGTTTTCCCCATTTCTCTTGGATTTGAGAGCCTAGTTCATATTTGAGCTAGAGCAATGAAGTTATTGTTGTTTACATGGGGAGGGATGGAGCTGGAGTCTCAATTTTCCTGGGCTATTTGATGAACGCATTGCATTAAATCAAGTGTAGAGAATGGAGGGGGAGGAAAGTGTAAATCAGGATTGTGTGGTATTTTCCATCAGATATCACTAAGTAGCATCCATGATCAATTTAAAAGTCTGTCAACCTATATAAATGCTTTATGCTTCATCTATTGTTTCACTTAATGCATTAATTCATTAAATGCATTTGTAATTACTATTGTATGTCGTGTAGCTAGAATGACTTGTATTTTACTTTATTAGCAATTACTTTGTTAGGTGTGAGCATAAAGCTGTGCTATATATTATGACATACACTCAGTGGCCACTTTATTATGTACAAAAATGGTACCCAATGTGGTCTTCTGCTTCTGTAGCCGATCCACTTTAAGGTTCAACATGTGTGTTCATAGATGCTGTTCTGCACACACTGTTGTACCGTCTGGTTATTTGCCTTCCCATCAGCTTGAAACAGTCTGACCATTCTCCTCTGACTACTCGTGCTCACTGGATGTTTTTTGTTTCTCACACCATTCCCTGAAATCTAGAGACTGTTTCGTGTCAAAATCCCAGGAGATCCGCAGTTTCTAAGATAATCAAACCAGTCTGTCTGCCACCAACAATCATTCCACAATCAAAGTTACTTGATCACATCTCTTTCCCATTCTGATGTTTGGTCCGAACAGCAACTGATGATTCTTTTATGCATTGAGTTGCTGCCATATGATTGAATGATTAGTTATTTGCATTAATGAGCAGGTGTATAGGTGTACTTAATAAACTGGCCGCTTGATCATCGCTAACTAATATAATACTGATGTTTCCCAATAACTAATTCATTTAACTATTAATTAGAAACTAGATTTCACAGCAGTATATATTGAGTCCTGCAGAAGGGTCTCAGCCCGAAACGTCATCTGCTTATTTATTTCCATAAGTGCTGCCTGACCTGCTGAGTTCCTCCAGTATTCTGTGTTGATTGCTCTGTATATCCAGCATCTGCAGAATTTTTTGTGTTCTGTATATATTAAGTTCTTTGATTCTTTCTCTATTCTTTTTGATGATATAACTGAGTTTTTTTTTGCCTTATCTTTGAAATTATGTATTTTATAACAGTATTTTATAACAACCAAACCCTAATCTTATATATTTTTCCTCTCCTTTATTGTCTTGTTTTGGTTCAATTTCCTGCTCTGTATTTTCTCCTCACCTCTCTCCTGTTTGTACTGATATGCTGCAGAATTCATCCAGCTCTGCCTCCTCTGAAGCTTCTGAAACGTGCCAGTCAGTGAGTGAGTGCAGCTCACCGACATCAGTAAGCTCCGGTTCTACAATGGGAGCCTGGGCATCAACAGAAAAGGTGACCAGTCTTTTTTCCCCAGTCCACAGGAAAAGTCCACATTATTGTTACTTTATC
Organism: Mobula birostris; assembly: GCF_030028105.1. Taxonomy (NCBI): domain Eukaryota; kingdom Metazoa; phylum Chordata; class Chondrichthyes; order Myliobatiformes; family Myliobatidae; genus Mobula; species Mobula birostris. Next base: position 82,770,380 of record NC_092378.1, read on the forward strand.
TGCTTTCATCTTTTATTCTATTTTCATTCCCAAAAATCTACATTTTTGGATTGTAGTGCAGAGTCGATTGCAGATAAATTCTATGTCTTTTGAAATTATTGACTGAATTTTAAAAAAAACACGAACTTCCAAGGGATGAATTGAATAATGTGCAAGTTAGTGTGATTTTTGACCAAATGATCAACTAGATCAAGTTGTTGTGAGGGTACTGCTGGTTTAAAGTCATTCCATAGTTTATATGGAGTTCCTGTTCCTGATTTATAGTCCAATAATGTGTGTATGTGTGCCCAGTGTACTGGGTCAATGGGAATCAAAACTACCTGTTCATTTGCTGTTCAAACTACCCCATGAATGAATCAAGACATATTGAGGTATTTAACCTCTTAATGAAAGGTGCAGACCCTGTGCCCGTAAAAGCATACCTGTGCTTAAAAATATGGTAAAAATATAGGAAATTTCTAAAATCCCATTCTACTACTTGTAGAGTCATTTGAATCAGAATTTCCTGCTTCTATTTTGTTATATTAGAAGTATTTGCTTTTGTATTGAAATTCAGTTTATTGCCATTCAATTATACACACGTATACAGCTAAACAGAACAACATTTCTTGGGGGCCAAGGTGAAAAACAGAGTGTGTGTATATTACATACAGCACATAAAATAATATTAACAGAAAAAAAGTATTCTGTAGATGTATAAGTTGACATAAACTGCATATACTATGGCATACATTTCAATAGACAACAGTATTACTGCTACTGTCATAAATAATGTATACGAGGTGGAGGTTACTTCATAAACAATATGTTTATAATAACAATACAAAATGTTTGACATTGAGGTTGTTCTGTCATAAATAATGTCTTTGTGATTACTCTCAATTCATGTTTATTGCTCCCTTGGATTTTTTATCATTGTTCTTGAGACATTTTTCATTTTTATTCCATTTGTATATTTGTTGTGTTGTGCTTTTCTATTTAGTTGCAGTTGGCAAATGGGTTTGATCACTTCAATTCATCTAGTGAACCATACCTTGCCTCAGCTGGTACACGCTTTCTCCCACATTTTCAGTCCTGTTCCCGACCTTGCTCAGCAGCTCTCTCAGTTAATCCTCATTACTATACCATTGGGCCTGGCATGTTTCCATCATCAAAAGTTCCTAGCTGGAAGGTTTGTGTTTTCAGTTTTATTTTGCATAGCTTTTAAAAAATATACTTTCTAAAACTGGTTCTTTCAATAACTGTCATGTGTTTTTTTAAAAAAGCAGTGGTGCTCAGCTTTTCCAAATCAGCTTCAATGAATTAAGTAAAGTTAATTGGAAATCTTTACAAATAACCTTTTATTACTTGAAGAACAGCTTACTGAGTTTGCAAAACCACATTGAATTGACACTCTGACTTACATGCTACAAGTGCAAACATTACCATTATACCTAATCGGGTCCTCAAGATATCACAAGGAAGTAAATTACACCAACCACTTTCATCTCCTCCATCAACAGCTTTTTGACTTTCGTCTTCCTCTTCATTCTAGCACTATCGTTGCAAATTGTGCTGTAACATCTGTGTTATGATATGCAGGTTTCCCCCGCCATCCGAAGGTAGAGCGTTCCTATGAAACGATTCGTAAGCCAGAATGTCGTAAAGCGAAGAAGCAATTACCATTTATTTATATAGGAAAAATTTGTGAGCGTTTGCAGACCTAAAAAATAACCTACCAAATCATGTCAAATAACACATTAAACCTAAAGTAACAGTAACATATAGTAAAAGCGGGAATGATATGATAAATACACAGCCTATATAAAGTAGATATACTTTTCCACAATTATTGCCGCACTGTTCTCCGTAGCGAAAATCTCACACAAGTACTTTCGGCAGAAACACGGCGCAAGCGCTGTCGGCAAAAACACTCTCTCCAATAACTTTTAAGCTATGAAGCTGCCAAATCATACCAAATAACACTTAAAAATACCCAGCCTATATAAAGTAGAAATAATATATGTACAGTGTAGTATCACTTACGGGAATCAGGAAGACATCGAGCACACTGATGATGGTGTGTTAGGCTGAGTCGTTGGAGGTTGGGGTGGTGGGACACTGGGGTGTCATCTCATCATTTGTTTCCATCAGGGCAGGCAGATCATCTTCTTCATGTTCAGTTCCTGGACAACTTCACTTTCGGCCCATTCGCTACTACATTCGGTTTCGATTGATATCCTTTCCTCTTCCAATTGCTTCAGCTCTTCATCTATCAGTTCTTGGTCATGTGATGCCAAAACCTGTTTAACATCATCTTCGTCAACTTCCACAAGCCAAACTCACTTTGTCCTTGCTTCGTTCACCACGATCGAAACGCTTAATTATGTCTAGTTTTACGCTAAGTGTAACACCCTTACGAGCTCTTTTAGGCTTTTCCGATACCTTAGAACCCATCTTGCTAACGGCTGCTCACAGGCACGTATTTAAGCAATGCCGGCGAGAATGCCCTTCCGAATCCGGGGGAGAGCGGCTGCTCAGGGCGCACGCTGCTTTTTCCGTGCACTGCCTTTTTTCGTAACAGTGAAAACACCTTCTGTTAGCGAAAACAGGTCTTTCGTAACAGCAAGGTGTCATAAAGCAAACGTTCGAAAAGCGGGGGACACCTGTAAATAGTAATTTATTAAGGATTTTAAAAAGATGAAAAATGATATTTTCATACTTGCATAATTCCTCTCAAGACTATCGAAACTAGCTTCCTTGTCATTATAGTGCAAGTCAGAGTTAGTTTTCTGAGAAGTCTCTCACACCTACTTACCTGAACTGTTTAGAATAACCTGAGGTAGTGTGCTCATTTTTATGATACAGAAAACTCAGTGGAAAAGCATTTACTGACACCCTGCGTGTGCCAATAAACCATAATTAGTGTTCTTCTAATTGACAACTCTATCACTCTTTTGATTTTTATCTAAAAATAATAACTTACAGACTTCTTAAACTTGCTCTGTTTTAATTAGGACTGGGCAAGACCAGGTCCCTATGATCAGCTGGGAATAAACACCCTACCAAAGCGTAAAGAATCAGAGCAGCATCGAGATACTGATCCTAAGGCAGTAATACCCATTGGTCAGAATGTACAAATGGATGAGGTTCAGAGAACTCGTAGTATGATGATCTCCACTGCTGCAAAGGTAATGATTTGATCTCAGTCATATCGTGTGAATTCTGTGCATTGTTAAAAATCCTACATCCTACAACCACCTAAAGGGACAGCCACTTTGGAACCTGGTGGAGACAAATGTTGCATGATGGCTTTATCTACTGGGTACTACAAGTGCTAGATAGGTTTTTGCATTTATTTGCAACTTTTTGGAAATTCAACAAAGGTTTATTTTCAGTTTTTAAATTTTGCTGTGATCTTATTGATGCAGAATATAATTACAGCTCTCACAAAACACCTTAAGGAGTTTCCTGTCATGCACATGCAACTCAAAAGCTAAACCTACAACACACCTAAGGTGTATAATATTTTAAATATGAGAAAATAAAAGAAACCATAGAAAACATAGAAAGCTACAACACATTACAGGCCCTTCGGCGCACAATGCTCTCCTGAACATGTACTTACTTTAGAAATTACCCGTAGCCCTCTATTTTTCTAAGCTCCATTTACCTATCCAGGAGTCTCTTAAAGGACCCTATCGAATCCGCTTCCACCGCTGTCACCAGCAGACCATTCCACGCACTCACCACTGTCTGCGTTTTTTAAAAAAATTTACTCCTGACATCTCCTCTGTACCTACTAACAAGCACCGTAAAACTGTGCTGTCTTGTGTTAGCCATTTCAGCCTTGGGAAAAAGCCTCTGACTATCCATCGGGTCACCTCTCATCCTCCATCACTCCAAGGAGAAAAGGCCGAGTTCACTCAACCTATTCTCATAAGGCATGCTCCCCAATCCGGGCAGCATCCTTGTAAATCTCCTCAGCACCCTTTCTATAGCTTCCACATCCTTCCTGCAGTGAGGTGACCAGAACTGAGCACAGTACTCCAAGTGGGGTCTGACCAGGGTCCTATATAGCAGCAACATTACCTCTCGGCTCCTAAACTCAATCCCATGATTGATGAAGGCCATCCATTGATTTTAGGCACATAGATGAAATAAAATGGAGGGCTATAGGCTTAGATTGATTATGAGTATGTTTACATAAGTTGCCATAACATCATGCGGTCAAAAGATGTGTACTGTGCTGTACTGTTCTATGATCTATGTGAAATACAAACCTATGTTAAATAATCTTGACAAGAAGAGAATGCACATAATTTTAGAAATATTAGAATTAATGACTGGGAAATGACAACCTGCACAATTCATTTTTGTCACAGTCATAAAAAACTACAGCACAGAAACAGGGCCTTTAGCCCACCCAGTTCATGTTGAACCATTTCAGCTGCCTAGTCCCATCGAAGGCCAATGCACCGTATGCTTTCTTAACCACAGAGTCAACCTGCACAGCAGCTTTGAGTGTCCTATGGACCTGGACCCCAAGATCCCTCTGATCCTCCACACTGCCAAGAGTCTTACCATTAATACTATATTCTGCCATCCTATTTGACTTACCAAAATGAACCACCTGCACTTATCTGGGTTGAACTCCATCTGCCACTTCTCAGCCTAGTTTTGCATCCTATCAATATACCACTATAACCTCTGACAGCTCTCCACACTATCCATAATACCCCCAACCTTTGTGTCATCAACAAATTTACTATCCCATCCCTCCACTTCCTCATCCAGGTCATTTATAAAAATCACAAAGAGCATGGGTCCCAGAACAGATCCTTGAGGCACACTGCTAGTCACCAACCTCCATGCAGAATATGACCTGTCTACAACACTCTTTGCCTTCTGTGGGCAAGCCAATTCTGGATCCACAAAGCAATGTCCCCTTGGACCCCATGCCTCCTCACTTTTTCAATAAGCCTTGCATGGGGTACCTTATGAAATGCCTTGCTTAAGTCCATATGCACTACATCTGCTGCTCTACCATCATCAATGTGTTTAGTCACATCCTCAAAAAATTAAAAAATTAAGGCATGACCTGCCTTTGACAAAGCCATGCTGACTATTCCTAGTTATGTTATGCCTCTCCAAATGTTCATAATTCCTGCCTCTCAGGCTCTTTTCCATCAACTTACCAACCACTGAAGTAAAACTCACTGGTCTATAATTTCCTGGGCTATCTCTTCTCCCTTTCTTGAATAAGGGAACAACATCTGTAACCCTCCAATTCTCCCGAACCTCTCATGTCCCCATTGATGATGCAAAGATCATTGTCAGAGGCTCAGCAATCTCCTCCCTCGCCTCCCACAGTAGCTTGGGTACATCTGTCTGGTCCCGATGATTTATCCAACTTGATGCTTTCCAAAAGCTCCTCTTTCTAAATATCTATATACTCAAAGCTTTTTGGTCCGCTGTAAGTCATCCCTAAAATTGCCAAGATCCTTTTCCGTAGTGAATACTGAAGTAAAGTACTTATTAAGTACCTCCGCTACCTCCTCTGGTGCCATGCATACTTTTCCACTGTCACACTTGATTGGTCCTATTCTCTCACCTCTTATCCTTTTGCTCTTCACATACTTGTAGAATGCCTTGGGGTTTTCCTTGATCCTGTCTGCCAAGGCCTTCTCATGGCCCCTTGTGGCTGTCCTAATTTCATTCTTAAGCTCCTTCCTGCTAGCTTGTAATCTTCTAGATCTCTATCATTACCTAGTTTTTTGAACCTTTTGTAAGCTTTTCTTCTTGACTATGATCGGCTGAGAGTACATCTGAGAGCATCTGTCCCCAATTTATGCTTCCAAGTTCCTGCTTAACTTCCATGAGAAACTAACTTTTTTTTACACATCTTGGTTTGAATGCTAAATATAATTAGATAAGTCATAGCTTTAATATTGATGCAATATTAATGTAACATACATTCTTGTGGCAGCAGGGGGAGGATGTAGAAACTCATGAAGAATTGGCTTTGGCCTTGAGCCGAGGTCTTCAGCTGGATACGCAGAGGAGCAGTCGGGATTCCTTGCAGTGCTCTAGTGGATACAGCACACAGACTACCACACCGTGCTGCTCAGAAGACACAATTCCCTCGCAAGGTAATATGAGCAGGCCTATTACTTTTATATATACTGTAGGATGGACTCCTGGATTGTTACAATCATGTCATCATAATATAAGACATAGGAGCAGAATTAAGCCACTTGACAATTGAGTCTGCTCCACCATTCCATTGTGGTTGCTTTATTATCCATCTCAACCCCATTCTCTTGCCTTCTTCCCATAACCTTTGATGCCCTGGCTAACCAAGAACTTACCAACCTCCATTTTAAATATACTCAAAGTCTTGGTCCCCACAGCTATCTGTGACAATGAATTCTACAGGTTCACCACCCTCGGTTAAAGAAATTCCTTTTCATCTCTACTCTGTGTGGTCATCCCTCTATTCTGATGCTGTGCCCTCTGGGTCTAGACTCACCCACTATAGGAAACATCCTCTCCACATCTACTCTATCTATACTTGATAGGTTTTAATGAGATTCCACCCCCCCATTCCTTTAAACTCTAGTGAGTACAGGTTCAAAGCCATCAAACGCTCCTCATACAGTAACCCTTTCATTCCAGAATCATTCTCATGAACCTCCAATGTCAGCACATCTTTTCCTAGATAAAGGGCCACCATGCATTCAAATGAACTCTTTGTGCTACTTATACCTAAGCACTTCTGAGGAATTGATGTCAACCAGGATACAGTTCTCAGTAACTTTATAAAGCAAAAGAGAAGACCTGTTTAAGGAGTATTGCAGACCAGTGACAGTCTTATATACACTGCAGAGACCTGATTCTATAGGCTTTTCACAACAGTTCCATTTTCAGTTCAGAAAGCAAAGGCTGGTTTTACTGTGGATACTATGTAAGGATGGTTAAACAGCAGTACTTCAGTCCTGTGTAGATCCACAATACTAGTCTGGATCTTTATCTGTCTCCTATCCATACAAGAAGATGTTCGCATTGCTGATGCGGAGACATACAACATGGCTTCTATTCGGCTCTGGTAGAATTTCAGCACTGTCTCTCTTCTGGATTTCCAAACATTCACACCGAAAGGTAAATTGCCAATAATTGCTTCTGTTTCACCGGAGTAACAATGTTATCATGTTCATATTTACAGAACTGCTCACCTTTGGTGCTTCACTCTCAGCTACCCTCCATGACTCTACAACCCTCGAAACAAGGATTTCTGTGTCAGAAACCAGACATGCATCCGTCACCCCTGCCTGTGTCTGGACACCACCTGAGCAGGACTTTTCAGTTGGTACCTTCAGAGGGTCACTGAACAAGCAGACAGACCCTAACTAACTAACCAGATATTGCAGAGGCTTCAAGTAACTGAACTCCTCAGGCAGAGCAATGTATATCCTCTGGATGACTCAACAGCAGTTCTGTTAACTTAGTCACTACTCCATCAAAGATACACATATTTGCGTAATTTATGAGTAAAGTGGTGCAGTGCATTCTTTTAGCACCATTCAAGTACAAGGCACATCATTCCATTTGCTTTCAAGATTTTCAGTATATCAGTCTTTCTTAACCAAGAGTATTTATGTAGCCTTCAACCGCCAATGGAGTTATTGGGGGGGGGCTTAAATTGTGGCTTGACCCCCTAGAGTCTTTGTGTGACTGTACCATGTCTCATGGTCTTGAACTTTGGAATGTTTCACACCATAGCATTCAGTATGTACTGGAAGTCCAGGTTTCAGGCATGCCAGAGGATATCTTCTAATGAACTAATGGATCTTTCAATGGCATAACGACTTGTGAAATAGGAGCAGTCCCTTGTTCCTTCTCTTCTCAAAGGTCCACTACCATTTTAAGTGGAGAATTATTTTTCCTGTCCTGAATGATCAGAGTTTTTATTTTGAGATTGTGTCCTTGGTCCTAGCCACCCTAGCTAAAGGGAAACATCATCCCTGTCAGGCCCCCCTTAAATATTTTGTGTTTTGCAGTGTAATTACTCTCACATCACTCAATGCCAGAATGTAACTTCACCTTGTAACAAATCTGCAATCACAAGAATCCACTGGTGAACTATTGCTGTACCCCCTCAATAGCAAGTATATCTTTCCGTAGCTGGGAAGACCATGCTTGTAAGTACTATTCCACAAGCTAACTGGAACAAAATGTCTTCACACTTGTACTCCAGACCTCTTACAACAAAGGCTAATGTACTGTTTGCCTTTTTAACTATTTGCTTGCTAACTTCATAATTCATGTGAAGGACATTTGAGTCCCTCTGGACACCACTTTTTTTAAACTCTTGCTATTTAAAGAAATACTCTGCCTTTCTACTTTATCTACCATGCTGATGACTTTCGTTGTTTCTACATTATATTGCATGTCCTTGGCCATTCATTTAATTTCTCTATATCTCCCTAAAATCTGTTTGCCTTCTTCTCACATTGCAATTGCTGTACAGTTTTGTATCATCGGCAGACTTGCTTCACTCATTGATTCACTCATTCAAATAATTGATATTGATTGTGAACATCTCCATTCCAAATCAAGCACTATTGACATGTTGTACACTAATGTTCCAGGTTGGCCCTGCCAACCCTTCTTTACTATTTTCAAAGTGCCCTGTACCCAAACATAATAGTTCGCAGCGATTTTCCTACTGCTGAAATTAGTCTAATTGGTTCATGCTTTTTAATTCTCTGTTCTTCCTTAAGCAGGAAGTTTTCATTTCCTACTTCCAAGTTTATATGGAATTTTGGAAGACGTTTGTCCACTCATCCATTAGCCACGTCCTTCAAAACCTTATGCATTCATCTGATCCTGGGGAATTTATTGCCTTTTGGGTTCTGTCATTTTCTCCAACACAGCCTGTTGACTTTTGTTATTTCTCTATGTGCATCCCGGAAAAGCATGTAGGCTCACGTTACACAGCTATATGGGATGAACCCCGACAAAGACTAGTATATGCTTTTCCAGACCTCAATACTTGCATATTCCAGAAGGAGATGGTTGACATCCTTATCCCTACCACAACCAGCTCAAGGGCAGTATTATTACTCCAACTTTTCGTGTCTCTGACAGTGGGCCTTTCTTACCATCAAACAACCTGAAAATTCTGCAAAGAAGTATTCTGTCTTGGCATTCTACTCAGGGAGACAATTTACAGAATTCTCCTCCTCCAGCAGGTAAATGGTTCGATGCACATATTTTTCTACAAGGAGCAGAAGAACTGTACAGTTCAGCAGAATGGAATATTGCCAGACATATTCTTTGCAATATCGGGAACAGAAATATTATTCGACAATGCTAATACTTTACATCATTTCATGTATCCCTTGTAACTTTTCTTTGATATCTTTCACATGCATTCCCATTCAACAAAATTTGTAGCAGTTACTTATTCACAGAACAGTTTCCCCGACATTTATATCTTATAAATACCTACATTATGAGAATTGTTCAGTACAATGCCATTATTGAATTAATTTTGATAGTTGGCATAATCAGATGTGCATTCAGTTATGTAATTGCTGAACTGATGTAAAATTACTGCAGCATAGGAGGTATTGGATCCACCAAGTCTCCACTGGCTCTTTAAAGGGCAATCTAGTCCAGTGGTCCCCAACCTTTTGCGCACCGCGGACCGGTTTAATATTGACGACATTCTTGCGGACCGGGGGTGGGGGGGCTATGTTTAAGTTCAACAGTGCGTGACAGGGAATGAGGAAAGGTGCAGCTGACTCACATCGTTTCATATCGCCAAATCATATCGTTTCCATGCGGCCCGATAGCACATGCTTGTGGCCCGGTACCGGTCCGCAGCCCAGTGGTTGGGGACCACTGATCTAGTCGGATTCCCCATGAACTTGCTTCTTGACCTTACAAATTTTTTACCTTCAGTTCCTTTCTGAAATCTGCATCTACTACATGTTCAGGAAATGCATTCCTGATTGAGAAATAACATGAACTTTTCCGTAGGTTGTCCTGCAGCTTTTACTAGTGGCAATAAATTTATGTTCTCCATACTTAACACCCATCTGGTAACATAAGTAGTTTTCCTATTATCCTGTTTAAATCTGTCATGATCTTTTATATCTGTATTAAATTTGCCATCATCTTTCTCTGCACTGAGGAAAATTCCTGCTTCAGTGGTGGTAGGTAACTCTCAAACAGACCTTCAGTGCAAGGAGAAAATGTACGAGCAGACCCAATACCAATTGAGGATCATTTGATTCCTGTTGAAACTCCCAACTGTGCCTCAAGATCAGGTGGGTCTTCTGACATGGAGCAGGATCTTGAGACAGCAGAAAGCAATATATTTCCACCTGCCACCACATAGGCATCTGTCCATAAAGCAAAAGAGAGGCTATTTGTATTGAAATGCTGAAGCCATTCTGAAAAAGCTGTGGACTCTCAGCTGCTGAGACTCCACATCATTTCTAAGGTTCAGTGGTCAGAATTGAATGCTATGTTGCAGATAGTGCCTTTCAGCACTTGGCACTGTTGGCTAATAAAACTGTGGAGAATTATTACATTGTCCATAAATACAATACCTTCAGTCATTAGTTGCCAATCAAAAAATCAGTGATGTGTGTAGTTGGCATTACCAGACACAAATATTCCCCTCATTGGTAGTAACAGCGACAAAGATTGAAGGTCAATTCAATCACACATTTTCCAGCCCTTAGATCTATGTGCATTACTGCATTTTACTGCAATGCAAAGTCAATTTTAATTCAAAACTCGGTTTTTAATAATCTGTTTAGTTTCAGATTATGATTACTTCTCGGTTAGTGGTGATCAAGATGTCGAACAGACCGAGTTTGACAAATCCTCCACTATTCCACGAAATAGCGATATAAGCCAGTCCTATCGCCGCATGTTCCAGGCAAAGCGCCCTGCATCCACAGCGGGCCTGCCCACAAATGCTGGATCAGCGATGATGACTCCAGGTGTCGCTACAATTAGGCGGACACCATCAACCAAACCCTCGGTGCGAAGAACAACTGTAGGCGCAGGCCCAATACCAATTAAGACCCCTGTAATTCCTGTTAAAACTCCAACTGTGCCTGAAGCAGGTGGGTCTTCTGGCACGCAACCTTGGCCAGAGGAATCAAAGCAAGGTCCTGACACTGCAGAAAGCAATACCTCTTCACCTACTTGCATGGAGCCACCTGTCACCTCACCTGTGCCATCACAGTCCGTAAACCCTACAGAAGAAGAGAGGCAGTCTGCAATGAACGAGCAGGTGACAACAGTCATTGGAGCCCCCAACGTGGCCGTCACTGTGGCGCCTGCAACAGGGGGTCACTCTGAAGTCACTTTGAGCTTGCAGGAGTCAGATGAAGGAGCTGAGAGTTCCATGGCCCCCTTGCCTCCGCAAGGTGAAGACATGCTCAGCGCCATCCGACGGGGAGTAAAACTGAGAAAAACCACCACTAATGATCGTTCAGCCCCAAGGTTTTCATAAATGTACAGATTATATTATGAAGATTACGGTAGGAGTCTCTGTAATCTTGAGAAATCCATTCCAGTGTGTTTAGGGGAAAATGATTCTCACACATTTATATTATTTGAGAACCTCATGAGAGAGGAGACTGGTGGAATACAGAGGAAAAGGCAGTTGGGGATTGGGGGAAGCTTTACTGGTTGCATTATCATTTGGATTTAACAGTCCATAAAGACTGTTTCCTTTCGCAGCTGCTTTTTAGTTTGCCAGTTGCTTTATTTCTCCCTTCTGCCAGAAGGTGCCAAATCATATAAAACATGCTATAAAGCTCACTCTATTGACAGAGCACAACATGTTAAAAGATGTTTTATTGAGGAATGGATAACTTTATTTAAAACTGTCAGGGAACGTGTTCAGTGATTGAAAGTTAAAGAAGAGTATGTTGAATTCAGAGCATATCAAGGAAAATAGAAGATTTTATTTATTGGATTTTATCCATGCACAAAGATTTTTCTATAGAGTGGTGGTGGTAAGCAGCATCACACTGTGTTAGATGTATTTACTGCCTGTACAGTAATAGAGGTGAATTTAGCAGACTACCAGCTAACACAAGCAATACAGCGCAACTACGGCATGAGAAGTCAGCGTGGATTTAATGTTTAGTTGTTAGAGTGCCATGACAGTAACAGAATTAAAGGATGTTTTTACACAGTTAGACATAGTAATTTTCTAATGCTTGATGTTGATCCTTACAAAATGAGCCATTCGCAGTAACAGAATTTGTAATTTCATAAACTGTTTAGACATTGCTTTCTGCTAAATTTAACTGTCCACAGAAATTGCCTTGTTTTATGCATGTGGCACAATGTTATTTTCTCTACACCTGCCGCTGTTCATATGCAATCTTCACTTTTCCCTTTCTCCACTTTTTCTAATTTTAATTAGGGATTTTAGGTGATAACAGTGGGAAGTAAGTGGCATTCAGTAGTATCACGTCTTTTTAAAAACTCAAAAGGTAGCAGGGAGTTCTCTAAATAACATTGCCTTTCTCTCAAATTTTCTTTTTAAATGAGAGTTTCACCCAGCAGGCTGGGTAAGTAAAACCCATAGAGTACAATAATAGGAAAACAAAATACATGTTTCATTTATGACAGAGCAGTAGCCATAGAATTACAGCTCAGGTCTTATCCCTTGTGCAACAATACATTTGAATAAAAATACTTTCAGGGGCTTGTTTGTTATGTATTTCAGCTCTCAATTCATGAATCATTTTAAATATGGGAAGCTGCAGACTGAGGAGCGTACAAACATGTGTATACTTGCCATCTCCTCTAGGCATGATTAATACTTAAGTATATCTTTAACATTTTCAGTAAACTAAGCCTTTGCTTTATGTCAAATATTGTATTTTGTTTTACATCAATTATGGCTAGAATAGGTCATGCGATATTCAGTAAATCAATATACTCCCTCCATTCCTCTTATTTCATCCCTGAACATCCTTACAATAAGCATAAGATGGTAGCAAGTACGTAAATTGTTTTCAAATGCAGTTTGCTTTTTTTTAAAACAATAGGCACAATTATATATTGATGTTTTTAATCTTGAGATGTCTTTACATAATCTTTGAACATTTCACAAGTTACAGGTAATCTCCATCAAGCAGAAAACTTGTAGAAAACATTCTGGAGGCACAAAGTACAGAGCTGTTCTTTTGAAATAAAGTTGCAACATGTTTAATAAACAAGTCCCTGGCTAGGAAATAGTAAGATCTTTGTAATACCTGTGGGGATTCTGATAAAAAAACAGAACTGAAAAGATAAGTATACAATGTGACAATAAGTATACATTAATCTATAATAGTAATTTCAGCTGATGCTAATAGTCAATGGTTTCTTACTAGCTCTTAATTATACAATTATAGGCACAACAGTAATTGTTCTGTGCAAGAAAAGCATAGGAAAACTTCATCAAGACATGGTATGTCAAAGTAGATTCTAAAATTCATCACACATCCTTGCAATCCTTCATGGTTAAATCTGGAAGAATGTTGCCAAAATTTTAATATTGTTTAAACAGAATTGTTTTTGGAATAGTAAACATTTGATGTGTTTTGCATATTGTAAAAAAGAACAGGCTAGAATTATTTCTTATGGTAAATTATTGTGGTTTTTGTTTCTGGTTTGTATTGAGAGTTGACCTCTCCTTGTGGAGTTTCATTTTGTTTGAGAGGTGTAAATATGACAATATATAATTTTGTGTCAGCCTCTTCTGTGTAATGATTGCTTCAGCCTATATTAAAGAAATGTAAACAAAATCGACTTTGTTTTCACTTTGTAACGAAATGCGTAGTTATAACATTTAAAAAGTAATTTATTCTCTTTCTGATGTCAGAGGTTGTGTTTAAAAACGCAAACACGAGAAATTCTGCAGATGCTGGAAATTCAAGCAACACACATCAAAGTTGCTGGTGAACGCAGCAGGTCAGGCAGCATCTCTAGGAAGAGGTACAGTCGACGTTTCAGGCCGGGACCCTTCGTCAGGACTAATATATGTATCTCAAAGGAATCGTTGATGATGGGTGATAAAGTTCACTCGAAACCTCCTGGCTCCTGGCACAGAACTAACCATAACAGATCTATATTTATATAAAGTAGGATAATAGCATGCTAATTAGGGAACCTGTAGCAGTTATTCTTGAGATCAGTTTTGCAGATGATGCAGTTAATTTGTCTCAAACCTTCTGATTGAGTGGGCAAGGATCTGCCAAATGGAGGATAATGTGTGAAATGGGAAATTACCCATTGAAGCAGGAAGTATAACAAAACATTAACTGAATAATGAAGGATTAGTGCTATGAAAAGGATAGATCTGGATTCTCTGGTGTATGATTCCCAATAAAACAACACACTGTAGGTGCAGAAAGTAATTTGTAAAGCTAATGCAATGTTGTTGTGCATTGTGAGAATTAAATTCAAATGGAAGGAAGGTAAAATTCAATAATAGAGGGCATTATATACATCTGGAGATTTGCATAGGGTAACTGTACCGATCATATTTAAGAATGAAGCATTGGAAGAGGTTGATTAGATTAATAATTGGAATGAGAGGGTTGGTGTAAGGGGAAAGACTGGACAAACTATGCTCATATCTGCTGGAGATTAGAAGACTGAGAGGAGACCGGGCAGAAATACAGTATCCTGGGACCACAGACAGGCCAGAAACTGTGATTAAAAATGTTGGAAACACAGAGCAGGTTGAGCAGCAACACTGGGGATGAGAAACAGTAAACAGTTCTGGATGAGAATTCTTCATCAGGAATGAAAAAGTAGAAAGCACACTTTGAAGGTGCCGAAAAGAGTTAAGAAAGCAGAGTATGTCTGATAAAGTGCAAGCCAACGTTGTCAAGGTAACAATTACTCTTAATAGTCTTGGAGCAATACAACACAAATACAGGCTGTTTTGCCTGTTCAGTCCATACTGACTACGGTGCCCAGCAATTTCCTGTCTTTGGTTCCTATCTAAATAAGCCTCGTCCTCCATGTACCTATCCAACTGCTTCTCAAATGATACAATTGTATCTGTCTTTGGCAGTTCGTTCCATATGCTCAGCAACCTCCGTGTGGGGAAAAGATTGCTCCTCAGATCCCTTTTAAATCTTTCCCCTCTCACCCTAAACCTATGCTTTCTAGTTTTTGTCTTCCCATCCCTGATGCAATGACTTGCCATTCACTCTATACCTGTCATAATTTAGACGTTTCTATAAAGGTTGCCCCTCATTCTCCCATGATCCAAGGAATAAAGACCTAGCCTGGCCAATCTTTCCCTATAACTTGGACTCTCTGGTTCTGGCAACATTGGCATTTTTTTTCCTAGTTTAACCACACCTTTCCTATAACTGATGACAGAACTCCAAGTGTAATCTTACCACTAACTTGTGCAACTGCAACGTAATGTCCCAACTTCTGCCCTGCTGGTGAAGGCCAGTGGAATAAACACATTTTTCACAAACGGGTGTAGCTATGGGCACCCGTATGGGTCCTAGCTATGCCTGCCTTTTTGTTGGCTTTGTGGAACAATCTATGTTCCGTGCCTATTCTGGTATCTGTCCCCCACTTTTCCTTCGCTACATCGACGACTGCATTGGCGCTGCTTCCTGCACGCATGCAGAGCTCATTGACTTTATTAACTTTGCCTCCAACTTTCACCCTGCCCTCAAGTTTACCTGGTCCATTTCCGACACCTCCCTCCTCTTTCTAGATCTTTCTGTCTCTATCTCTGGAGACAGCTTATCCACTGATGTCTACTATAAGCCTACTGACTCTCACAGCTATCTGGACTATTCCTCTTCTCACCCTGTCTCTTGCAAAAACGCCATCTCCTTCTCGCAATTCCTCCGTCTCCGCCGCATCTGCTCTCAGGATGAGGCTTTCCATTCTAGGAGGAGGGAGATATCTTCCTTTTTTAAAGAAAGGGGCTTCCCTTCCTCCACTATCAACTCTGCTCTTAAGCGCATCTCCCCCATTTCACGTACATCTGCTCTCACTCCATCCTCCCGTCACCCCCCTAGGAATAGGGTTCCCCTGGTCCTCACCTACCACCCCACCAGCCTCCGGGTCCAACATATTATTCTCCGTAACTTCCGCCACCTCCAACGGGATCCCACCACTAAGCACATCTTTCCCTCCCCCCCCCCTCTGCATTCCGCAGGGATCGCTCCCTACACAACTGCCTTGTCCATTCGTGCCCCCCCCCCCACTGATCTCCCTCCTGGCACTTATCCTTGTAAGCGGAACAAGTGCTTCACATGCCCTTACACTTCCTCCCTTATTCAGGGCCCCAGACAGTCCTTCCAGGTGAGGCAACACTTCACCTGTAAGTCGACTGGGGTGATATACTGCGTCCGGTGCTCCCGATGTGGCTTTTTATATATTGGCGAGACCCGACGCAGACTGGGAGACCGCTTTGCTGAACACCTATGCTCTGCCCGCCAGAGAAAGCAGGATCTCCCAGTGGCCACACATTTTAATTCCACATCCCATTCCCATTCTGACATGTCTATCCACGGCCTCCTCTACTGTAAAGATGAAGCTACACTCAGGTTGGAGGAACAACACCTTATATTCCATCTGGGTAGTCTCCAACCTGATGGCATGAACATCGACTTCTCTAACTTCCGCTAATGCCCCACCTCCCCCTTGTACCCCGTCCATTAATTTTCATACACACATTCTTTCTCTCACTCTCCTTTTTCTCCCTCTGTCCCTCTGAATATACCTCTTGCCCATCCTCTGGTTCCCCCCGACCCCATCTTTCTCCCCGGGCCTCCTGTCCCATGATCCTCTCGTATCCCCTTTTGCCTATCACCTGTCCAGCTCTTGGTTCCATCCCTCCCCCTCCTGTCTTCTCCTATCATTTTGGATCTCACCCCTCCCCCTCCAACTTTCAAATCCCTTACTAACTCTTCCTTCAGTTAGTCCTGACGAAGGGTCTCAGCCCGAAACGTCGACTGTACCTCTTCCTAGAGATGCTGCCTGGCCTGCTGCGTTCACCAGCAACTTTGATGTGTGTTGCTTGAATTTCCAGCATCTGCAGAATTCCTGTTGTTTGCGTTTTTAAAATAGTGCTGGATCTGATTTTTTTTTTACGGGGGTTGCTTTTTGACTGCTGATGTGGTGCCATCATTGTTCACGGCCTAAATGTATGTACATCAATGGATAAGTCATGAAAGATGACAATCATCAGTATTTAGCCAATCACAAGTGGTCCGGCTTGAGAGTCTCAACCCAAACAGCAACCCTCAATTTCCATCCACCATAAGATATAGGAGCAGAATTAGGCCATGTGACCCACTGAGTCTGCTCCACCATTTCATCATAGCTGATCCAATTTTTTTCTTCCTTAATGCTTGACCAATCAATAATCTCTGTCTTAAATATACATAAAGACTTGGCCTTCACAGCTGCCCGTGGCAAAGAATTCCACAGACCCACCATACTATGGCTAAAGACATTCCTCCTCATCTGTTCTAAAAAGGACACCCTTCTATTCTGAGGCTATGTCCTCTGTTCTTAGACTCTTCCATCATAGGAAAAATTGTCTCCACATCGACTCTTTCAAATCTATCAAAACCTGCTTCAATAGGTTTCAATGAGTTCACCCCTACTCTTCCGAATTCTAGTGAATACCAGCCCAGAGCCATCAAGTGCTCTTCATATGACAAACCATTCAATCCCAGAATTATTTTTGTAAACTTCCTTTGAACCCTCTCCAGTTTCAGCACATCTTTTCTAAGATAGGGCCCAAAACTGCTAAAACTCCCAAGTGAGGCCTCACCATTAAATCCTTGCTTTTGTATTCTGGTCCTCTTGAAATGAATACTAACTTCACATTTGCCTTCCTCACCAAAGTCTCAACCTGCAAATTAACTTATAGGGAATCCTGCTCAAGGACTCCCAAGTCCCTCTGCACCAAAGTGTTTTTTTGTATTTTCTTTCCATTTAGGCACTAGTCAAGCCTTTCATTTCTTCTACCAAAGTGCATGACCATACACTTCACAACACTGTGTTCCATCTGTCAGTTATTTGCCCACTCTCCTAATCTGTCTAAGCCCTTCTGTAGCCTTTCTACTTCCTCAAAACTACTTGCCCCTCCACCAATCTTCATATCATCTGCAAACTTTGCAACAAAGCTATCAATTCCATCATCCAAATCATTGACATACCATGTAAAAGGAATCTGTTCCAACACAGACTCCTGTGGAACATCACTAACCACCAGCAGCCAACAAGAAAAAGTTCCATTAATTCCCACTCTGCCTCCTGCCAATCAGCCACTGCTTTATCCATGCTAGAATCTTTCCTGTAATACCATGGACTCACAGCTTATTAAGCAGCCTTATGTGTAGCATCTCATCAAAGGCCCTCTGGAAATCCAAGTACAAAACATAAACCGATTCCCCTTTGTCTATCCTGCTTGTTATTTCTTCAAAGAAATTCCAACAGATTTGGCAGGCAAATTTTCTCTTGAGGAAACCATAAGGACCTCATCCTTAATAATTGACTACAACATCTTCCCAACTACTGATGTCAGACTAACCGTTAAGTTTCCTTTCTTCCTCCTCTCTCCCTTCTTGAAGAGTGGAGTGGCATTTGCAATTTTTCAGTCTTCCGGAACCATTTCAGAATGTACTGATTCTTGAAAGATCATTACTAATGTCTTCACAATCTCTTAAGCAACCCCTTTCAGAACCCAGGAGTGACTTACCTACCTTCAGACCTTACAGTTTCCCAAGAACTTTCTCTATCGTAAAGGTAACTACACTTTATGCCATCTGACACCTGGAACTTCCACCATACTGCTCGTGTCTTCCACAGTGAAGACTGATGCAAAATACTTATTCAGTTCATCTGCTATTTCTTTGTCCCCCATTACTATGTCTCCAGCAGTCAGATATCCACTCTTGCCTCTATTTTACACTTTATTTATCTGAAGAAACTTTTGGTATCCTCTTTACTATTACTGGCTAATTTACTTCCGATTTCTTTATGACTTTTTTAGTTGCCTGCTGTTGGTTTTTAAAAGCTTCCCAATCCTCTACCGTCCCACTAATTTTTGCTCTATTGTATGCCCTCTCTTTGGCTGTCTGCCTGCTCCTATGTCTTATGGTAATCTCCAACAACTTTCTTCATTCTTAATGACACCACCTAATTTTGGGTGATCCACAAATTGACTGAGCAGTTAGAAATACCGGCATTTGAAGACAAAAGGAAAAACAAATTGAAACAGGACGGTATGGCCACAACCACACAGGCAAAAGAAACAGGATATCTGACATTGATTTAAATCCTAATGTTGGTATAGGTTTATTATCGTCACATGTACTGAGATAGAATACAAATTTTGTTTGTGTACTGTACACATCAAGGTAGGAAAGAAAACAAATGCAAAATAGAGTTACAGAGTAAGTGCTGTGCAGGTGGAGAAATAAGGTGGACTGGATGTGACAAGGTTAACTGAGAGATAAATAGTGCATTAGTGTACAGGGCCATTCAAGAGTCTATTTCGAGTGAGATACAAGTTCAAAATCAGGTTTAATATCACCAACATATCTCATGAAATTTGTTGTCTTTGCAGTAGCAGCACAATGCAATACATCATAGCAAAAAAATGAATTACATTGTGTGTCTGTGTGTGTATACATTAAATAAACAGTGCAAAAGTAGTAGTGGGTTAGTGTTCATGGGTTCAATGTCCATTCAGAAATCGCATGGCAGAGAGGATGTTCTGAAACGTTTGTATCTTCTGCTGTAGGGAAAGAAAAGTACCTGGAGTGGAGGGGTCCTTGACTGTGTTAGATGATATAATGTAGGATTAATGTACCAAAACAAAAGATGGGGTGCTATTCCTCTGGCTTCATTACATGTTGGGGCATTGTAGAAGCCCCTGTCCTCACACTAATCTGACATTTTCCTTCCTTGATGTTTCTATCCCTATTTCAAGAAATAGTAATATCCCATTACACGCCCGCTAACTCTCCTGGCTACCTTGACTACACCTCCTGTTAGCCTGCATTCTGTGAGGGCTCTATTTCATTCTCCCTATTTCTCCATCTTCTTTGGACCTTCTCCGATTATGAGGTAGACAAATATCACCCAGAGTTGTATTTTACATGCATACTTCGACAATAAAATTAACCTTTGGATTTCCAAACCAGTGCCTTTAAGATATCATCTTTCCCTCTACCCTAAGTGATAGGACTCAAAACTTTTCCTCATACGTAATCAGAACAAGGATAGAGCTCATGTTGGCCTTGGCAATGAAATCTACCTTTTGAAAGCAAATTAATAAGAAAAAAACTCATTGTTATATACAACCACCAAAACAATCTGAGATTTTCTACACCTGCAAATCAAAACAAGGACAGAGCTCAAGTATATTCTCACCATCCACCTTACCAGCTTCCACTTGTATCGAATTATCCTGCTTAATTATTGCCATCTTCAACAATACCACAAAATACATCTTAACCTTGTCTGTCCTGGTAGCAATCCACATTCCTTCAGCATCTTATCTATTGCCACCACTCATCCCTTGTCATAGCAATTTCCCACGAAAATACAGGCAATGCAACACCTATCCTTCCTACTGTTCAGGGACTTGGTCCTTCATTTGAAGGAATGCATCTCACTCTTTTCCAGTTTAGTGTAATATATTCAATGTGAGCTGTGTGGTTTGCCCTACATTGGAGTAACCAGACAAATTTGCTGTCCACTTAGCAGAATATCTCCAGTCTATCTTCAAGGATGACACGGAACTTCTAGTTGCATTAATTCTCTGTTCATCTTCACCTCTGTCTTTGACTTTTTGTTTTGGTCCAGTAATGCCAAGTAAGTCAGGAACAGTATTTCATTTTTGCCTGGTCATCTTACATCTACCAGAAACTAATACAGTATGTCTTCCTTGTTATGGTAATTTGGGTAATGGAAATTCACCAAAATGAAATGCATATAACTCTCAGAAAAATTGAAACATAGATTAAAAATTTGCTCTTTCAGAATTTATGCGAGAGGGAAAATACTTAAGTGGACATAGAATTTTAACATTTTTTACAAGGGTTTGCATGACAGGAAATTGTGATACAGAGATTTCTAGGAACATTACTCTTGAATGAATTTAGCATTTTTTCTCTATATCTTCCCCATCAGCAGTTAATACACACTCATCTTCCGGTGTTTCCAGAGTCAATGGTCCTTGCCTTTGTTTCTCTCCTGATCGTTCCTGACCAGTGAGTACTTCCAGCATTTTGTTTCCAAGAGTCTGTGGGGTCATGATGAAGTGGGTGTGGAAAGAATGTTTCCTTGTGTGGAGAATTTAAAACAAGGATACCTATTCAGACACAAAGTGAATTTCTTTTATCTTAGAGCTGCCTCTTTTCCCTCAAAGAGTGGGTGAATATTTAAGGCAAAAATAAGCTTGATAAACAGGGGGGTAAAAACTTGCAGTGGATAGCTGGAATACAGTGATGCATTTGCAGTTTATTCTAAATATAGAAAAAACACAAGAAAATCTGCAGACGCTGGAAATCCAAGCAACACACACGAAATGCGGGAGGAACTCAGCAGTCCAGGCAGCATCTATGGAAACGTGTAAGCAGTTGATGTTTCAGGCCAAAGTGATGAAGGGTCTCAGCCTGAAATGTCGACTATTACGCTTTTCCATAGATGCTGCCTGGCCTGCTGATTTGACTGTGTTCCAACATAATCTATTGGCACAGAAATGAAACTAGGAGAAAATTTTAGATGGAGATTTCAGTTCACTGTTGGAAGATCAGAGGGATCCAAATCTGATCACTTCCAGCATCCTGCATTAAATTGGTTGAACAATTATCTGACATTGGAGTAGGTCATTCAGACATCAAAAACATGAGATTCTGCAAATGCTGGAAATCCAGAGCAACACACACAAAATGCTGGAGGAACTCAACAGGTCAGACAGCATCTGTGGAAAAGAGTGAACAGTCGATGTTTCAGGCAAAGACCCTTCTTCAGGACTGAATCTCATCAGTCTAATTTCCCTGAAGGTTGTTCTCACATTGCCTTCCCCACTTTAATTCTTCTTCCATTTACATACATTGGGCATAATTTATAATGGTCAACTAATTTACCAGCACATCCTAAGGATGAGGAAGAAACTGGAGAAGCTGACAGAAATCCAGTGAGTATATGCATACACCAAACACCGAGCACTTGCAGTGGGATTGAAATTTAACCTCTAGTGAAGTGAGGCAGTGTGTCATTCAGTTTTTGAGGGAAGAATTCTAAATATCCCTTAAGCTTTTCCTTCTTAACCTTGCACTGAACATCCTAGCTCTAATTATAGACTCTCTTTCACTATATCTGCAGTTAACTTCTTTATGAAATGAAGAACTGAGGATGTTCAGTTGGTCAATAAAATTTGTCAGCACCATCACCTTGATAAATCTGTATTGCAATCCCATTAAGTTTAATCTATTATTCCTAGGTTGCAGTGTATGAACTGAACATCTCTTAAGCGGAAGGGAAAACACCATTAGTCTTTTAATTAGCTCATGGGCATTTTTGAATTTCTCTTCCTCCATATCATCTAAATATAAACAAGCTTATTTTTGCACAAAATATAACCTGGTTGATGCAGGTTCAGATATTAAGATTAGTGAGAGGTATTCCCTTCATATTTGGCTCTCAAGTCTTTCAGAGTAATGTTAGATTTTAAATTACTGTATAATAGTCACAAACTTAATGGAATACAGCTTATTCAGTCAGCACAATGGCTACTTAACTAACAGCAATGTGAGCAATCTATTTTAACATATTTATAATCCTGCTCCTAACTTGCAGTGGGGATATTTTTATTTTGAGCCATGCCTTTCCAACAACCCCCGACAAACTTGATTAACCCTAACCTAATCACAGGACAATTTACAATGACCAATTAACCTACCCAGTCCATCTTTGGACTGTGGGAGGAAACCAGAGGACCAGGAGAAGCCCCACAAATTGCACAGGGAGGCTATACAGAGACTCCTTACAGAAAAACACCGGAACACCACAAGCTGAAAAAGCATCACGTTAATCCCTGTGCTATTGTATTGTACCCAGTGAATTTTTGCATGACTCGAATTATATTAGAATAATTTGAGATTGAAGAAAACTAATACAGGACAATAGAGGCACGTATATTTTCTTGGATGTTATTAAGATTCCTCACAATTCTTGTGTGCTAAATTCATGACTGGAAGAGTTTTCAAAATAAAGGCAGGTTATGAAGAGAGAACTATCCCCAACGCTTACAAGGAAATTAATATAGGCTCTGGCTCATAGGAGAATTTAAGATTAGTAAACTCTTGGTCTGAGAGGGCTAACCAAATTCTGAAGACCATTCACCCTTCCCTCATGTGAACAGTTGCTAAAAACAAACAAAAAAAATGATAGAAACATAGAAAACAATACAGGCCCTTTGGTTCACAATGCTTTGCTGAACATGTATTAACTTTAGAAGTTACCTAGGATTGTCAATAGCCCTCTATTTTTCTAAGCTCAATGTGCCTATCCAGGAGCATCTTAAAAGACCCTATTGTATTTGCCTCTACCACTGTTGCAGGCAGCCCATTCCATGCACTCACCACTCTCTGCGTAAAAATCTTCCCCTTGACATCTCTTCTGCACCTACTTCCAAGTACCTAAAAACTGTGCCCTCTTGTGTTAGCCATTTAAGCTCCGGGAAAAGACTATCCACATGATCAATGCCTCTCATCATCTTATACACCTCTATCATCCTCCATCGCTCCAAGGAGAAAAAGACCAAGTTCACTCAACCTATTCTCGTAAGGCATGCTCCCCAATCCAGACAATATCCTTGTAAATCTCTTCTGTACCCTTTCTATAGATTCCACATCCTTCCTGTAGTGAGGTGACCAGAACTGAGCACAGTACTCCAAGTGGAGTGTGATCAGGGTTCTATACAGCTGTAACATTACCTCTTGGTTCTTGAACTCAATCCCACAGTTGATGAAGGCCAATGACCCGTATGCGTCCTTAACCACAGAGTCAATCTATGGACATGGACCCCAAGATCCCTCTGATCCTCCACACTGCTCAGTCTGCATTAATACTATATTTGACCTACCAAAATGAACCACCTCACACTTATCTGGGTTGAACTCCATCTGCCACTTCACAGCCCGGTTTTGCAACCTATTGATGTCTTCTTGTAACCTCTGACAGCCCTCCACACTATCCACAACACCCCCAACCTTTGTGTCATCAGCAAATTTACTGACCCATCCCTGCACTTCCTTATCCAGGTCACTTATAAAAATCACAAAGAGAAGGGGACCCAGAACAGATCCCTGAAGTACACGACTGGTCACTGACCTCCATGCAGAATACAACTACTCTTTGCCTTCTGTGGGCAAACCAATTCTGGATCCACAAAACAAGATCCTTCTGGGTCCCATGCCTCCTTACCTTCTCAATAAGCCTTGCATGTGGTACTTTATCCAATGCCTTGCTGAAACCCATATACACTACATCTACTGCTCTACCTTCATCAATGTGTTCAGTCACATCCTCAAAAAAATTCAATCAGACTCATAAGGCATGACTTGCCTTTGACAAAGCCATGCTGACTATTCCTAATCATGTTATGCCGCTCCAAATGTTCATAAATCCTGCCCCTCAGGATTTTCTCCATCAACTTACTAAACACTGAAGTAAGACTCACTGGTCTATAATTTCTTGGGCTATCTCTACTCCACACTTTGTTAATTGCAAGTACGGAGGAAGAACTACAAAACATAATTGATATAGTTGTTGAAGAAAGTGCAAAGATGGGCCTATCTATCAATTGCAAAAAGGCAGAATGTATGGTGATATCCAAAAAGAAGGAGAATCCTATCCGCGGGCTGAGAATAAACTGGAAAGACGTAAAACAAGTACAGTACAGAACTTTTGCTACTTAGGAAGCTGGGTGACATCAGATGGCAAGTGCGACACAGACATCAAAAGAAGAATGGGGATGCCAAAAGACACCTTTACAGAATGAAAAGTATACTGACCAATACTAAACTAGGCATGACAACCAGCCTCAGAGCACTGAAATGTTACTTTTATCCAGTTATGTTATATGGCTCAGAATGTTGGACAATATCTAGTAACATAAGGAAACGGACTGAAGCAGCAGAGATGTGGTTTTTGAGGAGGATGCAAAGAATATCATGGATGAAACGTACATCTAACCAGTATGTCATGAACAAACACAAAAAGAGAAATAATGTATGAGATCATGAAAAGGCAATGTAACTTCATTGGACATGTGATTAGGAAAGAGGAGTTAGAATACATGGTAATTATGGGAAAGATTGAAGGGAAGAAAGCTAGAGGAAGACAAAGACAAATGATGATGGAGACAGCAGCCAGAGAACTGGAAATTAATACCAATGAATTGATCCACTTGACCCGAAACAGGAGTGTGTGGGCCATGACAGTCTAAGCTCAAACTGGGCACGGCACCTGATGATGATGATCTCTCCTCCCCTTCTTGAGTAAGGGAACATCTGCAACCATCCAATCCTCTGGGACCTCTCCTGTCCTCATTGATGCTGCAAAGATCATTGCCAAAGGCTCAGCAATCACCTCCCTCAGTAGCCTGAGATATTACTCGTCCGGTCCCGGTGACTTATCCAACTTGATGCTTTCCAAAAGCACATTCTCTTAATGTCTAAATACTCAAGCTTTTCAGCCCGCATAAGTCATCCCTGCAATCGTCAAGATCCGTTTCCATAGTGAATACTGAAGCAAAGTATTCATTAAGTACCTCAGCTCTCTCCTCTGGTTCCATACACACTTTTCCACTGTCACACTTGATTGGTCCTATTCTCTCATGCCTTAACCTCTTGCTCTTCACATACTTGTAGAATGCCTTGGGGTTTCCCTTAATCCTGCTCACCAAGGCCTTCTCATGTCCCCTTCTGGCTCTCCTAATTTCATTCTTAAGCTCCTGCCTGCTAGCCTTATATTTTTCTAGATCTCTATCATTACCTAGTTCTTTGTACCTTTCATAAGTGTTTCTTTTCTTGACCAGATTTTCAACAGCCTTTGCACACCATGGTTCCTGTACCCTACCATTAGAGCACTACACAAATATCCCCGAACATTTGCCACATTTCTGCCGTACAGTTCCCTGAGAATATCCGTTCCCAATTTATGCTTGCAAGTTTCTGCCCGATAGCTTCATATTTCCCCTTACTCCAATTAAACGCTTTCCTAACTTGTCTGTTCCTGTCTCTCTCCAATGCTATGGTTGGTAAAGAAGATACAATTGTGATCACCATCTCTAAAATACTCTCCCACTGAGAGACCTGACACCTGACCAGGTTCACTTCCCAATACCAGATCAAGTACAGCCTTACTCTTGTAGGCTTATCAACATATTGTGTCAGGAAACCTTACTGATCACACCTAACAAACTCCATCCCATCTCCAGGGAGATGCCAATCAACATTGGGGAAATTAAAATCTCCCACCACGACAACCCTATTATTATTGCATCTTTCCAGAACCAGTCTTCCTATCTGCTCCTGTTACTATTGGGTGGTCTATTAAAAAAACCAGTGGAGTTATTGACCCCTTCCTGTACCTAACTTCCACCCACAGAGACTCAGTCAATCCCTCCAGGATTTCCTCCTTTTCTGCAGCCGTGACACTATCTCAGATTAGCAGTGCCACGCCCCACCTCTTTTGCCTCCCTTCCTGTCCCTTCTAAAACATCTAAAGCCTGGTACTCAAAGAAGCCATTCTTGCCCGAGCCATCCAATTCTCTGTAATGGCCACAATATCATAGCTCCAAGTACTGATCCATGCTCTAAGCTCATTGTCACGTGGTACAGGCAATATTCCCAAGATTACTACCTTCGAGGTCCTGCTTCTCAATTTCCTTCCTAACTCCCTGTAGTCTGTTTTCAGGACCACCTCCTTTTTCCTACCTTTGTCGTTGCTACCATTATGTACCTCTGGCTGTTCACCTTCCCACTTCAGGATATCATGGACACGATCAGAAACAGCCCGGAACCTGGGACTTGGGAGGCAAATTACCATCCGTGTTTCTTTCCTGCGTCCACAGAATTGCCTGACCGACTAACTATAGGGTAAGTCAGATGATACCTTGCTGCAGTTGTTAGAAAGAAACCAGGCCTGTGGGCATATGTTTTCAGCAGGGCCACATCAAACAGCACTCACTTTCCTTTACTAGCTGTCTTATTTGTTCCATCCAAAGGTTTACTTCACAGAGGAGCCAGCTATTCTTCCCTTTACCAACCTCTCCAATGAAGATATAGTCCTATTGGTTAGTGGAACTTAGAAGAGTGGGGTGGTTTACAGTTTAAAGCAGACAACAACATCCCTGATTTAGAATAGAAAGGAAGGAAACAAATATAAACCTTTTAGTTTGCTTTACAGCAGCATAAATACACACAAATTAATTTTAGATATTTATTAATTTCATTGAGCTTGTTTTAAAACAAATGTGAACTGTCAAATGCTCTACTGTTGACAACACTATCCACTTCAGTTGATCTGCATCTATGTTGGCCGTTCACGGGGTCTTGTGACAATGTTCCACCAGAGTGGAGGCAAGTCACCTTCTTTACGAGCCGGAGGCAGAAGCTCACTCTTGGGATTGTCAGCCACTTCATCTTGCAGCTGCTTTACCTGCAGTATGGAAGGAAATAAGGTGTTACACTTCACTTCAATCCCTCTGATATGCACTGAGAACTTCACAATTCCAACTGACACACCTATCTTTGCTCTCCACACAGAGTTCATGCATTATGTTTATGAATATCACTGGCAAGACATGCAACACAGTAATACAAAACAAGCCTTGGATAAAAACATATAGCTTGATCAATGTTTCAATAGGTAGAGGGAAGAAGCAGATATTCTCTCCCCCACCAACCAAATAACTCCACAATAAAGACATCGAAGGGAAGATAATTCCACTGCATCCAACAATCCTACAAGACATGCGTATACTAATGGATCACTCAGCAGTAAACGTGCCTCTGATCAAAGTAATAATATCAGTTGATAATTAGTATATATTATCCTCTATCCTCCATCCATTCTTCCTAACTATCCAATTCCATGTGGTCGATAGTTACTCAAACAATATACAGCCAAAAATGCTTTTTGTTACAAAGTGACATGCATTGCTTATATTATATTACAGAGAAGTCACTGTTCCAAAATATTTTCATACTTGTGAGATAACAAAAGACTTTCTATTTGAAGGTTATTTGATTTTGCTGTCCTAAGTGTTACTAATCTTACAACTAGATTTCCTAATCACTAGAAATTGTATTTAAATCTACCTTCTTTCTCCTGTTTCATTTCAGGTGCCTGTGTCAAACGAGCATATTTTATTCCAATAAAAACACTCACAAATTCAAGGATTTTTTCACAGTTGTTCCCTTTGTTACACAATTTACACAAAATACCTTTATTACACGAAAGTACATTTAGTGGGAGATACAGTAATCCCTCATTTTCTGAAAGTTCCTGTGGATGGTAAAAGAAATCAGGAGCAAATAACTCCTCCCAATAAGATGCAGAAAATCAACAGCAAACCATAAGGTGAAACCTCCAATTATCCAATCATCATTGCTGCCAGAAACCCGAAAAAAAAGCTTAAATTTTTCTTTCAGGTGGCTTATTTCAGAGGTTCCTTCCTATTCATCTAATGGAAACAATTACAAAATGTTAACGATGTTTCACAACTAAAAACAAAATCTCCAGATGTATCGGCATTGTACCGGATGACTGGAAAATTGCAAATGTTACCCCACTATTTAAGAAGGGTGGGAGGCAGTAGAAAGGAAACTATTGACTTGTTAGCCTGACATCAGTGGTTGGAAAATTGTTGGGATTGATCGTTAGGGACGAGATTATGGAGGCACACGAGATGAAAGGAAAATCCTGCCTGACTAACCTACTGCAATATTTTGAGAATATTACAAGCAGGGTAGACAAAGAAGATGCAGCAGGTATGATGCACTTGGATTTTCAGAAGGCCTTTGATAAGATGCCGCATATGAGGCTGCTTAGCAAGATAAGGGCCCGTAGAATTATAGGGAAGTTACTAGTAATAGTGGAGCACTGGCTGATCAGCAGAAAACAGAGAGTGGGAAGAAAGAGATCCTATTCTGACTGGCTGCTGGATACCAGTGGAGTTCCACAGGGGTCAGTGTTGGGACTGCTGCTTTTTAACATGTATGCCAATGATTTAGACTATGGGATTAATGGACCTGTGGATAAATTTGCTGATGATACAAAGATAAGTGGAGGAGTGGGTAGTGTTGAGGAAACAGGGAGCCTGCAGAGACTTAGATAGTTTAGGGGAATGGGCAAAGAAGTTGCAAATGAAATCAATGTTGGAAAGTTTATGGTCATGCACTTTGGTGGAAGAAATAAACAGACAGACTATTATTTAGATGGGGAGAGAATTCAAAATGCAGAGATGCAAAGGACTTGGGACTTGCTTTGTAGATCCAGATTGGTTTGCCCACAGAAGGCAAAAAGTGGTTGTAGACGGGTCATACATGGAGATCAGTGACCAGTGGTGTGTTTCAGGGATCTGTACTGGGACCCCCTCTCTTCGTCATTTTTATAAATGACCTGGATGAAAAGTGGAGGGATGGGTTAGTAAATTTGCTAATGACACAAAGGTTGGGGGTGTTGTGGATAGCGTGGAGGGCTGTCAGAGGTTATAGCAGGACATCGATAGGATGCAAAACTGGGCTGAGAAGTGGCAGACAGAGTTCAACCCAGATAAATGTGAGGTGGTTCATTTTGGTTGGTCAAATATGATGGCAGAATCATATTAATGGCAAGACTCTTGGCAGTGTGCAGAATCAGAGGGATCTTGGGGTCTGAGTCCATAGGGCACTCAAAGCTGCTGCGCAGGTTGAATCTGTGGTTAAGAAGGCAATCAGTGCATTGGCCTTCATCAACAGTGGGACTGAGTTTAAGAGCCAAGAGGTAATGTTACAGCTATACAGGACCCTGGTCAGACCCCACTTGGTGTACTGTGCTCAGTTCTGGTCACCTGACTCTATGAAAGATGAAGAAACTATAGAAAAGGGTGCAGAGGAGATTTACAAGGATGTTGCCTGGATTGGGGAGCATGCCTTATGAGAACAGGTTGAGTGAACTCGGCCTTTTCTCCTTGGAGCGGCGGGGGATGAAAGGTGACCTGATAGAGGTGTATAAGAGACATTGATCATATGGATAGTCAGAGGCTTTTTCCCAAGGCTGAAATGACTAACACGAGAGAGCATAGTTTTACAGTGCTTGTTAGTAGGTACAGAGGAGATGTCAGGGGTAAGTTTTTTTTTTAAAAATGCAGAGTGGTGAGTGCATGGAATGGGCTGCCAGTGACAGTGGTGGAAGTGGATACGATAGGGTCTTTTAAGAGACTCCTGGATAGGTACATGGAGCTTAGAAAAATAGAAGACTATGGGTAAGACTATTACCCTAGGTAATTTCTAAAGTAAGTACGTGTTCAGCACAGCATTGTGGGTCAAAGGCACTGTATTGTGCTATAGGTTTTCTATGTTTCTATACCCTAAAGGTTAACCTCCAGGTTGAGTCGGTGGTGAAGAAGGCAAATGCAATGTTGACATTCATTTCAAGAGGTATAGAATATAAGAGCAGGGTTGTGATGCTGAGGCTCTATATGGCACTCGTGAGATCACACTTAGGGTATTGTGTGCAGTTTTGGGCTCCTTGTTTTAGAAAGGATATACTGATATTGGAGAGGGTTCAGAGAAGATTCACGAGAATGATTCCAGGAATGAAAGGGTTACCGTATGAGGAACATCTGGCCAGGAATGAAAGGGTTACCATATGAGGAACGTCTGGCAGCTCTTGGGCTGTATTCCTTGGAGTTCAGGAGAATGAGGGGGGATCTCATAGACACATTCCAAATGTTAGAAGGCCTGAACAGCTTAGATATAGCAAAGTTATTTCCCATGGTAGGGGAGTCTGGCGCAAGAGGGCATGACTTCAGGATTGAATGAGGTCCACTTAGAACAGAGATGAGGAGAAATTATTTTAGTCAGAGGGTGGTAAATCTGTGGAATTTGTTGCCACAAGTGGCTGTGGAGGCCAAGTCACTGGGTGTATTTAAAGCAGAGATAGGTAGGTTCTCGATTAGCCAGGGCATCAGAGGGTATGGGGAGAAGGCAGGGGAGTGGGGATAACTGGAAGAATTAGATCAGCCTATGACTGAATGGCGGAGCAGACACGATGGACCAAATAGTCTACTCCTGCTCCTATACCTTATGGTCTAAAGTGTTTATCCTCTTCCCGCGCACCCCCCCAAAGAGCAAACAAAACTCTTGTTAATTGACATGAAGTAAAACTCCTTCAAAGATTCATTGAGTGACTGTGGAACTCTGTATTTGGGACAAAGATCAGCCAAGCAGCTTACAAGATACAAATTTTAGATGGAGAGGCAGACAGAGTTTTATGAAAAATTAGATCAGCATCAATGTTCCCTCTAATTTGTAATGTCCAGTGTAAGCAAAAATTTGGGCTGTGCAATTTTGTGCCCAGTGACAACAATTTGCACACTTAATTTTATACAAAGTCAAGTTTCCAATCATCACTCCACTTCTTCCCACTTGCAAATTCTCCAGCAACTTTTGCATCATGACAATACACACAAGTAACACTAGCTTCTATTTTGTACATAAATATTTCTTGTAGCTGCACGTTCCTGACCTCATGAGCTTTTGGTGTAGCAGCTTCTACTGTTTAATTAAGCCATTCCACTTTAAACGAAGTCGCAGTTCTTTCGTGCTTCATACTCTTTGTTTCTTTGTATTCGACATAGTGACTCAATAATTTCTTCAATAAAAACAATATAAATAAGCCAGTTCGAAAATCTGGAGACAAATCATCACCGTTTGCATCAGAAACCGGAAAAGGAAATGTGATTGTGTATAACCGTGAAATAAACTTAACATGCCAATGAGGTAGAGGGTGACAACCTTTGATGTACAGTTTAAATTCCTTTGTGCACATTCGCACACCTTGGAGGGAACTTCAAGATGGAAAGTGTGCTAACTGGCTGCATTACTGCCTGGTATGGGAACACCAAAGCTTTTGAGCAGAAAATCCTACAAAAGGTAGGGGATTTGACCCAGTATAATCTTCCCAGCCACTGAGCACATCTAAATGAAATGTTGCCATAGAAAATCCATCATCAGAGATCCTCAGCACCCAGTCAATGCCCTCTTCTCACTGCTGCCATCAGGTAGAAGGTACAGGAGCCTCAGGACTTGCACCACCAGGTTCAAGAACAGTTACTACCCCTCAACCATCAGGCTCTTGAACAAATGGGATAACAAAACTCATTTAAGAACTCTTTTATTTTGTTATTTATTGTTATTTATTATCTGCATTTACAGTTTGTTTTGTTTACAGTTTCTTATGTTTACAGTTTTCAGATCCTGTTTAGTTACCGTTCTATAGTTTTGCCAGGTATGCCCACAGGAAAAGAGCCTCAGGGTTATATGTGACATGTATGTACCTGATTAGCATTATCTGCTCAATGATCAGTGTGAATAAAACCTACAATTTGTATTGATCCAAAAAGGAGTCACCTCACCACTCTAAATCAAGGATAATCAAAGCACATCTTTCCCTTTCAGTCACTGAAATTCTATAAATTTGCTATAATGCCCACTGAATGCAACAGTTATGTACCAAGTACACATTAGTGTTTTTTTAAGAGCTGGTGATAGGACATTCAAATAAATTACTTGGAGAACAAATTAGAATCAGGTAACCAATATTTCATGGTGTCAGTACAGGAACTTGACATTCAAAAGGGAACTGAATACAGCGGATTCCAGTTAACTAGAACACATCAGAATCAGTACATTTTGGCCCAATTAAGTGGCTGCCCCAGTTAGCCGAAGTTTCATGGAAATAGTGAAAAAGACAACTAAAATATAAAACAAATTAGAACACTACCAATACACTGTGGTAAAACTAATTAGTTCCTAATAGTTATCAGAGGAATTCATCCAGTGTATGCTGCCGTTTTCTTTTCATTGACTGTAAATCAAGAAAATCAACGCAGACACCCAATGCAGATGATGGACTGCCTTCATACAAAGCTTATGACAATTGCATCCTCCAAATCTTCATTTTCGTTATAACATTCAAGATAACTTGAAGGAATGAAATTGTTAATTTGCTTTATTTGCTTTCCTTAATTTGCCTGCATATCTGTTCTTCAATGTCCTAGTGGTGACTCAGGGGACTGTAGTACAATTCCATCAGAGTGACTGCACCCTTCCTATTTTTGACTTCTACTCATATAGACTCAGTGGATAAACCTCCATCATATCCCTCAGAGTGCAGCTGAAATATTGTTCCTAAATAGCAGTCTAACTCTCCTCCACCTTTTAACCTCTCCATCTTTTCTGAAACACTGAAACCCTGGGACATTAAGCACCCATTCCTGTCCCTCTCTCAACCATGTCTCTGTATTCACAACAATATAATTTTTTGATGTACTGATGCATGCTCTAAGTTCATTCCCTTTACCCATAATACTCCCAGCATTAAACTTATCTGCCCTATCATATCTACTACTTTGCTCCTGCCTACTTTTCTGGTCCTGTGTTGGAGTAAGTGTCTTAACCTACCTGCTTATCGAATGCCTCTCCACGGTGGAAGGCGGGATTGGCCCATGTAAGGAGCATTGCAGCCCCTCCCACTGGCTTTCATTTAGCTGATGATGTCACGGCACCAGTGGGGTTTAAATCTAACATATGGTAACCATCTCTTGTCGGGTCACCATGGACCAAGTCAACAAGGGTGCCGTGAAAATGGCAAACAGTGTAGTGCAGAAAGCCTGTGCACACACTCTACTTCTGTACGTTTTGTGTACTCTGTCCTGCCACGTCGGCCGCTTGGTTTAGATAAGAATCTGTAACTGAGTTTAGCTTGAAGGGTCACTGAGTGTTTAGTGTTGTGGTCTTGTAACTTAGGGGGCTTAAATAAGTACTTGTTTGTCTTAGATGTTTGTTTGAGCGTTTCACTGTCTGTCTTGTAAATAAATAGAGAGCATCCTTACTTGCAGTTAGTGTCTTTTGTTACACTTACCAAATCAGCGAACCCCTTAACAACCTGACATTTACTTTCTCTCCATCCCTTCACTTTCTGACCTGGTTCTCATCCCTCTGCCAAACTAGGTTAAACCCTAGTATGGTAAGCTTAACTAGTCTTACATACAGTGCAGACTTGATGGGCTGAATGAGTTTCTTCTCATGCCGTAACCTCTGTGATAAATGCAACATATCGAACATTACACCCACCTCTTTATCCCAACTCATGAGACGCAGCTGCTTCCATTGTTCTCGTTTGGCAAAGTAATCCGGGTATATAGCCTTCTCAGATGGATGCCAATAATCTAGATAGAATTCCGGTGTCTATCAAAAAATAGAAAATGTTAAATAAACTCAAATCAATACAGAATTATGATGTTACCCGTAAAATGGATGAGCAAGTAATTGAAACAGGACTCTGGCCTACATGATATCCAGTTGATGGCCTCGAGGCAGAAACAGGAATTAAAGTAGCTACATGCTCTCATACTTGTTGGAATTCTTTGAAGAAATAATAAGCAGGATAGGCAATGAATCAGTTAATGATGTGTATTTGGATTTTCAGAAGGCCTTTAACAAGGCTGCTTTACAAGCTATGAGCCCATGGTATTAGAAAAGATATTAGCATAAGTAAAGCAGTGGCTGAGTGGCAGGAGGCAAAGAGTGCGAATAAACTGAGACTTTTTTAACTGACTGCTGGTGACTAGGTGTTCCACAGGGGTCTGTGTTGTGACCGATTGTTTTTAGTCATAGTCATACTTTATTGACCCCGGGGGAAATTGGTTTTTTATTGGTTTTTGGTTTCTATGAATTTCATAAAAAATTGGTTTTTATGTTATATGTTAATAATTTGGATGATGGAATTGATGGCTTCTTCCAAAATTTGCAGGCAATAAAAAGACAAGTGGATGGGCAGGTAGTTTTGAGGAAGTAGAGAGGCTACAGAAGGACTTAGATTAGGTGAGTGGGCAAATGGAATACAGTGTCAGGAAGTGTACGGTCATGTACTTTGGTAGAAGCAATGAATGGGATAACTTTTCTAAATGGAGAGAAAATACAAAAAACTGAGGCACAAAGGGATTTGGGAGTGCGTGGGCAGGACTCCCCAAGGGTTAATTTGCAGGTTGAGTCTGTGGTGAGGAAAGCAAATGCAATGCTAGTATTCATTCAAGAGGATGCAAGAATGTAATGTTGAAACTTTATGAAGCACTGGTGATGCCTCATTTAGAGTATTGTGAACAGTTTTGGGCCCTTCATCTTAGAAAACGTGCTGAAACTGTAGCGGTTTCAAAGGAGGTTCACGAAAATTATTCCAAGTTTGAATGGCTTGTCATATGAAGAGCATTTAATGGTTATGGGCCTGTATTCACTAAAATCCAGAAGAATGAGGGGTGACCTCAATGAAACCTATCAAATGCTGAAAGGCCTTGATAGAGTGGATGTAGAGCGGATGTTCCTACAGTGGGAGAGTCCAAGACCAGAGGACAGTTTCAGAATTGCGCATAGTGTCAACAAAGCTTTACCAAGTGGGATTTCTCGCAGACCAGCGGCAGTTATTTAAAAAGAGAGCTTTGAGAGTGTTTGTCCATTGTACGTGGCCTATCAGCGGCTAGAACCAGAGCACCAATTGTGAGTTAGATAGCAGGGAAGATTCAGACATAAGGGGGAGCCACTGCCTAGCGAAGCGGACATCAAAGTAGTGGTCATCAACGCAGTGATCTGAGGCAGAGTGGTAAGGCTTTGGTGATAACAGGTCGAGGCGAGGTAAGTTACCTGTGAGGACTAGAAACAGGAAGTTTGTCTGAGATGCCGGTGTTCTGTACTGGGTGTCAGAGGTGGGAAGTCCGCAAGACTTCCAGCCTCCCGGATGACCATATCTGCGCCAGGTGCATCGAGCTGTAGCTCCTTAGGGACTGGGTTAGGGAACTGGAGATGCAGCTTGAAGACCTTCATCTGATCAGGGAAAGAGAGGAGTTATAGGCAAGTAGTCATACCAGGGACTTGGGAGACAGGTAAGTGGGTAACAGTCAAGAGAGGGATGAGCAAGAGTCAGATACTATAGAGTACCCCTGTGGCTGTCACCCTTAACAATAAGTACTGCTGTTTGAGTAGTGTTTTGGGGGCGTGGGGGTGGACAGCCTACCTGGGGGAAGCAACTCTGGCACAGAGTCTGGTCCTGTGGCTCAGAAGGGTAGAGAAAGGAAGAAGGCAGCAGTGATAGGGGACTCCATAGTTAGGAAGTCCGACAGGCAATTCTGTGGACACAGGAAAGAAACACAGACGGTAGTTTGCCTCCCAGGTGCCAGGGTCCAGGATATTTCTGATCACGTCCACGATATCCTGAAGTGGGAAGGTGCACAGCCAGAAGTCATGGAAGTATTGGAACCAACGACATAGGCAGGAAAAGGGAGGAGGTCCTGAAAGTAGACTACAAGGAGTTAGGAAGGAAGTTGAGAAGCAGGACCACAAAGGTAATCACCTCGGGATTACTGCCTATGCTATATGACAGTGAGTATAGGAATAGAGTAAGGTGGAAGATATATGTGTGGCTGAGGGATTGGAGCAGGGGGCAGTGATTCAGATTTCTAGATCATTGGGACGTCTTTTGGGGCAGGAGTGACCTGTACAAAAAGGACAGGTTACACTTGAATCCGAGGGGGACCAATATCCTGGCAGGGAGGTTTGCTAAGGCTATTGGGGAGAGTTTAAACTAGAAACGCTGAGGGGAGGGGGGGGAACCGAACTGAAGAGACGGAGGAAGTAGCGGTTGGCTCACAAATAGAGAAAGCTTACAGACAGTGCAAGAGGGAGGATAGGCAGATGATAGAGAAGGGACGAACTCAGACCAATGGTTTGAAATGTGTCTATTTTTATGCAAGAAGCATCAAGTCAGTTAAGTCTCCGGGACCGGATGAGATGTACCCCAGGCTACTGTGGGAGGCGAGGGAGGAGATTGCTGAGGCTCTGGCAATGATCTTTGCATCATCAATGGGGACGGGAGAGGTTCCAGAGGATTGGAGGGTTGCAGATGTTGTTTTCTTATTCAAGAAAGGAAGTAGAAATAGCTAGCAAATTATAGACCAATGAGTCTTACTTCAGTGGTTGGTAAATTGATGGAGAAGATCCTGAGAAGCAGGATTTATGAACATTTGGAGAAGCATAATATGATTAGGAATAGTCAGTATGGCTTTGTCAAAGGCAGGTCGTGGCTTACGAGCTTGATTGAATTTTCTGAGGATGTGGCTGAATACATTGATGATGGTAGAGCAGTAGATGTACTGTGTATGGATTTCAGCAAGGCATTTGATAAGGTACCCCATACAAGGGTTATTGAGAAAGTAAGGAGGCATAGAATCCAAGTGGACCTTGCTTTGTGGATCCAGAATTGGCTGGCCCACAGAAGGCAAAGAGTGGTTGTAGACAGATACTATTCTGCATGGGGGTTGGTGACCAGTGGTGTGACTCAGGGATCTGATCTGGAACCTCGTCTCTTTGCGATTTTTATAAATGACCTGAATGAGAAAGTTGAGGGATGGGTTAGTAAATTTGCTAACGGTACACAAGTTGGGGGTGTTGTGGATAGTGTGGAGGGCTGTTAGAAATGGCAGCAGGACATGGATAGGATGCAAAACTGGGCTGAGAAGTGGCAGATGGAGTTCAACCCAGATAAGTGTGAGGTGGTTCATTTTGGTAGGTCAAATATGATGGCAGCGCAGAGTATTAATGGTAAGACTCTTGGGAGTGTGGGGAATCAGAGGGATCTTGGGGTCTGAGTCCACAGGACAATCAAAACTGCTACGCAGGTTGACACTGTTGTTAAGAAAGCATACCATGCATTGGCCTTAATCAACCATGGGATTCAGTTTAAGAGCTGAGAGGTAATGTTACAGCTATATAGGACCCTGGTCAGACCCCACTTGGTGTACTGCGCTCAGTTCTGGTCACCTGACTACTGGAATGATGTGGAAACCATAGAAAGGATGCAGAGGAGATGTACAAGGATGTTACCTGGATTGGGGAGCATGCCTTACGAGAACAGGTTGAGTGAACTCAGCCTTTTATCCTTGGAGTGATGGAGGATGAGAGGTGACCTGATAGAGGTGTATAAGATGATGAGACATTGATCGTGTGGATAGTCAGAGGCTTTGTTCCAGGGCTGAAATGGCTATCATGAGAAAGCACAGTTTTAAGGTACTTGGAAGTAGATACAGAGGGGAAGTTAGGGTTAAGTTTTTTTTTTAAAACGCAGAGTGTGGTGAGTGCATGGAATGGTGGTGGTGGAAGCGGATACGATAGGGTCTTTTAAGAGTCTCCTGGATAGGTACATGGAGCTTAGAAAATTAGAGAGCTATGGGTAACCCTAGGTAATTTCCAAAGTAAGTACATGTTTGGCATAGCATTGTGGGCCGAAGGGCCTGTATTGTGTTTTTTTTAATGTTTCTATGAATTCAGCAAGCCAGGCAGTATCTATGGAAAAAGAGTATCGTCAACGCTTCGGGCCGAGATGCCTTCACCAGCACTGGAGAAAACAGATGAGAAGTCAGAGTAAGAAGGTGATAGGAAGGATCACAAGGTGATAGGTGCAATGGGGAGGGGGAAGGGGCGAAGTAAAGAGCTGGGAAATTGAAAGAGATACAGGACTGGAGAAGGGGGAATCTGATTAGAGGGTTGAAGATCATAGAAGAGAAGGAGAAGGAGCAACCTTCATCTTTAGGCCCAAAACATCAACTACACTCTTTTCCTAGATGCTGCCTGTCCTGCTGATTTCCTCCAGAATTTTGAGTGTTCTGCAAGGAAATTTGAGGGCATGCTGGAAGTTGGAGGCAAAATTGATGAAATCAACAAGTCCTACACCTTGTGTTTGAAAAAAGTGGGATGAAGCAAAGGAGAAATTATTGAGAGTGAGAACCAGTTCTGTCAGATGGTGGAGAGCAACCGATTGGTTTGGTGTCCAGAAAGAAGTGGAGAGCTTTGAGGCCCTCCTGATGGGTTATGTAGGTGCATAGGGACTGGACATCCATAGTGAAAATGAAGTGATCAGGGCCAGGGAATTTGAGGTCATTGAAAAAAAATCAAGAGTGTTTGAAGTGTCATGGATCTAGGTAGAAAGGGACTGAATCAGGGGAGATAAAACAGAGTTAAGGTATGCAGATACAAGTCTGGTGAGGCAGGAACAAGCAGAAATAATGGGTCTACCTGAACAAGTAGATTTATGGATCTTGGGTAGGAGGTACAAATGGGAGGTGCGGGGTGAGGGAACTATGACATTGGTGGCAGAGGATTGGAGATTCTCAGAGTTAATAAGGTCAGTGATGGTGTGGGAGACAATGGCCTGGTGCTCTTTAGTGGGGTCGTGTTCAAGGGGTAAGTAAGAGGTGTCTGAGAGTTGTCGCCTGGCCTCAGTAGAGGTCAGTCCGCCAAACTTCTACAGCACCATCTGTGCGTTCGATGGTGAGGTTAGAATTGGAGA
The DNA here is from genome assembly GCF_030028105.1 of Mobula birostris. NCBI lineage: Eukaryota > Metazoa > Chordata > Chondrichthyes > Myliobatiformes > Myliobatidae > Mobula > Mobula birostris. The sequence goes on from NC_092378.1 coordinate 82,810,067, forward strand.
CTGGATTGGTAAAGTTAAGGATGGCTGATGTCTCTCAATGGTCAGTGAGAAAAACAGCAGGGTGTCCAGGATGAGGAGAAGGGGTCATCGGTGTGCGGTGGAGAGTCCTTCCCAAAGAAGTAGACACGGAGAAAGAGGTAGCAAAAGAAGAGCTCAGCGTCATGGTGGGTATGGAACTCACAGGTGCAGGGGGCAAAGGTGAGGCCCTTACTGAGGACATAATGTTCTGCCTCAGAGATGGGAAGGTCAGAGGGAATGGTGAAGACCCAGTACAGATAAGAGCTAGGATCGTGGAGGGTGGGGGGAGAGATATAGAGAGTTTGTAATGTCTGAGGGTTGGGATGTTCAGGGACGGTAGGGTGGGAGGAAGATTAAATCTCCAAGGTCCCAAGAGCTGGCAGTGGGACCTGAGAGACACGGGATTGCAGAGTGCTGGTGGGGCAAGGGGAGACTAGGGATTTTCAGCAGCAGTGCATAAAGTCTCAACCAAAAGCACCTCCAGGCAGGAGTCGGAGTTTGAGGTTGTGCCATAGGCACTCTGAAGGTGTCCAGGGTCATTGGAACCCACAGCAATGGCAGTAAAATCTGGGTTCTGAATTTGTTCAGAATTGTTGGAAACCTCGAGTTCAGCAGCAGGTTCAATGGTCTGTAGACAGGCAAACTTCCAATCCTTGCTGGACTTGAGAAAGGTGAAGAACCAGTGATTGAAAGTGTGGATCTGGTGGAGGATGAAGTATCAGACTGGTCCATTGAAGGCGGCAGAGAGAGAATCCCAGAGTTATGGCAGCGATTGCGATAGGGACACCAGGTAGTTCCTCATGGCGGAAAGCGTGACGTGTACAACATTGTAGGAGTATGCTTGGTTATACAGGATGCTCATCTCCAGCTGAGATTTCAGAACATATGACACTCTTTCCACCCCTTTCATCTCACCCTTTCAGTGTTATGTTCCTTCCACTTTCTTTTCACAGTATATGTCAATGATTTAGATGACGAAATTGATGACATTGTGACCAAGATAGTGAACAATAGGTGGTTCTGGGGAAGTAGAGAAGTTGCAGAAGGATTTAGACAGATCAGGAGAATGGCCAAAGAGGAGGTAGATGGAATACAGTGTTGGAAAGTGTATAATCGTACACTTTGGTAGAAGGAATTAACGCAAAGACTATTTTCTAAACAGGGAGAAACTTCTAAAATCCAAGGTGCAAAGGGATCCCTGAAGGTTAATTTGCAGGTTGAGCTGGTGGCGAGGAAGGCAAATGCAATGTTAGCATTCATTTCAAGAAGACTAGAATATAAAAGCAAGGATGCAATGTTGAGGCTGCATAAGGCACTAGTGAGGCCACACTTGGAGTACTGTGAGTAGTTTTGGAACCTTAGGACAGTGGTCCCCAACCACCGGGCCATGGGCCGGTGGCGGGCCGCAAAGCATGTGCTACCGGGCCGAGGGGAAACGATATGATTTGGTGATATGAGTCCGCTGCACCTTTCGTCATTCCCTGTCATGCCCTCTGTTGAACTTGAACGCACGCTAGGTCATTACACACACGTCAGCGCAGGATGAAGATCAACTCCTCGAGCTTGCAAATGACGGTGGGCTGAAAAGTATGTTTGACATAACATCTCTGCCGGCATTCTGGATCAAAGTCAAGGCTGAATATCCTGAGATAGCTATGAAAGCACTGAAAACGTTGCTTCCATTTCCAACATACCTCTGCGAAGTGGGGTTTTCTGCAATGAATGCAACAAAAACTACATTGCGAAATAGACTGGACATAAGGAAACCCCTTCGAGTTTCGATGTCTCCCATCACCCCTCGATGGGACCGTCTTGTTGCAGGGAAACAAGCCCAGGGCTCCCACTGATTCAGTGATATTAGTGCTTTGCAATGATTTTATATGTTCATACGAGGAAAATATGTCTGTTTAATATCCAAAAGTTATTTAAAATGTGATGATGCTGTTGACTTATAAGTGACTTATAACTGACTTATCACTATATTCATGCGAGAAAAATATGCGCTGTGTGTTTAATATTAAATTCATTAGATAAACCCTTTTAGAAACGAAATTGAGTGTACTAGCCACTTATAAGTGACTTATAGTTGACTTATCACCTATATTCCAGTCGTGATTAACACCTCCCCCGCCTCCAGGGTTGCCAACTGTCCCGTATTAGCCGGGACATCTCGTCTATTGGGCTAAATTGGTTTGTCCCATATGGGACGGCCCTTGTCCCCTATTTCCCCCACTAAAGTAGAGAGTTCCTACGAAACCTTTTGTGCCGAAATGGCGTAAAGCAAAGAAGCAATTACCATTAACTTATATGGGAAAAATTTTTGAGCGTTCCCAGACCCAAAACTAACCTACCAAATCATACCAAATAACACATAAAACCTAAAATAACACTAACAAATAGTAAAAGCAGGAATGATATGATAAATACACAGCCTATATAAAGTAAAAATAATGTATGTACAGTGTCGTTTCACTAACAGATCGCCAAAAACGATTTGTAGGAAAAAAAATCGGCATGTACAAGCATGCGCACACAGGTGCCCGCGCAAGGCTTCATGGTCATGGTAGTTCTTCTCGGGGTAAATACAAGTGTCCCGTATTTGACTGCTACTCTTGTCTGTTGGCAACCCTACCATGCCGCGCACCCCCCCCCCACCCCCCCCGCCCCGCTGGGTCGGGCAGTCCGCAAGAATATTGTCAATATTAAACCAGTCCGTGGTGCAGAAACGGTTGGGGTCCCCTGCCTTAGGATGTGTTGACATTGGAGAGGGTTCAGAGGTTTACAAGAATAATTCCAGGAATGAAAGGATATCATATGAGCAGTAATTGAAGCCTCTGAGCCTGTACTCACTGAAATTTAGAAGAATGAGGGGGATCTCACTGAAACCTATCGAATTTTGAAAGGCCTAGAGTGGATGTAAAGAGGTTGTTTCCTTTGGTGGGGAGGTCTTGGACCAGAGGGCACAGCCTCAAAGTAGAGGGGTGACCTTTTAGAACAGACATTAGGAGGAATTTCTTTAGCCAGCGGGTGGTGAATCTGTGGAATTTGTTGCAACCAGCAGCTGTGGAGGCCATATCACTAGGTGCATTTAAGGCAGAGGTTGATAGGTTCTTGATTGGTCAGGGCATGAAAGGTTATGGGGAGGAAACAAGAGAATGGGGTTGAGAGGGAAATGGATCAGCCATGATGAAATGGTGGAGCAGGTCCATGACCTAGTTCTAGTGCGAAGTCTTATGGTCTTAATATGCACAATTAAAGCTCTGCAGCTCTTTTACATCCAACTGTGAATACTGGTAGACAATTAAAGAGCTGGTAGGCAGGTAGGTTCAAAGATTCTTACAGACAATAATGGATGAGTCGGGCAAGAGACAACTGCAGTTATCATTCATTTCAAACTAGCTCTTTTGACTATGCAACACAATTTGGTTGCTTCTTTATTTGATAAAGCAACATGAAGACTTTGATTCAAAATCAGCTAAAACTTCTGCCAACTGTTCTGATATAACTACAACACTCTCCAACATATGGAAAATTACTCAGTGTTTCTGGAAACAAAATATATCTAATCTGTCCAATTATCACTCACAGGCCTATATCAAAGCTGTAGAGAGACATCATCAAGGCAACATTCAGCTCGGTGTAGGAAAAAAGAAATCAAGTGGGGAAAACAACCTATAGGCTGGAGATAGTAACCTATTTGGGATGTCCCAAGCCACTGCTCCATGAGCGTATCGTAAATCCAACAAGTCCAGCTGCTTCAACGATATTCGTCACATCCCAACACTGTAACATTGGGATGATCATTGATAACAGTAGAGTTGTCAGCTCCTCCGTTGATGAGTAGTCTATTTCCATACTCAGCTATATCTGAATATTCAGCAAGGCATTGTTCAGACCCCACTTGGAGTACTGTGCTCAGTTCTGAAGACCTCACTACTGGAAGGATGTGGAAACCATAGAAAGGGGTGCAGAGGAGATTTACAAGGATGTTGCCTGGATTAAGGAACATGCCTTATGAGAGTAGGTTGAGTGAACTTGGCCTTTTCTCCTTGAAGCGACAGAGGATGAGAGGTGGCCTGATAGAGGTGTATAAGATGATGAGAGGCACTGATCATGAGGATAGTCAGAGGCTTTTTTCCCCCAGGGATGAAATGGCTAACACTAGAGGGCACAGTTTTAAGGTGCTTGGAAGCAGGTACAGAGGACACGTCAGTTGTTTTTTTTATATAAGTGCAGAGAGTGGTGAGTGCGTGGAATGGGCTGCCAGCAATGGTGGTGGAGGTGGTTACAATAGGGTCTTTTAAGATACTCTTGGATAGGTACATGGAGCTTAGAAAAATGGAGGACTATGGGTAACGAAAGTTAATTTCTCAATTAAGTACATGTTCAGCACAGCATTGTGGGCCGAAGGGCCAGTATTGTGCTGTAGGTTTGCTATGTTTCTATGAGTAACAATCCTGCAAGCTGAGAAGTGCCATATCAGCTGAATGTATCAATGAGCAATTCTCTCTTGACAATCTACACTAGTTACAGAACCAAGTTTCTAACTAATAGAGATCTAAATTAAATGGACCAGGCAGATAATTACTGTTGGCACAAGATCTCGTCAGCTGCTACTTCCATATCACTGTACCACTTGAACCTTTTCTACCCATGTATCTGTCTAAATATCTTTTAAGTGGTGTAACAGCACCTGCCACTTCACCTGGCACCATCCTCAGTGTGGACAAAGTTGACCTTTGGGTCTTCTTTTAAATCTTTCCCCCATCATTTTCAACCTATGCCTTTGGATTCTGCTGTGCTGGGAAAAAGACTGTGACCACTAACTACCCCCTCAGGATTTTATAAAGTCTATCCAGCCTCTCTAAGCCTATCCATGACCCCTATGTTCTCATCCAAATTATTAATATAAATGACAAACAGTAGACCCAGCACCAATCCAGTGCCACACAGCTGGTCACAGTCTGAAAAACCCTCCACCATTACCTTCTGTCTCCTATCATCAAGCCAATCTGGTATCCAACTGGAAAGACTTAAAGGGTGTTATGAAATACTCTCTACTTGCTTGGATATGCACAATACCAACGACATCTGAGAAGCTCAGCCTCATTCAGAATAAAACCTGGTGTTTGTTGCACATCCTGTCCACCACTTTCCCTACACACCATCTTCAAAACACAATGTGACAACTTGTCAAAGCTTCTGAGGGAGACAGGGGCCACCAGAGTGCAAAACTGCCATCATCAGCACACTTCCTTCTGTGTGATTGCTGAAGCCATGTCCTAGAACTTCTTGCCCAATTGCACAGTGTGAGCACCTCACCACAAGGAACACACCAGTTCATTTAGTGCACATTCAAAAACATCTTCTCCCCGCCTCACAATCACAACTTTTTTTTTAGATTATGAGAACACTCAGTCCTCTTATTGTCATTTAGAAATGCATGCATGCATTAAGAAATGATACAATGTTTCTCCGGAGTGATATCACAGAAAACAGGACAAACCAAAGACTGATACTGACAGAACCACATAATTATAACATATAGTTACAGCAGTGCAAAGAAATACCATAATTTGATGAAGAACAAACCATGGGCACGGTAAATAAAGTCTCAAAAGTCCCCAGGTCGATCGACTCCCGAGTCCCCGATAGTGGCGGCAAAAGGGAGAAACTCCCTGCCACAAACCTCCAGGCACCATCAACTTGCCGATGCCTTGGAAGCAGCTGACCACAGCCGACAGAATCCATCCGTCCGAAAACTTCGAGCTTCCAACCAGCCTCTCTGATACAACCTCCCGAGCGCCATTCTCTGCCAAGCGCCTTTGACCTCACCCTGGCCGCTGAAACATGCAAAACTTCTGCTCCGGAGATTCCGGTTACCACACAGTAGCAGCAGCAGCGAAGCGGGCATTTCAGAAGCTTTCCAGATGTTCCTCCATACTCGCACGTCTGTCTCCATCAAATCAGGATTATGCATGGTCCTCTACTTGACAGATAACAGACATCACCACCAAAGTGGCCGCGCGCGCTGCCGTCGCGCCGCCATCTTCTCCTCCTCCTCAACTTGTGTACCTTTGCATTTCCATACAATTTTCATTCACATCCCTGTCCCTTTGAGCACCCAACCAGTTTCACTCTTATTCGCTAATGGTCTTCCAGCCAAAGGAGGATGACACAAAGCCAGATATTTCTGCCCCTCACCAGTTTCCTTCCTACCACACAAATCCATTCTTCACTGTGTATAGCATCCATGGAGATGAAAAATCAACATTTTGGGCAATGACCCTTCTTCAGGACCTGAAGAATCAATTGTGTTTATGCCCCACTTGTATAAATGCTTCCAAAGGGCAGAGTGAAGTGATAATGGTGCTAAACAGCGACATTTTCAGGAACAGCTCTATGTCCATCTTTAATATCTTTATTTTTCCCTTTCAGGGTTCTTTTGAAGACCCTGATCTGGAGTTACACACCATGGTTCTTTGTGGGAATAGGATCCGCTCTCGGGGTATCACAACTGCCCCTTGTTCGGCATGCCAAAGGCTTGGCCTAAGAGTTCAGCTCGCCTTTGGTGGCCCAGGATCTCGGGGCTCTGGAGACTGGTGGATCAAAGGTCAGTGTGTTGTGGGAGCTGGGACATCTTTGGCTGTGTGCCCAGAGACCAGCGAACTTTGGGCACTGAGCTCAACAAAAGCGATGCAACGGACTTTTAAAATCGAAAACCAGTGTGTTGTTTGTTATGTCTCCCCTCTCGCTGTGAAACAGAGAAACCCCTTTCTCCCTTATTAGGGAGAGGGAGAGGCTGTGGTATGTCAAATGCCGGGTGAACAATGTAGTCTTTGAAGTACTGCATCTGTCTTTATAATCATATAACCATATAACAATTACAGCACGGAAACAGTCCGTGCCGAACTCTTACTCTCACCTAGTCCCATCGACCTGCACTCAGCCCATAAACCTCCATTCCTTTCCTGTCCATATAGCTATCCAATTTAACTTTAAATGACAACATCAAACCTGCCTCAACCACTTCTGCTGGAAGCTCGTTCCACATAGCTACCACTCTCTGAGTAAAGAAGTTCCCCCTAATGTTACCCCTAAACTTTTGCCCTTTAACTCTCAACTCAACTCTGTACTGTTGCTTTGCTCACGCTTGAGTGCTCGGTGATGTGTGCCAATGCTTTTTTTTGCCGGTGGGAAGGGGGGATTGTGCTTGCTGCTGCTTACGTGCAGGAGGGATGGGAGCTGGGGGGCTACTTTGGGGTTCTACCATTTAACTGTCGTTCATCTTTTGGGGCACTCCTCTGTTTTCATTGATGGTTGTGAAGAAAAAGCATTTCAGGATGTGTATTGTATACATTTCTCTGACATTAAATGTACCTTTGAAACCTTTCAACCTTCAATGGAATTAGAATTGGATGGAATTCAATGGAATTGGCTGTCTATCTCCTTACTGGAATGTATCCCTGTCCCTAGGTTCAGAGATATGCAAGATTATAATCAGCCTCTGTAATGAACACGATGCACATGGGAAATGCTTAGAAACAAGGCACATTAAATAACACAATGACAACATGAATTTTTTCTCACACCTTATAGCATTCATATCTCTCGTAGGATGTTCCCCCTGGGGAATCAGGGAAAATGTAGAGCTGAGGATGTTGCATCGACCAGAATTCTTCCTCACCAGCTTTCAGCAGCTTAGTAGCTTTGACCATGTCTTTTTCATCACGGTGTTCATCAAATCTTGCTCGTAGTATGCAGGCATAAAAACGGTATTTGTCCCTAAGCAACAAAATGATAAACATCAAACTCTATCCAGAAGCCGCATCTTCAGATTTCATTTCTTCAGTAATATATTTGGTACCATAAAATTAATTATAATTACAGAGGCAATCATTTATTATACATTACTACATATTTACATTACTATGATTATTTTTCTGTAGATCAGTACAGCTCCCTGTCAACAGAGGACTAAAGAGACTATTCCAAGCTCAGTCACACAAGAAGGTTACCAGGCAGGCAAAGAACAAAACTCAGAAGACATGCTTGGAGAGATGTGACATTCTGACTGACTCCCAGGTATGTCTGTCTGATGACCATAACAAGTTAAGCAGCATAACTTTAGACAACATTCAGAACTATTCATCAGCCAAGAGAACAGAGAAAACCGGTCGAAGTGGCAGAAGGAGATACCACTTCAGAAACGACCATGTCCTGTCCCTTACTTACGTTTGTAAGAGAAAAATTAGGAGGGCTAAAAGAAAGCACAGGTTGCTATATGCAGAGACGGTGAAGGAGAATCCCAAATGCTTCCACAGATATATTAAAAGCAAAAGGATAGCAGTGGACAAAAGTGGTCCGCTTGAATATTAGCATGGAGCTGAAAGAGAGGAGGGAAGTCTTAAATGGATTTTTTGCATCCGCATTTACTCAGGAGATAGTCACGAAGTCTATAGAAATGAGGCAAAACAGCAGTGAGGTAATGGATGATATTAAGATTAGAGGAAGATGTGCTTGCTTGCTGTCTTGAGAATTAGGGTGGATAAATTCCCAGGGTCTGACAAGGTGTTCCCATGTACCTTCTGGGAAGCAAGCAGTAACTTCAGGTATTTAAAACATCCTTAGCCACAGGTGAGATGCCAGAGGACTGGAGGATAGCTAATATTGTCTAAGAAAGGCCTAAGACAGACAATTAGAGGCCAGTGAGTCTAATGGCAGCAGTAGGTAAGTTATTGGAATGCACTTTAAGGGACCAATATAAGTATTTGGATCAACATGGATACACTGGAGATAGTCAACATGTCCTTGTGCATATTGGTCTGTGTCTAACCAATTCATAAAGTTTTTTCAATAATATTACCAGGGAAATTGATGAAGGAAAGACAATGGATGTTGTTACATGGACTTTAGCAAAGCCTTTTACAAAGTCCTGCATGACAGGCTGGTCAAGGAGATTCAATTCAGTCACTTGTGCTAGATCCGACTGTTTAATCCTTGACTGTTAAACTGTTATTTTCTTTATAGTTTAACAATTAATTATCTGCTTCTACAATACTGTGCAAAAATCTTAGGCACCCTAGATTTTTAATATAAATTTCGCTTTAGATTTTTTTTGTCTTCTGCATTAGTGCATCAGTAGAAAACGGCAAATTTTAGATTCCCAAGCATTTGTTTTCCAAAAATTAAATGTTAAAGAAATTTTTGTATTTCGCAAAAGAAAGTAACATATTAATAGACTAATTTTAAATAAAAAAGTGATTACTTCGTAGGTATATAATCCAGTGCATGAATAAACAAAGAAAGCAAACAGGTGCTAATGATCAATGACATAATAAATTGAATGAACTAAACTGATTTAACTGACACAAAAATGAGCATAGCACAGGGGCTCCCAACCTGGGGTCTATGGATCACTTGGTGAATGGTAGAGGTCCACGACATAAAATGGTTGGAAACCCTGGTGTAAAAGGAATCAGACTGGACAATGAACAACCAAACTAAAAGATGAGGGTGTGGCAGATGTGACAGTTTAACCTTCAAATCAACAATTCTTATACCATGGCAAGAGTGAGCATAGCAACAAGGCACAGGGTGGTCATCCTGCATCAGTAACGTCTTTCCCAACCAAAAATTTTGCAGCTCAACAAAAGTTTCAAAATGTGGTGTCCACGCTCTGCTGAAAAGGCACAAAGAAATGGGAAAGATAGAGGACCGGAAGCTCATCAGTGGTCAGAAACTGAGTGCAGCAGATGAAGATACATCAAACTGACACTTCTTCTCAGCACTGCTATCAGCTCTGAACTCCCAGAACCAATGGAACCCAAGTACATCCATCCATAGTCTAGAGAAGCCTTGTCAGAAATAGAAACATAGAAAATAGGTGGAGTAGGCCACTCGGCCCTTTGATGGTCTTCATGGAAGAGTTGCCATCAAAAGGCCATTCCTCCATAGTAAAACAAAGCCAAAAGACTCACCTACACACAAAAACATAAGGAGTGGGGTGCTGAACAATTCGGCCCTTCGATGGTTTTCATGGAAGAGTTGCTGTCAAAAGGCCATTCCTCCATAGTAAAACAAAGCCAAAAGACTTACCTACACACAAAAACATAAGGAGTGGGGTGCTGAACAATGGCAGCAAGTGCTGTGGATTGATGAGTCAAAATTTGAAATTTTTTGGCTCAAACAGGATGAAGTTTGTCCATAGAAGAGCTAGCGAGCACCACAAGGATGAGTGTGTGCAGCCAACAGTGAAGCATGACAGAGGTTCCCTGCAGGTTGAGGCTGCATTTCTGCAAACCAAGTTGGCAATATGGTTAGAATTAATGGAACCCTCAATGCTGAGAAGTCCAAGCAGATTCTCTTCCATCACACATCAGGGAGCCATCTGATCGGTCCCAAATTCATTCTGCAGTAGGACAATGACCCCAAATACACTGCCAACACCATAAAGAACTATCTTCAGCAAAAAGAGGGACAAGGAGTTCTGCCACAGATGGTATAACCATATAAACCATATAACAATTACAGCACGGAACCAGGACATCTCGGCCCTTCTAGTCCGTGCCAAACTCTTACTTTCACCTAGCCCCACTGACCCGCACTTAGCCCATAACCCTCCATTCCTTTCCTGTCCATACAGCAATCCAAATTAACTTTAAATCTAAATTTAACGTTTAAAGTTAAATTGGATAGATATATGGACAGAAAGGGAATGGAGGGTTATGGACCGAGTGCAGGTCGATGGGACTAGGTGAGAGTAAGAGTTCAGCACGGAATAAAAGGGGCGAGATGGCCTGTTTTCGTGGTGTAATTGTTATATGGTTATATGGTTAAATGACAACATCGAACCTGCCTCAACCACTTCTGCTGGAAGCTTGTTCCACACAGCTACCACTCTCTGAGTAAAGAAGTTCCCCCTCATGTTACCCCTAAACTTTTGCCCTTTAACTCTCAACTCATGTCCTCTTGTTTGAATCTCCCCCACTCTCAATGGAAAAAGCTTATCCATGTCAACTCTATCAATCCCCCTCATAATTTTAAATCCCTCTATCAAGTCCCCCCTCAATCTTCCACGCTGCAAAGAATAAAAACCCAATTTGTTCAACCTTTCTCTGTAACTTAGGAGATGAACCCAGGTAACATTCTAGTAAATCTTCTCTGTACTCTCTCTATTTTGTTGACATCTTTCCTATAATTTGGTGACCAGAACTGTACACAATACTCCAAATTTGGCCTTACCAATGCCTTGTACAATTTCAACATTACATCCAAACTTCTATTCTCAATGCTCTGATTTATAAAGGCCAGCATACCAAAAGTTTTCTTCGCCACCCCATCCACATGAGATTTACCTTCAGGGAACTATGAACCATTATTCCTAGATCCCTCTGTTCTACTGCATTCTTCAATACATTTACCATGTATGTCCTATTTTGATTAGTCCTACCAAAATGTAGCACCTCACATTTATCAGCATTAAACTCCATCTGCCATCTTGCAGCCCACTCTTCTAACTGGACTAAACCTCTCTGCAAGCTTTGAAAACCTACTTCATTATCCACAACTCCACCTATCTTAGTATCATCTGCATACTTACTAATCCAATTTACCACCCCATCATCCAGATCATTAATATATATGACAAACAACATTGGACCCAGTACAGATCCCTGAGGCACAATGCTACACACTGTCCTCCAATCTGACACAGTTATCCACCACTACTCTCTGGCGTCTCCCATCCAGCCACTGCTGAATTCATTTTACTACTTCAATATTACTGCCTAATGATTGAAACTTCCTAACTAACCTTCCGTGTGGAACCTTGTCAAAGGCCTTACTGAAGTCCACAAGACAACATCCACCGCTTTACCCTCGTCAACCTTCTTAATAACCTCATCAAAAAATTCAATAAGATTTGGATGACAAATAACAATGGACGCAGCACTGATCCCTGTGGCACACCACTAGACACAGGCCTCCACTCAGAGAAGCAATCCTCCACTGCCACTCTGGCTTCTTCCATTGAGCCAATGTCTAATCCAGTTTATTACCTCTCCATGTATACCTAGCGACTGAATCTTCCTAACTATCCTCCCATGCAGGACCTTGTCAAAGGCCTTACTGAGGGGAGGGGCGTCACGTGATGACGTGGGATTGAGACGTGTAAATCCAGCTCTCCCGTAAAAAATCAACAAAGTACCGTTTAAACAAAACAAAGTTAATAAATACTTTCCGAAAACTATTTATAAACTTTGCAAGACTACTTTACGATACGCCTCGTAAACCGCAACAGAAGTCTGTTGTTGCGAAGCCGCCGCGAGATGGGAAGGAAAAAGGGCCTACTGCAGCGATGGAGCCTTGGACTCAGGTTGGATCTCCTTCGGAGGAGATGCATTCTATCCCTGGCGTAGAACAGGGAGCAATGGTGGCGGTAGTGGTCTCTCGGAAGAAGATGCCGGAAATGCGCATGCGCAAAGAAGAACGCAAGCGCAAATCGACACAACTCAAGCTACAAGAACCGACAGCCATGCAACTGAAAGTGACTCAAGAGTCAGAATTGGATACCGCAGAGAATACAGATGAAGAAGAGGAGGAAGAACTGGAAGAGATTGGAAGTAAAGGAGATGACGGAGACATAAGAGAAGCTTTATTGCAATTAACGGCTGAACTAAGAAAAGTAAGAGCAGAGCTTAGAGACATGAAGATGTGCTATAATAAAGCTATGAAAAGACAGGATAAAATGGATAAGAAGCTTCAGAAGATGGAAAGAGCAATAGAGCATATTAATGATAGAGTAGAAAAAACAGAAAATGATCTGTTTGTCTGGAACACGGAAAGAAATCGACTCTTGGAGAAAGTGGACATGTTGGAAAATTTCAGTAGACGTAATAATATTAAAATTGTTGGTCTTAAAGAAGGTATGGAGGGAGAAAATCCAATAGAATTTTTTCAAAGATGGATCCCGGAAGTTTTGCAAATGAAAGAGGAGGACCGATCAATTGAAATTGAGCGGGCACATAGAGCTCTAAGACCAAAACCACAAGATGACCAATATCCACGATCAATTTTAATAAAATTCTTAAGATTTCAAGACAAGGAAAGGATTCTACAGGCAGCTGCCCAAGCTGCCAAGAATAGAAAAGGGCCATTGATGATTCAAGGGAACAAAATTTTTTTCTACCCTAACATTAGTTATGAACTTTTGAAGAGAAGGAAGAAATTTAATCCAGTGAAAAAAATCCTATGGGATTACGGTTATCAATTTATATTGCGTTATCCTGAAACCTTGAAGATTTTTTTGGCTGGTGGAGAAAAAAGATTTTTTGATGATTACCGGAAAGCGGAGCAGTTTGTGCAAGATTCTCTGAATATTCACCAGATACAAGAACAAACCCAGGGGAGCGAAATGGATTGAAGATGAAGACTGGGTCAAAGAATGGACTTGTTGGATTTTTGAAGGTGGATGAATATTATTAATTATATGAGGGAGGGGAAGAAAGGTTAAAATTTGAGGAATACTAGTTGGGAATAGTAACATTAATTTTTTTATATAATTTTTTTTGTTACGGGGGAGCTGGAAGAAGCACTGACCAATTGCTACACTAATCATGTGTGCAAGCGTGGCTTTAGCCACGACCCGCAAAATGGAGGGGGGTAGTGTTGGGTATCCTTTCATTCACAACATTAGTGGGGGGGTATTCTTTTTTTGTATCTTATCTTTTATTTTTTTCTTTTTGCCTGGATAATTGGGAGGAAAACACATAGCAACATGGTGAAGTTCAAAGAAATTCCCTAAGGAACTATGAGAGTTAAGAAGTTAAGTAATGTTTTAGATTGGAGTAACTTTGTTAAGAATAATGACTAATTTATTGAATTTTTTGAGTTTTAATGTTAACGGGCTTAATGGACCAGTGAAAAGAAAAAGAATCTTAACACATATTAAGAAAATGAAGATAGATTTAGCCTTTTTACAGGAAACGCATTTAACAGAAACAGAACATCAGAAATTAAAGAGAGATTGGGTGGGTAGTGTTGTTGCAGCTTCATTTAATTCAAAAGCGAGGGGAGTAGCAATTTTGATCAATAAAACGTTACTAATTAGAAATAACCGATTCTGCTGGGAGATATGTGATTATACATTGTCAACTTTTCTCTGAATTTTGGACTTTTATGAATATTTATGCACCAAATGAAAATGATGCAAAATTCATACAAGAAGCTTTTTTGAATTTGGCTGATGCACATGAAAAAATATTAATAGGAGGAGATTTTAATTTTTGCTTAGACCCAGTCTTAGGTAGATCAACTAAGGCTGTTACAAAATCGAAGGTAGTAAATCTAACTTTATCATTGATGAAAGATTTAAATTTGATTGATATATGGAGAAGGATCAATCCTAAAGAAAGAGACTATTCGTTCTATTCTCATAGACATAAAACTTATTCAAGGATAGATTTTTTCCTATATCAATGCATATTCAACACAGAGTAAAAAATATGGAATATTAAGCAAGAATATTGTCAGATCATTCTCCTTTATTAATGACAATAATAATGACTGATAAGGAAGAAGTGGCTTATAGATGGAGATTTAATTCCACATTATTAAAACATCAAGATTTTTGTGATTTTATGAAAAAGCAGATCCAATTTTTTTTGGTTACAAATTTTCATTCAGTGGATGATAAATTTATATTATGGGATGCGATGAAAGCATATTTGAGGGTCCAGATAATAAGTTATACATCTAAAATCAAGAAAGAATATGGCAGAACTAGATCAATTAGAAAAAGAGATTACAAAATTAGAAAAAGAATCTCAAAGATATATGTCAGAAGAAAAACGAAGGCAACTTGTCAATAAGAAGTTACAATATAATACGCTTCAGACATATAGAATGGAAAAAGCAATCATAAGAACTAAGCAAAGGTATTATGAGTTAAGTGAGAGAGCACATAAAATTCTTGCTTGGCAGTTGAAAATAGAACAAGCTTCCAAAACAATAAATGCATTTAGAACAAGTGCAAATAAAATAACTTATAAACCTTTTGAAATAAATGAAACCTTTAAAAGTTTCTATTCTGAATTATATCAATCAGAATCACAAAATGATGTTAATGAGATAGAAAGGTTTTTATCACAAGTAACACTTCCAAAATTGAATTCGGAAGAAACGAAGGGATTAGATATGCCTTTTACATTAAAAGAGGTTGAAGAAGCTTTAGGATCACTCCAAAGTAATAAATCTCCAGGAGAAGATGGTTTTCCACCTGAATTTTATAAAAAGTTTAAAGATTCATTATTTCCTCCCTTTATGGAGCTAATACATCAAGCAGAAAAAATACATAAACTCCCAGAATCTTTTTCAACAGCGATTGTAATAGTATTGCCAAAAAAAGACAGAGATCCTATGAAACCAACATCATACAGGCCTATTTCTTTCTTGAATACAGATTATAAAATAGCAAAAATTTTAATCGAATAGATTATCTAAATATTTTCCAAAATTAATACATATGGATCAAACAGGATTTATTAAAAATAGACAATGGTGCAAAAGCCGTTAAGTCAGCAAAGTCTCCTACGACAGTTTAGCAACTTAGGTCATTTCTGGGTTTGTGCAACTACAACAGAGCATGGGTCAATTCATTTGCTGAAACTGTCCAATCATTCAACAAATGCTCAGACAACATGGCTGTCAATGGAGAACTAAAAGAGTTTCAAACTTTAAAGGCGACATTTTATAATGCACCTGCATTAAGAATCCCTGATGCAGGTAAACACTGCATGTTAATGAGGAACACATGATGGCAGTCCTAATTCAAGAACATGGAGACCAATGGCATCCTGCTGGTTGTTATTCGGCCAAAGGTCTACACAGCGATAGCTCCTCCACGATTGAGAATGGAATTTGAGTGGTTGGAACTGAAGTGCTGGCATCAGTAACCATGACTCCTGGTACCTCTGCACAATAGGCAGAGTTAAAGGCTCTGAATGAAGCCTGTAAGTTGACAGAAGGAAGATTAGCTAATATCTACACTGATTCTTAATGTTTTTGGAATTGTTCATGATTTGGGAAACTTATGGAAACAAAGAGTATTTCCTATGGCTGTCAGGAACCCAATCAAGTATGGCCAACAAGTACTAGAACTTATGGATGTCATACAAATGTCACAAATTGTCTTAAAATGTAAAACTTGCTCCAAAATAGCTATCTGCAGATGAAATTGTAAAAAAAAGACAGCACGAGAAGGAGTAAAAGAAGTTAAAGAAAGACCAGAAACATGTACAGTGAACTGATCAACTGGAATTATGGAAATTAAGTTGAATTCTGATTCACAAACATACAAGATATCAGAGAGAATCAAATTTCAATGCTTTTCAATGGAAAAGTGGTCCTGAAAGGAGAATGGTGAAAAAGGCTGTCTCCATCATTAAGCACCCCATCACCCAAAACATACCCTCTACTCATTGCTACCATCAGGGAGAAATGACAGGAACCTGAAAGCATATTCTGGAACAGCTTCTTCCCCTCTGCCATCAGATTTCTAAATGGACAATGAACCCATGAACACCACCTCACTACTCTTCTTTTCTTTTTGCACTACTTATTTAACTTTATAAATACAGACACACTCTTCTTACTAATTTACAGGTTTTACTTATGTATTGCAATGTACTGTAACTTCAGTACAAATTTCATGACTTACTCCAATGATATTAAACTTGATTCTGATAATTAAGTGCTCCTGCCCCACCTGATCCGTTTTTACACTTACAAGTGGACTACATTTCTTTACCGAAGTGTCAAGCATTCTCAGATATACTGGTAATAGAGGACAAGATTTCAAAATGGGTAGTTATTCCAGCAAGGAAAACCACTGCCAATGCACACAGCAAAAATTCTGATCAAGGACTATATTCCATATCAGATTGACTTTCACCAAGGAACACATTTCACTGGGAGCGTTTGCTAGGAATTATGTTGATATATGAACACTGAATGTCTTTCCATTGTCCACATCACCCAGAGTGATCAGCCAGATGTCATGGTACACATTGGTACCAATGACGTAGGAAGAAAGAGTGAGGAAGTGTTGAAGAGTGAGTATAGAGAGCTTGGTAGGAAGTTAAAAACCAGGACCTCGAGGGTGGTAATCTCAGGATTGCTACCTGCCCCACGTGCCAGTGAGAGTAAGAATAGGATGTTCTGGCGGATGAATATGTGGCTGAAGAACTGGTGCAGGGAGCAGGGTTTTAGATTTCAGGATCACTGGGACCTCTTCTGGGGCAGATGGGACCTGTACAAGAGAGACGAGTTACACCTGAACTACAAGGGGATTAATATCCTTGCAGGGTGGTTTGTTAGTGCTTTTGGGGAGGGTTTAAATTAGTTTTGCAGGGGGGTGGGAACCAGAGTGCCAGAGCAGATAGTGGAGTGGGGGTGAAAATAAATGATGTTAAAAGTTCATGCAAAGTCACAAATAGAAGGGTTGTGTGTGGTGGTAATAATCTTCTGAGGTGTGTCTGTTTCAATGCAAGGAGTATTGTGGGGAAGGCTGATGAGCTGAGGGCATGGATTGACACATGGAATTACAATTATTATAACCATTAGTGAAACTTGGCTACAGGAGGTGCAGGACTAGCAGCTTAATGTTTCAGGCTTCCGATGTTTCAGATGTGATAGAGCCAGAGGCCTGAAGGATTGGGGCGGGGAGAGGGGCGGTGGCATTGCTAGTCAAGGACAATGTTACAGCAATGCTCAGGCAGAACAGATTAGAGGGCTTGTCTACCGAGGCCATATGGGTGAGAAACAGGAAAGGTATGACCACATTACTGAGGTTGTATTATAGACCACCCAATAGTCAGCGAGAATTGGAGGAGCGAAAGCAGAGAGATAGCAGACAACTGCAGGAAACATAAAGCTGTGATAGTAGGGGATTTTAATTTTCCACATATTGATTGGGACTCCCATACTGTTAAAGGTCTAGACGGGTTAGAGTTTGTAAAATGTGTTCAGGAAAGTTTTCTAAATCAATATATAGAAGTACCAACTAGAGAGGATGCAATATTAGATCTCCTATTAGGAAACGAGTTAGGACAGGTGATGGAAGTGTTTGTAGGGGAACACTTTGGTTCCAGTGATCATAACACCATTAGTTTCAACTTGATCACGGATAAAGATAGGTCTGGTCCTCAGGTTGAGGTTCTAAACTGGAAAAAGGCCAATTTGAAGAAATGAGAAAGGATCTAAAAAGCGTGATTTGGGATAGGTTGTTCTCTGGCAAGGATGTGATTGGTAAGTGGGAGGCCTTCAAAGGAGAAATTTTCAGAGTGCAGAGTTTGTATGTTCCTGTCAGGATTAAAGGCAAAGTGAATAAGAATAAAGAACCTTGGTTCTCAAGGGATATTGGAACTCTGACAAAGAAGGAGAGAGAGAGATGTATGACATGTATAGGGAACAGGGAGCAAACAAGGTGCTTGAGGAGTATAAAAAGTGCAAAAAAATACTTAAGGAAGAAATCAGGAGGGCTAAAAGAAGACATGAGGTTGCTTTGGACGTCAAGGTGAAGGATAATCCAAAGGGCTTCTACAGGTATAGGTAAGAGCAAAAGGATAATAAAGGATAAAATTGCCCCTCTTGAAGATCAGAGTGGTCAGCTGTGTATGGAACCCAAAGAAATGGGGGAGATCTTAAATGTTTTTTTTTGCGTCTGCATTTACTAAGGAAACTGGCGTGGAGTCAATGGAAATAAGGCAAACAAGTAGTGACGTCATGGAACCTATACAGATTGAATAGGAGGAGGTGCTTGCTATCTTGAGGCAAGCGGGAGTGAATAAATCCCCAGGACCTGACAGGGTATTCCCTCGGACCTTGAAGGAGACTTGTTGAAATTGCAGGGGCCCCGGCAGATATATTTAAAATGTCGGTATCTATGGGTAAGTGCCGGATGATTGAAGGATAGTTCATGTTGTTCCGTTGTTTAAAAAAGGCTCTAACAGTAATCCAGGAAATTATAGACCGGTAAGTTTGACGTCAGTAGTAGGTAAATTATTGGAAAGAGTGCTAAGAGATAGGATCTACAAGTATTTGGATAGACAGGGACTTATTAGGGAGAGTCAACATGGCTTTGTGCGTGGAAGATCATGTTTAACCAATCTATTAGAGTTTTTCGAGGAGGTTACCAGGAAAGTGGATGAAGGGAAGGCAGTGGATGTCGTCTGCATGGACTTCAGTAAGGCCTTTGACAAGGTCCTGCATGGGAGGTTAGTTAGGAAGATTCAGTCGCTAGGTATACATGGAGAGGTAGTAAACTGGATTAGACATTGGCTCAATGGAAGAAGCCAGAGTGGCAGTGGAGGATTGCTTCTCTGAGTGGAGGCCTGTGTCTAGTGGCATGCCATAGGGATCAGTGCTTCGTCCATTGTTATTTGTCATCCATTATCTGGATGATAATGTGGTAAATTGGATCAGCAAATTTGCTGATGATACAAAGATTGGAGATGTAGTGGACAGTGAGGAAGGTTTTCAAAGCTTGCAGAGGAATTTGAACCAGCTGGAAAAATGGGCTGAAAAGGCAGATGGAGTTTAATACTGACAAGTGTGAGGTATTGCACTTTGGAAGGACAAACCAAGGTAGAGCACACAAGGTAAATTGTAGGGCACTGAGGAGTGCAGTAGAACAGAGGGATCTGGGAATACAGATACAAAATTCCCTAACAGTGGTGTCACAGGTAGATAGGGTCGTAAAGAGAGCTTTTGGTACATTGGACTTTATAAATCAAAGTATTGAGTATAAGAGTTGGAATGTTATGGTGAGGTTGTATAAGGCATTGGTGAGGCCAAATTTAGAGTATTGTGTGCAGTTTTGGTCACCAAATTACAGGAAAGATATTAATAAGGTTGAAAGAGTGCAGAGAAGGTTTACAAGGATGTTGCCGGGACTTGAGAAACTGAGTTACAGAGAAAGGTTGAATAAGTTAGGGCTTTATTCCCTGGAGCGCAGAAGAATGAGGGGAGATTTGATAGAGGTATATAAAATTATGATGGGTATAGATAGAGTGAATGCAAGCAGGCTTTTTCCACTGAGGCTAGGGAAGAAAAAAACCAGAGGACACGGGTTAAGGGTGAAGGGGGAAAAGTTTAAAGGGAACATTACGGAACAAAGGCTTCTTCACAGAGAGAGTGGTGGGAGTGTGAAATGAGCTGCCAGATGAAGTGGTAAATGCGGGCTCATTTTTAAAAATTTAAGAAAAACTTGAACAGGTACATGAATGAGAGGTGTATGGAGGGATATGGTCCAGGTACAGGTTAGTGGGGCTACGCAGAAAAATGGTTTGGCACAGCCACGGGCCAAAAGGCCTGTTTCTGTGCTATGATGTTCTATGGTTCTATGAGTCATCAGGACAAGTTGAGCAAATGAATGGAATCATCAAATAATGACTAAGTATCATGAGGAAGGCATACCATGGCCTACGGCTCTTCCTATGGTCTTATATAGCATCAGACAATCTCAAACAAGAAAACAAAAGTAAATTCATTCAAGGGAGTCACTGCTGGGAGCCCTCAATCTCAGAGGTGCTGACATACACATTATGGCAGACAGTTTAATTAATTATCGTGTGAAATTAACCCAAACTGTCCAGTTCTTTCGCAATAGGTTTCTACTACTTGGGAACATCCAACAGAAAGAGAACATTCATAGTGGGAGGCATAGTTCCCTCTAAGCTGTGCGCGTGTGCGCGCGCACACACGTTTTTCAACCAGCGCACAAAGGAAATTAATGTGCGCACAAAAGGTTAGTTACCTAAAATAATGTAGTAGTCAATAATTATACTTATTGAAAATAATCTTTTAACTAACTGCTTCTGTTAACTAGTTAGTCGGTTTTCACATACCACAATGTACGTCACTAATTTACGTCACCTCACCTATCCTGTTCCAGTTTGTACAGCTGCATCATATGGTGGCTGCCATGTTTGACAGACAGTGTTCATATCATAATGTTTACAAAGATCTGTTTCAAATCCTGTAAATAGGATTTTATTTGGAAAAAAAATACTGATTCACTATGTCGAATTCAAAAGAAGTGAAGGGCGTGAAGCGCAAAAGAACTGCAAATTTGTTTGAAGTTGAATGGCTTAACAAAATAGTAGAAACTGTTACACTGAAAGCTCATGAGGTCATGAAAGTTCAGCTACGAGAAATATGTATGCATGATTCGGAAACTGGCGTTATCTGTTTGTCGGCACAATATTGTGAGCTGAAGGGCCTATAATGTGCTGTACTGTTCTATGTTCGATGTATTGTCGTTATGTGAAAGTTGCTGGAGAATTTGCTAGTAGAAAGAAGTGGGGTGATATTTGGAAACTTGACTTTTTGAAGTGTCATTTGGCAAGTAAATCGCATCTGGATGGTGTACAAAAGCTCAGGCAACAGAACCCGTCATTACCCGTTACAGGGGTGCTACGCATGTTACGGTTGAGTGCAGATGAGCAAGAGCGAAAACGATCAAACCCAGAGCAGGTCAAAGTAGAGGTACAAGGATGGTCAGCTTTTGATTTCTCTACAACTACAGATTGTGACTTCACATTTGGCGATGCACAAGTTAATGCCATGATATCATGATTTTCTAGCAGAAAATATTGTAATAATTAGATAGTTTAATGATTTCAAATTTTCTGTGCAACAAAAAATTAAATCCAAACCGATTTCAAACTTTGCTCAAATGGTGGCATTTGTATTTCAAAATGAACAGTTTAGCGACCTTGCACAGTTGAGGAACATTGGGAGAACCTTTCTTGCGTCTAGTGCAGACTGTGAACGAGGTTTTAGCCTAATGAATCAACTCAAAAACAAGCTGAGAAACCGTTTAGGTGAATATCATTTGGATCTGTTAATAAGAATTAAAAGCTATCAATGGGATGGAAGTTATATTAGTCAAGATAGAGTTTACAAAGAATAGGTAAATGCCAAAGACAGGAGAGAGAAAAAATAACTGAGCGACTTAAATATGATAAAAATTAAATATCTCTAACCTGATGGCATAAACGTTGACTTCTCTAACTTCCGTTATTATCCCTCCTCCCCTTTGTGCCCCATCCATAAGACCATAAGATATAGGAGCAGAAGTAGGCCATTCCGCCCATCAAGCCTGCTCCGCCATTCAATCATGGGCTGATTCAATGCTTCCAGTCATCCCCACTCCCCTGCCTTCTCCCCATACCCTTTGAAGCCCTGGCTAATCAAGAACCTATCTATCTCTGCCTTAAATGCACCCAATGACTTAGCCTCCACAGCCACTGTGGCAACAAACTCCACAGATTTACCACCCTCTGACCAAAGTAATTTCTCCACATCTCAGTTCTAAAAGGATGTTCTTCAATCCTGAAGTCGTGCCCTCTTGTCCTAGAATCCCCTACCATGAGAAATAACTTAGCCATATCTAATCTGTTCAGACCTTTTAACATTCGGAATGTTTCTATGAGATCCCCACCTCATTCTCCTGAACTCCAGGGAATACAGCCCAAGAGCTGTCTGATGTTCCTGGAATCATTCTCGTGAATCTTCTGTGAACCCTCTCCAATATCAGTATATCCTTTCAAAAATAAGGGGCCCAAAACTGCACACAATATTCCAAGTGTGGTCTCACAAGTGGCTTATAGAGTTTTCTCCCCTTTACCACAGATCTCTTACCTTCCCATCCCTTCCTACGGATCCTACCTTCCCATCCCTTACTGTTCTCTCACCTTCCCACCCTCGTCATCCCTTCTTACGTGTCCTGTACTCTGTGCAATTGTTCTGTGCAAAGGAGGAGGGGTACCAGGGGAGGTGATAGGCAGATGTGGAAAAGAGACCCGGCCGAGGTCGAGCCGACACCGAGTCGTGAGCGCCGAGACATCTGGCCAAGGTCGAGCCGACACTGGGTCGTGAGTGCTGAGACTCCCGTCTGAGGCCGCCGAACTGGCACTGGACCTATTATACAGGTATAAGGCGAGGCGGCGGCGGGCGGAGGGGGTGAGGCCCGAGGCCCGAGGCCTGGAGCTGGCCTGCCGCTTGTCGCGACTGCCGACGCCCGCCCCTGCCGCCTGGTACGGTTGGGAGCAGCTGCAGGACCCGGCGAAGGTGGAGCAGCTAGCGGGCGAAAACAAGTGAGGGGGTGGTGTCATTACCACACCACGAGGTGATCATCCCAACGGCGGAGCAGGCAGAAGAGGAGACATCTCCCAACGGCTGCAAAGGCGGATGACGGTGTCCAACAATGGGCAGGGAGGCTTGCGAGCACGCTGCAAGAACTGCCGTAGACCCGCAACACTCAGGGCTTGTCTACCTAGCGTGTGAAGCCTGGATCTGGCGGGCTGCGCGGAAGAAACCATCACTGGTTCAACGGGCAGAAAGGCGATTCTCAGCAATGTGTCGTGGAGCGCTAAGAGGGCACAGTGAGACACACAGAACACTGCTGGCCATCCAGTGCATCCTGACCTATCTCCAGCCATCTCGACTATGTCTTGCCACTGGGTCCAGATAGGCCGGGACAAGAGAGTGAGGCTGACGACCTGAGCAACTCTCCCTCACTTTAATCCAATTCAAGCGCAAGTCATGACTTCAAACCCAACGCGGAAGAAACTGATGGTGCTCAACTTTGGCACGTGGAACGTGAGAACTCTGCAAGATAACATCAAGGCAGACAGACCAGAGAGACGAACTGCACTGGTTGCAAAAGAGCTAGCTCGCTACAACGTGGACATAGCAGCTCTCAGCGAAACGCGCTTAGCAGACAAGGGCCAACTGACAGAATGTAGTGGTGGATACACGTTCTTCTGGAGCGATCGTAGCAGCGCTGAACGACGAGAAGCAGGTGTGGGATTTGCCATCAATTCTAACCTCGCCCGTAAACTCACCAAGCACCCAGACAGCATCAACGACCGCCTGATGACACTTCAGCTCCCACTTGCAAACAAGAAGAGTGCTATGCTGATTAGTGCCTACGCTCCCACCTTGATCAACCCAGATGACATTAAAGACAAGTTCTATGAAGAACTCGACGCCCTCATCTCAGCAATCCCACAGTCAGAGAAGCTCATCGTTCTCGGGGACTTCAATGCCAGAGTAGGGACAGACTACCAAACCTGGGAAGGGATCATTGGAAGACACGGCACTGGCAAGTGTAACAACAACGGCCTTCTGCTCCTCAAGACATGTGCCACACACGACCTTGTCATCACCAACACCCTGTTCCGCTTACCCACCCGTAAGAAGACTTCATGGATGCACCCACGCTCGAAGCACTGGGATCTGATTGACTACATCACCAGGAAGAGGGACAGGATGGATGTCAGAGTGACGAGAGCCATGTGTGGTGCCAACTGCTGGACCGACCACCGCCTCATTGTGTCCAAGTTCAGGCTTCGCATTCTGCCCATGAGAAGACCCCAAGGGCAGAAGACTGCAAAGAGGTTGAATGTCTCCAAGCTGAAAAGCAGCAGGGTTGCAGAAGAATTCGTCGATGACCTTGAAGGCAGACTGCCAGACACACCACAGGAAGACGGGACCAGCGTTGAGGAACAGTGGACGGCCTTCAGAGACGCTGTCTACACTACCACTCTCGAACATCTCGGACCAGCAACCCGAAGAAACCAACACTGGTTTGATGAGAATGATGAAGAAATACAGGCACTACTAATGGAGAAACATCAACATTACAGAGCGCATCAGAACGACCCCACGTCGCTAGCCAAGAAAGATGCTTTACCAAAGCAAGAAGAAAGGTGCAGAAAAAACTTCGCGAGATGCAGGACAGCTGGTTCAGCAAGAAGGCTGATGAAATCCAGGGCTATGGAGACAGCCACAAGATAAAGCGCTTCTACGATGCGCTTAAGGCTGTATATGGACCCCAGTCCTCCGGCTCCTCACCCCTCCTCACTGCAGATGAGACGCAGCTGCTGACAGAGAAGAAGCAGATTCTGGATCGGTGGGCTGAGCACTTTAACAACGTCCTTAACTGCCCTGCCGACATCAACGATGTCTGCCCGCCTGCCCCAGGCAGAGATCAACAAGAACCTCAACACCCTCCCCACAGTAGATGAAGTCAGGAAGGCAGTGAAGCAACTCTCCTGTGGCAAAACGCCAGGACCCGATGCAATCCCTACTGAGGTATACAAAGCAGGAGGCCCTGTCATGATGCAAAAGTTGACTGTACTCTTCCAGCCCATGTGGAAAAAGGGACAGGTCCCGCAACAGCTGAAAGATGCCAGCATAGTCCACATGTACAAGAGGAAAGGCAACCGCCAGTCTTGCGACAACCACCGAGGCATCTCCTTCTTGTCCATTGCGGGGAAGATTCTGGCCCGCATCCTGCTCAACCGCCTTCTCCAACATCTTGAGCAAGGTCTGCTCCCAGAAAGCCAGTGCGGCTTCCGTGCTGAACGTGGGACCGCGGACATGATTTTTGCTGCGCGCCAACTCCAGGAAAAATGCCAGGAGCAACACAGCGAGCTCTTCGTGACCTTTGTTGATCTAACCAAGGCTTTCGATACGGTCAGCAGAGACTTGTGGAAGATAATGGAGAAGTTTGGCTGCCCCAGCAAGTTCATCACAATCGTCCGGCAGTTCCACGACGGTATGATGGTGAAAGTTCTGGATGACGGCGACGCGTCGGAGGCCTTCCCAGTGACAAATGGCATCAAACAAGGCTGCGTTCTTGCCCCGACTCTGTTCAGTATGGTATTCTCTGCCATGCTGGCAGATGCCTTCCGTAACTACGAAGAAGGAATCCACGTCAGATACAGGACTGACGGCAGGTTGTTCAACCTTAGGCGCCTGCAGGCAGTTACAAAGGTGCGAGAGACTGTCATCAGAGACTTGTTGTTTGCTGATGACTGCGCACTCAACGCCAGCACAGAGCAGGAGATGCAGTGTGAAATGAACTGCTTCTCACAAGGCTGCGACAACTTCGGTCTCACTATCAGCACCAAAAAGACCAAAGTTATGTACCAGCCTGCCCCAGGAAAGCCATACCAGGAGCCGTGCATCACGGTGAAGGGCCAGAACCTCCAGGCAGCCGACAACTTCACCTACCTGGGCAGCATACTCTCTCGCGCAGTGAACATAGACGCTGAGGTCAACAACAGGATTGCCAAAGCCAGCGCCGCCTTTGGGAGACTCCGTGAGAACGTCTGGGAGCGGAGAGGACTCAGCCTTACCACCAAGCTGAAGGTCTACTGTGCAGTGGTCCTTACCACCCTCCTTTACGCCAGCACGACCTGGACTGTCTACAGCAGACACGCCAAACAGCTCAACCATTTTCACCTCAGCTGTCTCCGCAGACCCCTCCACATCAGGTGGCAGGACAAAGTCCCCGACACAGAAATCCTGGAACGAGCTGGGCTCTGCAGCGTCTACACCCTCCTGCTGAAAGCCCAAGCCAGGTGGGCTGGACATGTGGTCAGAATGCCAGACAGCCGATTGCCTAAGCAGCTGCTGTACGGAGAACTGTGTCAGGGCAAGTGCTCAGTCGGGGGGCAGAAGAAACGTTACAAAGACTGCCTGAAAGCATCCCTCAAAGGCCTGGGTGTCGACATCAACACGTGGGAGACGCTTGCCCTCGACCGTCCAGCTTGGCGCAGCAAGATCACCACAGGAGCCCGTGCAGCTGAAGTCAGGCGCATCATCGAGGCGCAACGAAAGCGTGCTGTGCGCAAGGCCCGAGCAGCATCCACTGCCACGACAGCACCCACCCACTTGTGTCCCACATGTGGGCGAGCCTTCATGGCCCGGATTGGCCTCATCAGTCACCTCCGGACCCACAGCCACCAATCTCCCATTTGACTCTGAAGCCATGGTCATCTTCGACTACGAAGGACGAACAACAACAAAAGCAATTGTTCTATAAACACCCTCAATTGTTGGATGTGGACTTGGCCAAAATTACCTGTACTCATTTATTCTGCCTATTTCCTGCCTAATGTACTCATAATTTGCCCTCTCCGATCTAATAGTCATAGAAAAGTAACAGGTCCTTCAATGCACCTTGTCTGTGCTGAACCAGTTAAACTGCCTGCTCCCATCGATCTGGTCAAGACAGTTCAGTCACTTGGTATTCAAGATGAGTTGTCAGTTGGATTAGACATTGGCTTTGTAGGAGAATCCAAAGAGTGGTCGTAGATGGTTATCTCTCTGACTGGAGGCCTGTGGCTGTTGGTGTGCTGCAGGGATTGGTGCTGAGTACTTTGTTGTTTGTCATCTATCTCAGCAATCCGGATGATAATGTGGTTCATTGGATCAGCAAGTTTGCGGATGACACTAAGATTGGGGGTGTAGGGAATATCTCCGTCAAATCCTCTCTCAATCTTCTAAA
Organism: Mobula birostris; assembly: GCF_030028105.1. Lineage (NCBI taxonomy): Eukaryota > Metazoa > Chordata > Chondrichthyes > Myliobatiformes > Myliobatidae > Mobula > Mobula birostris. The sequence continues at coordinate 82,837,449 of NC_092378.1, forward strand.
GTCCGAACCTATTCAACCTTTCCTTATAACTCAGGTCCTCCATACCGGTAACATCCTTGCAAATTTTGTTTGTACCTTGTCAACCTTATTTACATCATTCTTGTATGTAGGTGACCAAAACTGCACACAATACTTCAAATTAGCCCTCACCAACTTCAACATAACATCCTATGTCCTGTACTCAATACTTTGCTTTATGAAGGCCAACATGCCCTAAGCATTCCCTCCAGTAATATCCATACTTATTCCTATGTATCACCACAGTACTGTGGAAAAGTCTTAAGCAACCTAGATTTATAAATACAGTTTCAGATATTATGGTCTCCACTGAACTTGCGGGACATTCACTCTGCGGGAAACACAGAAAACCTACAGCACAATACAGGCCCTTCAGTCCACAATGCTGTGCCAAACATGTACTTACTTTAGAAATTACCCAGGGATACCCATAGCCCTCTATTTTGCTAAGCTCCATGCACCTATCCAGGAGTCTCTTAAAAGACCCTATTGTATCTGCCTCCACCACCGTTGCCAACAGCCCATTCCACACACTCACCACTCTCTGCGTAAAAAACTTAACCCTGATATCTCCTCTGTACCTACTTCCAAGCTCCTTTAAACTTTGCCCTCTTGTGTTAGCCATTTCAGCCCTGGGGAAAAAGCCTCTGACTATCCACACGATCACTGCCTCTCATCATCTTATACACCTCTATCAGGTCACCTCTCATCCTCCATCGCTCCAAGGAGAAAAGGCCAAGATCACTCAACCTATTCTCATAAGGCATGCTTCCCAATTCAGGCAACATCCTTGTAAATCTCCTCTGCACCCTTTCTATGGTTTCTACGTCCTTCCTGTGGTGAGGCGACCGGAATTGAGCACAGTACTCCAAGTGGGGTCTGACCAGGGTCCTATATAGCTGAAACATTACCTCCCGGCTCTTAAATTCAATCCCATGATTGATGAAGGCCAACTTATGTATGCCTTCTTAACCACAGAGTCAATGTGCGCAGCAGATTTAAGGATCCCATAGACTCGGACCCCAAGATCCCTCTGATCCTCCACACTGCTTAGAGTCTTACCATTAATACTATATTCTGCCATCACATTTGACCTACCAAAATGAACCACTTCACACTTATCGGGGTTGAATTCCATCTGCTACTTCTCAGCCCAGTTTTGCATCCTATTGATGTCTCGCTGTGTCCTCTGACAGCCCTCCACACTATCCACAACACCCCCAACCTTTGTGTCATCAGCAAATTTACTAACCCATCCCTCCACTTCCTCATCCAGGTCATCTATAAAAATGACGAAGAGCAGGGGTCCCAGACCAGATCCCTGAGGCGCACCTCCATGCAGAATATGACCCATCTACCACCACTTTTTGCCTTCTGTGGGCAAGCCAGTTCTGGACACACGAAGCAATGTCCCCTTGTATCCCATGCCTCCTTACTTTCTCAATAAGCCTTGCATGGGGTACCTTATCAAATGCCTTGCTGAAATTCATATAAGCTGCATCTACTGCTCTACGTTCATCAATGTGTTTAGTCACATCCTCAAAAAATTCAGTCAGGCTCACAAGGCATGACCTGCCTTTGATAAAGCCATGCTGACTATTCGTAATTATATTATGCCTCTCCAGATATTCATGAATCCTGCCTCTCAGGATCTTTTTCATCAACTTACCAACCACTCAAGTAAGACTCACTGGTCTATAATCTCCTGGACTACCTCTACTCCCTTTTTTGGATAATGGAACAAAAGCTGCAACCCTCCAATCCTCCACCTCTCCTGTCCCCATTGAGGATGCAAAGATCATTGCTAGAGGCTCAGCAATCTCCTCCCTTGCCTCCCACAGTAGCCTGGGATATATCTTGTCTGGTCCCAGAAACTTACCCATATTTGTTTATTCATCATTGATTTTTTTCTTTCCCCCTCTTTTTCCTCTCTTTTTTCTCCCTCTGTCTCTCTCACTATAACTCCTTGCCCATCCTCTGGGCTTCTCCCCCCACCTTTCTTTCTCCCTAGGCCTCCTGTCCCATGATCCTCTCCCTTCTACAGCCTCGTATCCCTTTTGCAAATCAACTTTCCAGCTTCGTATCCCTTTTGCGAATCAACTTTCCAGCTCTTGTCTTCTCCTATCATTTTGGATCTCCCCCTCTCCCTTCCACTTTCAAATCTCTTACTACCTCTTCTTTCAGTTAGTCCTGACGAAAGGTCTTGGCCTGAAATGTCGAATGTACCTCTTCCTATAGATGCTGCCTGGCCTGCTGTGTTCACCAGCATTTTTTGTGTGTGTAACTTCAATATGTATGTTATTTTGTTGTTCTGTGCAGTTTTATATCAAATATTTTGTAAACCTACATAAACTGTACATTCAGTGCGCACATACTTTTGTCACAGGAAAAAAATTTGCACAACGTAAGATTTTTGCGCACACTGACTACTAAAAATTAGAGGGAACATTGGTGGGAGGACCCTGATTTTAAAAAAACATAAGGAACCACTGGGAGCTGGATGGGAAAGTCTTTTTCAAGTGCTATTAATGACCAACTCAACAGTGAAAGAAGGAGGTAAAATTAAGCCTCTGCAATTGAGTTAAAATGGTACCAGGTAATAACAACAAGCGTTGTGGTTAATGTGCTAGTAACCTCTTGGCCACTGCTGGGCTACAATGACGGTGTGCAAATCACTAACTAGCCAGAAGACTTCAAGCAAATCAACTACTGAACATTATAAAGTTGATTCTAACATTTGTTGTTATATTTCTGCCAATTTTGCCCACTTACCCTGAGTACTAATATTCATACTGATGTAATTCTTGGTTTGGCTAGCGGCTTAATATAGGGGATGATAGCCCCTGGCCCGGCCAAACTTAAGAAACCTTGTTTGGCTGGATGTTGCGCAACGTGTCCCTTTACAAATCAGTACCACAAAATAAAAAACAGTACACAGTATGCGATTAAAGAATTGAGATTTATAATTCTTAATTTGAATATATGGTTAGTAAAGAAACAAGAAAAAGAACAGGGCCCATTCTCATGAAACAGTCTAATGTGCAAACGTTGGAGTTCACTGATAAGGCCGTTTGTCCACCATCAACCTTCTCCGATCGTCACTGACCTTCGGACCTTAGCTCCAAGTCTACTCCGTCCAGCAGTCTACCAACTCTCTCCATTTGCATCTTCTCTCCTCATCTCTCCCCGACAAAAGACAGCGAAATCCCTCTCCCGGACACACAAGAATGAACAACATCCCGCTCATTGGCTAACATGCACCGTAATCTCTAGTCATAACCCAAACATTGCTGCTACAAAGAAACCACTACCTTAGAAGTGGAACATTACAGAGAGGCCATTGCATTAGAAGTAAAAACTTACATCGTGTTACACTAATATGTTTTATCATAATTGACATAAAGGTGATCATTAATAGTTCAACCTCACACAGGTGCTCATACTAATCTGCGTATGACAATCTTATGAATACTTTGAATATATACCCCTTGATATTTCAAGTAATCTTTGATTATTTTATATGTAACATAGATACCACAGGTTTTTCTGCCTCTGAGTTTTCAGATGTAATGATTTTAAATGTACGATTTGGAATCAAAGAGGGGATTGTTGGGTCCAACTGTTTAATTCTTAGATTAGATTAGAATTTCCTTTGTTCTGTATTACCTGAATAAGTGTTTTCTCATCGTTAATTTGGTACTGAAGTATTGAATAATATCTTTCCAATTAGTTAATTCTTATCTATAGATTTGAATGGATCTCTGTGGTATAAAAATAGCTGTTTATCAACTCTTAGTAAAATAATCTTGAGCAACAAATTTTGTGCCTCTTTCTTGACTTCCAAAAGAACCTTAGATTGAAAGAGCAGAATCTAACTCTTGGCATTCAGGAAGAGGTAATAAACTGGATTCAACATTGCCTTTGCAGAAGAAGCCAAAGAATGGTAGGAGACAGTTACCTCTCTGACTGGAGGCCTGTGCCAAGTGGTGTGCCACAGGTATTGGTGCCAGGTCCATCACTGCTTATCATCTATATCAACTACCTAGATGATAATGTAATAGACTGGATTAGCAAATTTACAGATGACACTAAGACTGAGGGCATAGTGGGCAGTCAGGAAGGCTATCAAAGCTTACAGTTGGAAAAATGGGCTGAGAAATGGTTGATGAAATTTAATGCAGAGAATGAGAGATGTTGCACTTTGAGAGTCGAAATCAGAGTAAAACTTACACAGTGAACGGTCAGGCACTGAGGAATGCAGTAAAATTGAATGATCTGGGAATATATATCCATATTTTCTTGAAAGTGACGTCACAAATAGATAGGATTGTAAAGAGAGCTTTCAGCATATTAGCCTTCATAAACCAAAGTACTGAGTACAAGAGTTGGGATGTTATGTTGAAGGTGTATAAGACACTGGTGAGGTCTAGTTTGGAGTACAGAGTGCAGTTCTGGTCTCCTACCTACTTGAAAGATACCAATAAGGTTGAAAGAATACAAAGAAAATTGACAAGGATGTTGCCGGGACTTGGCGACCTGAATTACAGGGAAAGGTTGAGAAGGTCAGGACTTTGTTCCCTGAAGAATGAGGGGGGACGTCACGTGATGACGTGTAAATCCAGCTCTCCCGTAAAAAATCAGCAAAGTTCCGTTTAAACAAAGAAAAGTTAATAAATAGCTTTGAAAACTACTTATAAACTAGTCAAGACTATTTTACGATATGCCTCTGTTACGTATCCCGTAACTGGGTTGCCAAACCAGCAGAAATGGATCACTCAGTTGGAGTCTGGATTACTAGATCTAAGAAAGTTTTATTAAAGAAACAAGCAACACAGTAATCGAAAGGATAATAAATGCAACAGTTCAGCAATGATAAACACACATGTGCACAGAATTAAGATAACAGGATCCACCAAGCTCTATCGTTGTCTAGGGGTAAATGACCAATTTCAGCGTGACACAAAGTCCAGTTCAATTTAGTTCAGTTCGCAGTAATCATTGCCATGGCGATGGACAACGTGGGGGGAGGGAGAGAGAGAACGAGAACGAATGATCATTCAAAACGGCTTCCACTCACAGACCTGCGATATTGCTCACAAGCAGCTTTCGGGCGAGTCCTTTGTGATGTCACCTGAGGTCACCGACTGTGACCCCTCCTCCAGATGCGGTCGATCCTCTGCAGAGAACCCGGCACCCAAGCGAGGGTGGACACACACCGGGTTCCCGCTGACTGTACCTTTCCACCCTGTGCGTTTATGGCCCGCTACTTCCCACCGACTTGTGAGAGGCGCACCGCTTCCAGGGTCTCGTTACCTCGGGTGTCATGTGTGTCCTGCCTTAGCGAACCTGTCCCTTTTTATCCCCCTGCTGGGGTATCGCCTGTCCATCACTTCAAACAGTTCAGGGTTCAAAGGGGGAGCCGCTCTAGACAGCTCTCTCTCCCGTCCCTTCATTACACATCTCCAGATTGCCTGTCCATCACTTCAAACAATTCAGGGTTCAAAGGGGGAGCCGATCTTGACAACACCCAGACTGATGGCTCCTTCATTAACACCTCCAAATGTTGCTTCATTGTGTGCCTTATCTCTCCCTCCCCTGAGGACAGGTGGCAGACCAACTGCTGATGCCGCTGGTGCTATCCCAGGCCAGCAAACATCTTAATTTATGTGTATTCTCGTCACACCTCGTAAACAGCAATAGAAGAAGACTACCGTTTTGAAGTCACCGCGAGAAGGGAAGAAAAAAGGGCCTACTACAGCGATGAAACCTCAGGCTCAGGTTGGATCTCCTTCGGAGGAGACACATTTTATCTCAGGCGTTGAAGAACAGGGGGCAATGGCGGCGGCAGCGGTCCCTGGGAAGAAGAAGCCGGAATTCCGCATGCGTAAAGAAGCAGGCATGCGCACATCGGTACAAGTCGAACTACAGGATCTGACTCCACTGAAAGTGACAGTGACCTGGAGTCAGAATTGGATTCCCCAGAAAATACAGATGAAGAAGAAGAGGAAGAAGAACGAGATTAAAAGTAAACGATATCGTGGAGACATAAGAGAGACATTAGTGCAAATAATGCTTGAATTAAAAGGAATAAAAATAGAGGTTAAAAACATGAAGATTAGGTATGATAAAGCTTTGAAAAGACAGGAGAAAACATATAAGAAACTTCAAAAGTTGGAAAGAACAATGGAGGATATCAATGATAGAGTGGAAAAAACAGAAAATGATATTCTTGCCTGGAAAATGGAAAGAGATGGGTTGTTGGAAAAAGTGGAAGTGCTGGAAAATTTTAGTAGGAGAAATAATATTAAGATTGTTGGTCTTAAAGAAGGTACAGAGGGAACTAATCCAATAGAAATTTTTCAAAGATGGATCCCGGAAAATTTGCAAGTGGAAGAGAGAGATTGGCCAATTGAAATTGAACGGGCACATAGTGTTCGAAGACCAAAACCACAATATGACCAAAATCTGTGATCAATTTTAATAAAATGTTTGAGATTTCAAGACAAATAAAGCATTCTACAGGCGGCTGCTCAAACTGCCAAGAATAGAAAAGGGCCACTGATGATAGAAGGGAACAAAATTTTTTTCTACCCTGACATAAGCTATGAACTTTTGAAGAGAAGGAAGAAATTCAACCCAGTGAAAAAATTCTTATGGGATCAGCGTTATCAATTTATACTGCGCTATCCTGCAACCTTGATGATTTTTTTGGCTCATGGAGAAAAAAGATTTTTTGATGATTACCAGAAAGCGGAGGAGTTGTGCGAGAATCTTTGAATATTCACCAGACAGAAGAAATCTAGGGGAGCGAGATGGATAAAGATGAAGGCTGGCACAGGAAATAGAGTTGGTGGTGGATTTTTAAAGGCGGAAGAATATATAAATATATTATTAACTATATAATAGAGGGGAAGAAATGTAAAAGTTTGAGGAATATTAGTAGGGAATAGTGACATTAAATTTTTTTATATATATATGTAATTTTTTTTGTTACAGGGAGCTGGAAGAAATACTGACCATCGCTACGGGATTCATGTGTGTAATCGTGGCGACAACTATGACTCGCAAAATGGAGGGGGGTAATGTTGTAACACACATCAAAGTTGCTGGTGAACGCAGCAGGCCAGGCAGCATCTCTAGGAAGAGGTACAGTCAACGTTTCGGGCCGAGACCCTTCGTCAGGACTAACTGAAGGAAGAGCTAGTAAGAGATTTGAAAGTGGGAGGGGGAGGGGGGAGATCCAAAATGATAGGAGAAGACAGGAAGGGGAGGGATGGAGCCAAGAGCTGGACGGGTGATAGGCAAAAGGGATACGAGAGGATCATGGGACAGGAGGTCCGGGAAGAAAGACGGTGGGGGGGGGGGGACCCAGAGGATGGGCAAGGGGTATATTCAGAGGGACAGAGGGAGAAAAAGGAGAGTGAGAGAAAGAATGTGTGTATAAAAATAAGTAACAGATGGGGTACGAGGGGGAGGTGGGGCCTTAGCGGAAGTTAGAGAAGTCGATGTTCATGCCATCAGGTTGGAGGCTACGCAGACGGAATATAAGGTGTTGTTCCTCCAACCTGAGTGTGGCTTCATCTTTACAGTAGAGGAGGCCGTGGATAGACATGTCAGAATGGGAATGGGATGTGGAATTAAAATGTGTGGCCACTGGGAGATCCTGCTTTCTCTGGCGGACAGAGCGTAGATGTTCAGCAAAGCGGCCTCTCAGTCTGCGTCGGGTCTCGCCAATATATAAAAAGCCACATCGGGAGCACCGGACGCAGTATATCACCCCAGCCGAATCACAGGTGAAGTGTTGCCTCACCTGGAAGGACTGTTTGGGGCCCTGAATGGTGGTAAGGGAGGACGTGTAAGGGCATGTGTAGCACTTGTTCCGCTTACAAGGATAAGTGCCAGGAGGGAGATCAGTGGGGAGGGATGGGGGGGACGAATGGACAAGGGAGTCGCGTAGGGAGCGATCCCTGCGGAAAGCGGGGGGGGGGGGGGAAGGGAAAGATGTGCTTAGTGGTGGGATCCCATTGGAGGTGGCGGAAGTTACGGAGAATAATATGTTTGACTCGGAGGCTGGAGCAGATGTGCGTGAAATGGGGGAAATGCGTTTGAGAGCAGAGTTGATGGTGGAGGAAGGGAAGCCCCTTTCTTTAAAAAAGGAGGACATCTCCCTCGTCCTGGAATGAAAAGCCTCATCCTGAGAGCAGATGCGGCGGAGACGGAGGAATTGCGAGAAGGGGATGGCATTTTTGCAAGAGACAGGGTGAGAAGAGGAATAGTCCAGATAGCTGTGAGAGTCGGTAGGCTTATAGTAGACATCAGTAGAAAAGCTGTCTCCAGAGATAGAGACAGAAAGATCTAGAAAGGGGAGGGAGGTGTCAGAAATGGACCAGGTAAATTTGAGGGCAGGGTGAAAGTTGGATGCAAAGTTAATGAAGTCAACGAGCTCAGCATGCGTACAGGAAGCAGCGCCAATGCAGTCAATGTAGCAAAGAAAAAGTGGGGGACAGATACCAGAATAGGTATGTAACAGATTGTTCCACAAAGCCAACAAAAAGACAGGCATAGCTAGGACCCATACAGGTGCCCATAGCTACACCTTTAGTTTGGAGGAAGTGGGAGGAGCCAAAGGAGAAATTATTAAGAGTAAGGACTAATTCCGCTAGACGGAGCAGAGTGGTGGTAGAGGGAAACTGATTAGGTCTGGAATTCAAAAAGTAGCGGAGAGCTTTGAGAGCTTCCTGATGGGGGATGTAAGTATATAGGGACTGGGCATCCATGGTGAAAATAAAGCGGTGGGGCCAGGGAACTTAAAATCATCGAAAAGTTGAAGAGCTTGAGAAGTGTCACAAACATAGGTAGGAAGGGTTTGAATAAGTGGGGATAAAACTGTGTCGAGGTATGCAGAAACCAGTTCGGTGGGGCAGGAGCAAGCTGAGACAATAGGTCTGCCAGGTTTGTGGATCTTGGGTCGGAGGTAGAAACGGGAAGTGTGGGAACTATAAGGTTGGTAGCAGTGGATGGGAGATCCCCTGAGCGGATAAAGTCGGTGATGGTGTGGAAGACAATGGCCTGGTGCTCCTTAGTGGGGTCACGATCGAGGGGTAAATAAGAGGAGGCATCCGCGAGTTGTCGCTGTGCCTCGGGTAATGTTGTGGTTTTTTACGCTCACAACATTAGTAGGGGGGTATTTTGTTATTTTTCTTTTCATATTATATTTATTTTTTATTTCTTTCTTTTTGCCTGGATGATTGAAGGGGAACACACAGCAACATGGTGAAGTTTAAAGAGATTCCCCAAGGAACTATGAGAGTTGAGATGTTAAGTAATCTTTTAGATTGGAGTAATTTTGTTAAGAATAATGACTAACTTATTGAATTTTTTGAGTTTTAATGTTAATGGGCTTAACGGACTGGTGAAAAGAAAAAGAATTTTAACACACATTAAGAAAATGAAGGTAGATATAGCCTTCTTGCAGGAAACACACTTAACAGAAACAGAACATCAGAAATTAAAGACAGACTGGGTGGGAAGTGTTGTTGCAGCTTCATTTAATTCAAAAGCAAGGGAAGTAGCAATTTTGATCAATGTTACCAATTAGAATACAAAATGTAATAACTGATTCTGCAGGGAGATATGTGATTATACACTGCCAACTTTTTTCCGAATTATGGACCCTCATGAATATTTATGCACCAAATGAAAATGATGCAAAATTTATACAAGAAGCTTTTTTGAATTTGGCTGATGCACATGGTAAAATATTAATAGGTGGAGACTTTAACTTTTGCCTAGACCCAGTCTAAGACAGATCAACTAAGGCTGTTACAAAATCGAAAGCAGTAAAACTAACTTTATCATTGATGAAAGGTTTAAAATTGATTGATATATGGAGAAGAATTAACCCCAAAGAAAGAGACTATTCATCCTATTCTAACAGATATAAAACTTACTCAAGAATAGATTTTTTCTATCATCAATGAATATTCAAGATAATGATAAATATGAAATATAAAGCGAGCATATTGTCAGATCACTCTCCTTTATTAATGACAATAATAATGACGGATAAAGAAGAAGCGACTTATAGATGGAGATTTAATTCAATATTATTAAAACGTCAAGATTTTTGTGATTTCATGAAAAAACAGATCCAAGTTTTTTTGGATACAAACTCTCATTCAGTTGATGATAAATTTGTATTATGGGATGCGATGAAAGCATATTTGAGGAGTCAGATAATAAGTTATACATCTAAAATTAAGAAGGAATATATGGTAGAACTAGATCAATCGGAAAAAGAGATTACAGAATTAGAAAAAGAATCACAAAGACATATGATAGAAGAAAAACGAAGACAACTTGTCAATAAGAAGTTACAATACGCTTCAGACATATCCAACGGAAGAAGCAATCATGAGAACTAAGTAAAGGTATTATAAGTTAGATGAGAGATCACACAAAATTCTTGCTTGGCAGTTGAAAACAGAATGAGCTTCCAGAATGATAAATGCAATTAGAACAAGTGCAAATAAAATTACTTATAAACCGTTAGAAATTAATGAAACCTTCAAAAGTTTCTACTCTAAATTATATCAATCGGAATCACAAAACAATGTTAATGAGACAGAAAGATCTTTATCACAAATAACTCTTCCAAAATTGAATTCGAAAGAACAGAAGGCCTTTTACATTAAAAGAGGTTGAAGAAGCTTCAGGATCACTTCAAAGTAATAAATCTTCAGGAGAGGATGGTTTTCTGCCTGGATTTTATAAAAAGTTTAAAGATTTATTAATTTCTCCTTTTATGGAGTTAATACGTCAAGCGGAAAAAACACATAAACTTCCAGAATCTTTCTCGACAGCAATTGTAATAGTATTGCCAAAAAAAGATAGAGATCCTTTAAAACCAGCATCATATAGGCCTATTTCTTTGTTGAACACATAAAATAATAAAACACATAAAATAATAGCAAAAATTTTATCTAGTAGATTACCTAAATATTTACCAAAATTAATACATATGGATCAAACAGGATTTATTAAAAATAGACAATTGGCAGATAATGTAACTCGGCTACTTAGTATAATTCATTTGGCCCAAAAAGGGGAGGAAACAAGTATGGTAGTAGCCTTGGATGCAGAAAAAGCATTTGATAGATTGGAATGGGATTTTTTATTTAAAGTATTAGAAAAATATGAGTTAGGAGTACCTTTTATAAACTGGATTAAAACCTTAAACACTAATCCTAACGCTAAAGTAGTGACAAATAGTCAAATTTCAACACCATTCTAGTTAAAAAGGTCAACTGACAAGGTTGTCCATTATCACCTGCTTTATTTGTATTGGCGATAGAACCATTAGCAGAACTAATTAGAATTGATTCAGATATTAAGGGTTTCAGAGTTAATCAGGAGGAATATAAGATTAATTTATTTGCTGATGATGTTTTATTTAACAAAACTACTGCATTCGTTACGTAAACTATCTTCTAGATTGGAAGGATATGGGAAATATCACGGTATAAAATAAATTGGGATAAAAGTGTAATTTTACCTCTTACTAAAGGAGACTGTAGTCAATGTAGATTAGCAACCCAATTTAGATGGCCGATAAATGGTATAAAGTATTTAGGTATAAGACTTGATAATGATATAAAGAATTTATATAAATTTAATTATTTACCACTATTGAAAAAAAATTCAGGAAGATCTTGACAAATGGATGATATTATCAATAACATTAGTGCGTAGAGTCAATGCTGTAAAAATGAATATATTTCCTAGATTGCAGTATTTATTCCAAACACTACCAATACAACTGCCACAGAAATCTTTTCAAGAGTTAAATAAATGTGTGAGGAAATTTCTTTGGAAAGGTAAGATGTCAAGAATATCATTGGAAAAATTGACATGGAAATTTGAGTTAGGAGGGTTACAACTTCCAAATTTTAAGAATTATTATTATAAAGCAAATCAACTTAGATGTATTGCATCTTTCTTTGACAAACGAAAACCGGCATGGATTAGAATAGAATTAGATAAGATAGGAGAAAATATACCCAAAGGTTTTATATATAAATGGGAATCTAAATGGCTACGGGAAAAGAAAGAATCTCCTATATTAAAACATTTGATAGATCGATGGAATAAGATAAATGTTGATGATGAAATAAAGAAATCTTTATTAGCAAGGAGACCTTTGATCCAAAACAGACTTATTCCTTTTACAATGGACAATCAACTTTTATATAATTGGTACCAAAAAGGGATTAGATGTATAGGAGACTGTTATGAAGGAGGTATACCGATGGCATTTGAACAATTAAAGAATACAGGTTTCCCCCGCCATCCAAAGGTAGAGCGTTCCTATGAAACAGTTCGTAAGCCGAAATGTCGTAAAGCAAAGAAGCAATTACCATTTATTTATATGGGAAAATATTGTGAGTGTTCGCAGACCCAAAAATAACCTACTAAATCATGCCAAATAACACATAAAATCTAAAATAACTGTAACATACAGTAAAAGCAGGAATGATATGATAAATACACAGCCTATATAAAGTAGAAATACTTTTCCACAATCATTACTGAACTGTTCTCCGGAGCAAAAATCTCACGCAAGCGCTGTCGGCAGAAAATCTCACGCAAGCGCTGTTGGCAAGAACACTCTCCCCAGTAACCTTTAAGCTATGAAGCTGCCAAATCATACCAAATAACACGTAAAAATACACAGCTGATATAAAGCAGAAATAATGTATGTACAGTGTAGTATCACTTACCAGAATCGGGACAGCGCCGAGCACACAGATAATGGTGTGTTAGACTGAGTTGTCGTAGGTTGGGTGGTGCAGTGGCCCCCACCCTCCAGGCCACCGAGTGATACATTGCCGCGAAGCACGCAGGAATGCAGCAGTAGCCGGGAGGTACACAGCACACCTTTAAGAAAAAAGCCAAAATAAACAAGCTAATTAATTAGATGCCGCTCGACACGTAATTGTCGGCGCAGATCAGTGCCGATTTCCGATTGCGTCGTCTCTGATCTGGGCCAACAATTGCATGTTGGTGGCACCTAATTAATTAGCATGTTTATTTTGGCTTTTTTCTTAAAGATGTGCTGTGTGCCTCCCGGCTAGTGCTGCATTCTCTGCAAATCGGTACAGTATCTGTCTGTGGCCTGGGGGTTGGGGTGGTGGGACACTGGGGTGTCATCTCGTCATCTGTTTCCATTAGAGCAGGAAGCTCATCTTCTCCTATCTCTGCCCGCCTCGATATCGAAGGTCGAGGTTCGTCGTCTGCTGTGGCTGATGAGGAAGGCTTGCTTGACTGCTGAGCCTCGCGCATTTTTCTATCACACAGTTCTTTAATAAGGACTCAAACCATCCTGCAAATATCTCCTTAACCGACGTACCCTTTCAAAATTAAAGTCGTACTTTATCATTACTCATTCAGTTTCGATTTTTATCCTTTTTTCTTCCAATTGCATCAGCTCTTCATCTGTCAGTTCTTGGTGATGGGATGCCAAAACCTCTTCAACATCACCTTCGTCAGCTTCCACAAGTCAAACTCACTTTGTCCTTACTTCGTTCACCACGATCAAAATGCTTAATTATGTCTAGTTTTACCGTAAGTGTAACCCCCTTACGAGCTCTTTCAGGCTTTTCCGATACCACAGAACTCATCTTGCTAACGGCTGCTCAATGCAACGTGTTTAAGCAATGCAGTTCCGAATCCAGGGGAGAGCGGCTGCTCGGGACGCGCGGTCTTTTATCGCGCGCTGAATTTTTTTTCTCCTAACAGTGAAAACACCTTCTGAAAGCGAAAATAAGGTACTAGTGTCGGTTTTTCGTAACAGTGAGGTTTCGTAAAGCGAACGTTCCAAAAATGGGGGACACCTGTAAATATAAAATATCAAATAACACTTTTTTTGTTACCTTCAATTAAGGGCTTATTTAAGAGACAAACTGGGTCAGACAATGTTTTTGCCAAAACCTAATGAAATTGAAATTTTAATTCAAAAAGGAAAAATTAAAAAATTAATTTCTTCTATGTATAATCTGGTTCAAAAACACTTGAACAACGAATTCACAAGTCAAGACAAAAATAGGAAACGAATTTGAGTATTAATATTGATGAAACAGATTGGTCAAGACTATGTCTTGACAGTATGACAAATACAATAAATGTGCGATTCAGATTAGTACAATATAATGTTTTACACCAATTATATATTACACCGCAAAAAATAAATAGATTAAATTCAAACTTACCTGATCAATGTTTTCGGTGTAATCAAGAAATTGGTACTTTTTTACATTCTACTTGATCTTGTTCCAAGTTTTATTGGAACAAATTATTGGAAATCAACTTCCACATAACCCTATATTATTTCTATTAGGTGACATTGAAGGGATAAAACCCAAACTAAATTGAATAAATACCAGAAAGAATTTATAAAAATCGCATTAGCAGTAGCCAAGAAGGCTATAGCAGTTAGAAACCATAGAAACTACAGCACAGAAACAGGCCTTTTGGCCCTTCTTGGCTGTGCCGAACCATTTTCAGCCTAGTCCCACTGACCTGCACATGGACGATATCCCTCCATACACCTCCCATCCATGTATCTGTCCAATTTATTCTTAAATGTTAAAAAAGAACCCACATTTACCACCTCGTCTGGCAGCTCATTCCATACTCCCACCACTCTCTGTGTGAAGAAGCCCCCCCCTAATGTTCCCTTTAAACTTTCCCCCCCTCACCCTTAACCCAAGTCCTCTGGATTTTTTCTCTCCTTGCCTCAGTGGAAAAAGCCTGCTTGCATTCACTCTATCTATACCCATCATAATTTAATATACCTCTATCAAATCTCCCCTCATTCTTCTATGCTCCAGGGAATAAAGTCCTAACCTATTCAACCTTTCTCTGTAACTGAGTTTCTCAAGTCCCGGCAACATCCTTGTAAACCTTCTCTGCACTCTTTAAACCTTATTTATATCCTTCCTGTAATTTGGTGACTAAAACTGAACACAATACTCCAGATTCAGCCTCACCAATGCCTTATACAACCTCATCATAACATTCCAGCTCTTATACTCAATACTTTGATTAATTAAAGGCCAATGTACCAAAAGCTCTCTTTATGACCCTATCTACCTGTGACGCCACTTTTAAGGAATTTTGTATCTGTATTCCCAGATCCCTCTGTTCTACTGCACTCCTCAGTGCCTTACCATTAACCCTGTATGTTCTAACTTGGTTTGTCCTTCCAACGTGCAATACCTCACACTTGTCTGTATTAAACTCCATCTGCCATTTTTCAGTCCATTTTTCCAGCTGGTCCAAGTCCCTCTGCAGGCTCTGAAAACCTTCCTCACTGTCTACTACACCTCCAATCTTTGTATCATCAGCAAATATGCTGATCCAATTTACCACATTATCATCCAGATCATTGATATAGATGACACATAACAATGGACCCAGCACTGATCCCTGTGGCACACCACTAGTCACAGGCCTCCACTCCGAGAAGCAATTCTCTACTACCACCCTTTGGCTTCTTCCATTGTGCCAATGTCTAATCCAATTTACCACCTCTCCATGTATACCTAGCGACTAAATTTTCCTAACTAACCTCCCATGCGGGACCTTGTCAAAGGCCTTACTGAAGTCCATGTAGACAATATCCACTGCCTTCCCTTCATCCACTTTCCTGGTAACCTCCTCGAAAAACTCCAATAGATTGGTCAAACATGACCTACCACGCACAAAGCCATGTTGACTCTCCCTAATAAGTCCCTGTCTGTCCAAATGCTTGTAGATTCTGTCTCTTAGTACTCCCTCCAATAACTTGCCTACTACCGACGTTAAACTTACTGGCCTGTAATTTCCCGGATTACTTTTCGACCCTTTTTTAAACAACAGAACAACATGAGCCACTCTCCAATCCTCCAGCACCTCACCTGTAGACAGCGACATTTTAAATATTTCTGCCAGGGCCCCTGCAATTTCAACACGAGTCTCCTTCAAGGTCCGAGGGAAAACCCTGTCAGGTCCCGGGGATTTATCCACTTTAATTTTCCTCAAGACAACAAGGACCTCCTTCTTTTCGATCTGTACAGTTTCCATGATCTCACTACTTGTTTCCCTTAATTCCATAGACTTCATGCCAGTTTCCTTAGTAAATACAGACGCAAAAAACCTATTTAAGATCTCCCCCATTTCCTTTGGTTCCGCACATAGCCGACCACTCTGATCTTCAAGAGGACCAATTTTATCCCTTACAATCCTTTTGCTCTTAATATACCTGTAAAAGCTCTTTGGATTATCCTTCACTTTGACTGCCAAGGCAACCTCATGTCCTCTTTTAGCCCTCCTGACTTCTTTCTTAAGTATTTTCTTGCACTTCTTATACTCCTCAAGCACCTTATTTATTCCCTGCTTCCTATACATGTCATACAACTCCCTCTTCTTCTTTATCAGAGTTGCAATATCCCTTGAGAACCAAGGTTCCTTATTCCTATGCACTTTGCCTTTAATCCTGACAGGAACATACAAATTCTGCACTCTCAAAATTTCTCCTTGGAAATCGGATTTGTATTTAAGTATGGATCGTTGGAATAATGAAATTTTTAGCTGTATTCCACTTGAAAAAATTGCTTATAATTTAAGAGATAAATATGATACATTTTTGAATATTTGGCACCCTTATTTACAAAAGATGGGTTGGCATATCTAGGTATTCCGATGATAAAGATGTTGGTCCTTTGGGGAAAGTAGCAAATAAATATATTAAATTTATTTTGAATCCCATGGAGCATGTGGAGACCTTCCAATATCCAGGCAGATCGTCCTTCTTTCTTATTTTTTTCCTTTTCTTTTCTTTCTTTCAGATAGAGGGGAAGGGTTAAGGGGAGGAGGGAGGGTAGATATTAGTATTTCATGTAATCAAGTTTGAAAACTCAATAAAAATTAGATTAAAAAAATGAGGAGAGATCTGATAGACGTACACAAAATTATAAGGGGTAGAGATAGGGCAAATACAAGTGGGGTTTTTCCAGAGGGTGAGTGAGACTAGAATTAGAATTAAACGTAAAATGTTTAAGATGTAAAAGAGAGGGTGGTGGGAATGTGGTATAAACTGCCAGCGGAAGTAGTGAATAGGGGTTCAAATTCAACATTGAAGTAGCTTTGGATAAGTACATGGATGGGAGGAATATGGAAAGCATGGTTTAGGGACAGAATGATGGGGCCAGGCAGAATAACAGTTCAGTACAAATTAGATGCGCCATAGGGCCTGTTTCTGAGATCTAGTGCCCTACAACTCTGATCTGTTGGAAAAGTCCATGGTTCCCATACAGCAGGAGTGGAAGCAAATTACTCTTGATTTCAGGGAAGTGCATTAAAAAAAGGAGGAAAAAGGAAAGGGGAAAAAAGGAAGACATGGGAGAGAACAGGACTGTCAATATGGGAGGGATCTCACTGACTTTGTTGAAATTGTCAGGGAGAAATCAGAGTCATCATTGGAAGGAGGAGAGGTGTGGAAATGGGAATGAAATTACTGGCATTGTCTGAATGAAAGTTCAGGGGCGGGGGGGCATGTCCAAATGTAGTTTTGGAAAGTAGAGAGCAGACATAGTGATCCCAGTGGCAAAGGTAAGTAATTTACTCCCTAATTGCAAAGTTAACAGAACATAGAACATCATACCACTATTGCCTATAATATTGCGCCAACCTTTTAATTTACCCTAAGATCAATCTAATGCCTCCTTCCTACATAAAGGAACATCTAAACAAGCCTCACACATCATCTAAATAAGCTTCACACATCAAAGTTGCTGGTGAACACAGCAGGCCAGGCAGCATCTCTAGGAAGAGGTACAGTCGACGTTTCATGCCGAGACCATTTGTCAGGACTAACTGAAGGAAGAGTTAGTAAGAGATTTGAAAGTGGGAGAGGGAGGGGGAGATCCAAAATGATAGGAGAAGACAGGAGGGGGAGGGATGGAGCCAAGAGCTGGACAGGTGACACGTAATTGTCGGCCCAGATCAGAGACGACGCAATCGGAAATTGGCACTGATCTGGGCAGACAATTATGGGCGGCACCTAATTAATTAGCATGCTTGTTTCGGCTTTTTTCTTAAAGATGTGCTGTGTACCTCCCGGTTACCGCTGGAACCCTGCGTTCTTCGCGGCAATTTATCACTCAGCGGCCTGGCGGGTGGGGGGCCACTGCACCACCCAAACTCCGACGACTCATCCTAACACACCATCATCAGTGTGCTCGGCGCTGTCCCGATTCCCGTAAGTGATACTACACTGTACATACATTAATTCTACTTTATATCAGCTGAGTATTTTTACGTGTTATTTGGTATGATTTGGCAGCTTCATAGCTTAAAGGTTACTGGAGAGCACTTGCGTGAGATTTTCTGCCGATGGCGCTTGCGTGAGATTTTCGCTCCGGAGAACAGTTCAGTAATGATTGTGGAAAGTATTTCTACTTTATATAGGCTGTGTATTTATCATATCATTCCTGCTTTTACTATATGTTATTGTTATTTTAGGTTTTATGTGTTATTTGGCATGACTTGGTAGGTTATTTTTGGGTCTGCGAACACTCACAAAATTTTCCCATATAAATAAATAGTAATTGCTTCTTCACTTTACGACATTTCAGCTTACGAACCGTTTCATAGGAACGCTCTACCTTCGGATGGCGGGGGAAACCTGTATAGGTACTGCAGCGGGGGCCCTCAATTCACAGGTAGGAGGAGCTATCCCCCCACGGCTAGACGTCTCTTCTAGCTCAACCCAGGGTCATCTAGAGACCGCAGCCTTGGAAACACACCTTCGTTACCTTTTTTATTATTCCCTTTTCTTGGCTCTTATTTGTTCAGGGAGTAGACCAATTAAGTTTTATTCTGCAAATTTCAATGATATACTAACAGATAAATACACATGACTAAGGACAAGGTAAAATGCATCTCTTTTAAGGTCAATGGGATGTTGAATCCAGTCAAGTGCAGTAAAAGTCTATCAAAAATGAAAAAAGAACAAGCCCATGTAGTATATTTACAGGAAACTCATTTAAGTGATAATGAGCATGGAAAATTAAAGAGAATGGGCTTCACTAATTTGTTTTTATAAATTAGGACATAGAAGAGGAGTTGCTATCCTCATCTCAAGCAAGCTAAATTTTGAAAACGTTTTCGAAATGGGAGATAAGGAGGGCAGATATATTCTGGTAAGGGGGAACATGGACAGAAATCCAGTTACTTTATTGAATATATACGCACCCCCAGGAAGTGATATTAGTTTCTTCCAGAAAATTACTAATATTATGGTAATGGAAACAGAGGGTCTCTTGATATGTGGGGGAGACTTAAATTTACAATTACAACCAAAGGTAGACTCTTCCAGTAGAAAAGCTTATGAAACAAAGTCCTTACATAAGAAAGTTAACACTATTTTTGAGGATGTTGGTCCAATTGATATATGGATGGACCTTCTTCCTGACAGAAGGGATTACACTCATTATTCTACCCCCATTCTGTATATACAAGAATAGACTATTTCATAACATTTGGAAAAGGTAAAGACAAAATAATCACCTGTGGAATTGGGACAATAGATGTAAGTGACCATGCACCCATATATTTATCTGTTGATTTTGACCTACAACCAAAGAATACTATTTGGAAACTAAATTCAAGTCTACTCAATGACCCCTATTTTAAGGAAAAAGTTATAAAAAGGAATTGGTCTTTACTTAGAATTCAATGATAATGGAGAGGTTTCACCTCCCATTCTATGGGATACTATGAAGGCTGTCTTAAGAGAGAAAATAAGGAATAAAACATTAGAGGAATTACAAAATAAGCTGAAGGAACTAGAAAAAAAAACATTGTGTTTGGCGCGGGATACACTAGAGGAAATTTTAAAAATTAGGAATGAAATTAATAGTTTGACTACACAAGAAATTATAAAAAAATTAATGTTCCTGAAACAGAGACACTATGAAAGTGGATCTAAATCTGTGAAAATACTGGCGTGGAAACTGAAAAAAAAGATAGCAGAAAATACAATTCATAGAATTAGGGATCTAAGAACAAAAGTAATAAAAAAAAATAAGCTAAGTGAAATTCAAGAAGCTTTTGAAATGTTTTACAAAACTCTATATTCCAAAGTTTCAGGGGGAAGCATAACCCGGATTGACACCTTCCTGAATTCTTTAGAGTTACCCACTTTAAGCAAAGAACAAAATAGAATGATGACTGCTGACATAATTGAAGCTGAACTAAAAACTGCAACTAGTAAGCTTAAATTAAGCAAGTCACCAGGATCAGATGGATATACGGCAGAGTGGTATAAAGAGTTTAGAAATGAGTTAATTTCTGTTTTACTCCTGACACTGAACTGGGCTCTAAGAAAGGCACAAATGCCACCCAGCTGGAAGGAGGTGATAATCTCAGTTATACCGAAAGAAGGCAAGGTTAAAATGGAATGTGGGTCATTTAGACCAATGTGGATTATAGAACATTTACCTCCATCATGGCCAAACGATTAGCAGAGTTTCTACCCACACTAATTTATAATGATCAGACAGGTTTTATACAACAACACCAAACACAAGACAATATACGAATCCATAATTCACATTATGGATCATATACAAAAAAATGAAATTGAAGCAATAGTGATAAGCGTTTACACTGAAAAGGCATTTGTTTCGGTTAATTGGAATTTTCTTTACAGAGTTTTACATAGGTATGGTCTACATGACAATTATTAAAACTATACAGGCACTATATGGCAATCCTACTACTAGAATTAAAATCAATGGATATTTATCTAATAGCTTTACCCTAGAAAGGGGCATGAGACAGGGTTGTGCATGGTCACCACTACTCTTCACATTGTATCTGGAACCACTAGCTCAATACATCAGAAAAAATGAAGATATCAGAGGAATTACTATTAAAGGGACAGAGCATAAATTGGCCTGTTACGTGGATGATATTTTGCTCTACTTAGGGCAACCAACATACTCTTTACCTAAATTGATGCAATCCTTTGAACAATGTGGCCAATTATCAGGATACAAGATCAACACAGATAAAACCCAATTACTTTCATATAATTATAGCCCACCAAGAGAAATTGAAAGTAGATATCCTTGGGCATGACAAAGAGTCTGTCAAATATTTGGGCATCATTATGCCAAAAGATTTGGCAAAATTATCAGAATGCAATTATCAGCCTATATATAAAAAAAATTAAGGAAGATATAACAAGATGAAACCTAATTCCTTTTCTTGATCTCAGTTCAAGGATTGAATCTATTAAAATGAATATACTGCCCAGACTACTATATCTCTTTCAGACCCTACCAATAGAGATTAACTAAAATCAATTCAATGAATGGAACAAGATGCTATCAAGATATATATGGCAAGATGGGCACGTGTGGCCAAGTGGTTAAGACTAGCAACCTGAAGGTCGTGAGTTCAAGCCCCAGCCGAAGCAACATGTGTTGTGTCCTTCAGCAAGGCACTTAATCACACATTGCTCTGCGACACTGGTACCAGGCTGTATGGGTTCCAATGCCCTTCCCTTGGACAACATTGGTGTCGTGTAGAGGGGAAACTTGCAGCTGGTCTTCCATACAACCTTGCCCAGGCCTGCACCCTGGAGAGTGAAGACTTTCCAGGCGCAGATCCATGGTCTCGCAAGACTAACGGATGCCTTAAATGGCAAGGTAAAAGGCCTAGGGTTCATCTCAAAACTTTGCAATTAGCCAAGGAAAAGGGGGGATGGGGTCTACCTTCTCTTAGAGATTATTATTTTGCAGCACAGTTGAGAGCTGTGAGGTGCTGGTGCAACCCATTATATGATGCTCAATGGAAAAACATTGAGGAGAGGATACTTTCCATCCCAGACATCCCACCTCTCCTGGAAGTTCTGGGAGTCTCGAGAGAGAGAGCGAGTGCGCACACACCATGGCGGAGTGTTCCAAAAAAAAGAAAATATAAAACGTACATCACCCCAGACTAAAGTGTACCCCTGCCTAATAGGGGTCAAAAATAATGACAATGTTGCTTGCTGCTCTGTTTGCAACAGTGACTTTTCCATTGCCCATAGTGGGTTAAGACTGTAAAAGACATGTTGAGGTGAGTTTAACAGATGTTATTCATTCATTAGAATAGCTAATGTTATTTAAACTAGCTGGCCAGCTGCTAAGGAGATACTCTATTACAGACATCCCACCTCTCCTGGAAGTTCCGGAAATCTCCCGCAAATTGATGGTGCTACCTCCCTGAAATTAGTTTTTGCAGGGTGGGATGTCTGCCATACTCATACAGGCAATTTTGGCTAATAACAACCTACAAAATTACATAAATACTATTGATAACCCATGGGTGAAATGGACTCTTAAAATATGGAAAGCTATTATAAAAGAGTATAAACTAGAGAGACACATTACAATTCTTAAATGGTGTGCATATGACTTGGATTTTACACTGAATAAACTGGATGCTAGATTTAAGGACTGGACAGCTAAAGAAATAACAGCTATTTGCAATATAATGAAAGAAGGAACACTGTTCAGTTTTGAAATGCTCAAAGAGAAACACTTATTAGAAAGACAAGACTCTTACCGGTATTTACAGATGCGACAGCATATTAATAGGACGGTTAAAAATGTAACCAAGGCAAGCACATGTCTGATAGAGCTATTTAGAAAAGCATATAATTCAGACAACAGTAGTAGAATCATTTCAGCATGTATAAGGGTTTGTCAAATCTTAAAACATATTCAACTTCATACATCAAAACAAAATGGGAGAGCGAAGGGAGATAATAATATCTGAGGAAGACTGGACAATAATATGGAGGTATCAATGGAAGTGCACCAGTTCACAGAAATGGAGGGAGTTCGAGTGGAAAAACTTGGTAAGATATTTTATTACACCCTCTCAGAAATCCCATTATGATAGTAACCCCCGTTTGCTGGAGAAATTGTGGAAATCAAAATGCAAACCATTATCATATTTTCTGGGAATGCCCCATTATCAAAGACTATTGGAGTTGGATACATAATGCCCTACAAGATACCTTTAAATGTGAAATACCCTTAGAGAGTAAGACCATATATTTTGGGTATATACCTCAAGAATGGTTGAAAAGAGATAGATATTTAATGAATGTACTGCTGGTGGCTGGTAAAAAGATCCTTACCAGGAAATGGTTATCACAGGAGGGCCCAACTTTAAATGTATGGATGGAAATTACAATGGACATTTACAAAATGGTGAAGATAACAGCATCCGTTAATCATAAGTTGGAACAATTTTATTCATACTGGGAAAAATGGTTTAACTACATAACACCTCATAGGCCTGATTTTATTCTCACAAGTCAATGAATATGTTGTAAAAAAAAGATCACTCCCTACTCTGTACATAGTTTTCTTCTTTCGATTGTTCTTTCTTTCCTCTCCTTTCTGTAAGTGTATACCTCAGATAAATATTATGTGGAGATTTGTGACAAATATGATTATATGAGATATATATGTACAGTATGTGAAATACATCTTATGGAAATGTTTGATGATGAAATTCAATAAAAATAAATTACACAAAGAAAAATCAGAAATACAAAGCAATTTTGTTCACACAGAATCCCACTCCCTCATCAACTGACATGGTTTATCACCTTTTAAAAGGGTTGTCAGAACCTACACCATGTATAAATGTTCTCTGTGCAGATTCTCCATTGTAAATACTGAATACAAAGCTCCACTAACACAAGTACATGGTACAGCCAGCAAAATTTGCACTAATGATCAAAATCTTATTAGTAAGAAGAATAGTATGAATTCTGGACCAAATCCATTTGTAATCTAGTACTGGTGACAAAAGGGCGCACAGGAGCAAGATAAGTCAGCTAGTTGAGTGATGTCGCAGCAACAACCTTACAGTCAGTGTATTAAGACCAAACAGCTGATTGTGGACTTCAGAAAGGGAACACATACCAGTCCTTGGAGAGGTCAGAAATGGAAAAGGAGATCAATTTCAAGTTTCTGGGTATCAACATCTCTGCTGATCTATCCTGAGCTCAACATATTGATGCAGTTACAAAGAAGGCACAACAGCAGCTATATTTCTTTCATTAGGAGCTTAAGGAAATTTGTTACGTCACCAAAGACACTCATAAATTTCTACAGATGCATTCTAACTGGCTGCATGTTCGAGTGACATTTCCTCCTTGCAAAATTCTTCTGCACAAAACATGTTTTTAAACATGGTCTCTCTTTCAGCAGCATTCCGTGTGCATCTTCTCTTTTCCCTGCTCCCACCAAAAGACCCCAAATCAGTTTGCTGTCCTTCAGAAAGCTAATCCCACCCACAGCTCCTTCAACAACTAGGCAAAAAGTTACAACATGTGCCAAGACAATCCCGGTTGGCTGACACAACATTCCTAAATTGGACAACATGGTGCCTTATCATTAGCCAAAGCCAAAACACTCTTACAAACAGGCCACACTGCTTTTGCAGAACACTAAAATAAAAATACCTTACAGCATAGCAGCAGAAATCTTATCCAAGGCACTACAGACAGTTGCAAAGAGCTTGTGAACCCTTTGCAATCACCTGTTTTTCTGTATTGATTACTTATAAAATGCAGTCTGATCTTCATCTAAGTCACCAATAATAGACGAGCACAATCTGCCTGAACAAATAACACACAATTGTACTGTTCAACAATACTGAGTACACCATTTAAACAATCAGTCCAGGTTCAAAAAAGTATGTGAACCTCTGTCGTAAAGCCTTCTACATAAGTTATTTGGAGTCAGGTGTTCCAATCAATGAGATGAGATTGCAGGTGTGGGCTGTCTGACAGAGCCTGCTCTTCTCAAGAAAGATCTGTTTATGTGCACCACTTTCAGATGACCTTAGAAGAATTGTAGAGATACACGAAGCTGGAAAAGGCTACAAAAGCATTTCTAAAGACCTGAGTGTTCATCAGTCCACAGTAAGAGAAACTGTTTACAAATGGAGGAAGCTCAGCTACTCTCCCCAGAAGTGGGCATTCTGCAGAGATCACACCAAAAGCACAACATGCAATGCAGAACGTGGTGAAAAAGAACCCAAAGGTAACAGCAAAAGACCTGCAGAAATCTCTAGAACTTGCTAAAGTCTCTGTTTATGTGTCCACTATAAGGAAGACACTGAATAAGAACAGTGTTAATGGAAGGACACCACAAAGGAAACCACTGCTCTCCAAAAAAACATTGCTGCATGTCTCCAAGTTTGTGAAAAATCACCAGGATGTTCCACATCGCTTCTGGGACAGAATAAATGTTGGTTCTAGATGAGACAGAAGTTGAACTTTTGGGCAGAAATGCACATTACTATGCTTGGAAGAAAAAGGGCACTGTACACCAAATCAAAACCTCATTCCGACTGTGAAGCATCATGGTTTGGGGCTGCTTTGCTGCCTCGGCGTGGACAGCTTGCAATCATTGAGGGAACAATGAATTCAGAATTGTATCAAGACGGTTTACAGGAGAATGTCAGGGTAGCAGTCCATCACCTGAAGCTAAATAGAAGTTAGATGATTCAACAAAACAATGATCTGAAACACACAAGTAAATGAAGAATAGAATGGCTTAAAAAGAAAAAAAAATTCGTGTTTTGGAATGGCCAAGACAGAGTCCTGACCTTAACCCAATTGAGACGCTGTGCATGACCTGAAAAGGGCTGTTCATGCAAGATATCCCAGAAATATTGATGAACTTAAACAGTTTTGTACAGAGGAATGCTCTAAAATTCTTCTGCACTGTTGAACAAATCTGATCATCAGCTACAGGAAATACTTGGTGGAGGGTTATTGCTACTAAAGGAGGTTCTTCCAGTTATTAGATACAAGGGTTCGCATACTTTTTCCAGGCTGGACTGTGAATGATTAAACATGTCTTCAATAAAGACATGCAAGGTACAATTGTTTGGGTGCTATTGGTTTAGGTAGATTGCGTTTTTCTATTATTCTGTCTCAGATGAAGATCAGACAAAATCTTATGAGTAATTAAAAAAAGTAATTGCAAAGGGTTGACAAACTTTTCTAGCAATTGCATGTTCTTCTGTGGCTGGCACAAGGTGGGTTTAGCAGGCAACAGTCACACCAATAATCAAGTATTTTGTGACTGTACAAAACTTAGATGAAGACTGTAAGATATGGTCAACTGTAGAGGAGAGCAAGGCATCTGGTTTTCAGAGTAACAGGGGAAACAGGAGCAACAAATAGATTGTTTTGTGCCTCAGATTCCAACATTTGCAGTCTTTTGCATCTGATTTTCTGATCCTGCTAAATGCACATTCTCTGCTGTAACAGCCATGGCAGACATGGAAACTGAACGTCACCTCTCGCCTGAAAGGATGGCCACAAAATCACAGCAATCCGGTGGGATTCAACAGGCCTGTATTGGCCCAGTACAATAGAGAAAAAACGCAATGAGAGGATTCAGGATTAAAGTGTAACTGAGAGCAACATCGTGTCAGCATTCTCCTCTCCCCGCACCCTCTCGGAGGTTCGTCGGCATCACATCAGTCTTGCTGATGGGACACGAGGAAACAAGTGGGCTCGCTGCACGAATCCAGCTAAGTGCTAAATAAAATTCTCCATGCAAGTGCCCCGATAATCAAATCCATTTCCCGTGAAGAGAACAACATAACTGTCAACAGATGCATAATCTCGATTTACACCGCCAGGATCTCAGATCCAAGCCCTCCTGACTGAAATGGCAGAGAAGACGAACCTGAAGATGCACCAGGACTCCATGTGGCGCAGAGCCCGTTTGTAAAGCCGAAGCACTTTCTGCTGGTGTGTCAAGTATGCAGCCATCATACAACTCAACCTCCTCCTTCTCCTTCACCGCCCAGCTCGAGGACCCTGGGAAAGCGGAGGACCGCGGACTGGCGGCGCCGCGAGGAACCACGGGATACTGGAGGACCAATGAGCAACCACGTGACAATGGTAAATTAAAGGATTAATTTAAACCGGCGCCCCGAGGAACCACGGGAGAGTTATAAGGGGCTGTGCATATGGAGCTGTGTACATACATCTATTGATGCTTCTGGATACATCTTCAGTGATGTTCCTGGAATCATCGGGTCTTCTAACATCATGCGCCCTCCTCCAGGTGACCCAGCTGGGGCTGATGAGACCCCAGCTTGTGTCCAGATGGCTAGCTACTTATGACTCCATGGCTCCCCTCTTTGAAGCCACAGCCATCTTGAGGCCCTCTCTGCCGCATAGGTGGTACTGTAGATTGCTCTCCACTTTCCCTCACCCTCGATACCCAGATTGCTGAAGGCTCTAGCTAAGGAACGGGCTGCGAATCTCCTACAACCAACTTCCACGGGGAGGCACCTCGCTCTCCATCCAACCTGCTGACAGTTGCTGACCAGTCCTCCGTACTTGGAGAGCTTCCTTTCAAAGGCTTCTTCCAAGCGAGGAAGAGGCCATGGGGCTGTCAGCTCCAGCAGCAAATAATCTTAACTGTATTGTTAAACTTTGCATATGTTACCATGTACTTAAGATTCACTTTCTTGTAAGCATTCACAAGAAAAACAAAGAAATGCAATAGAATTTATTTAGAAGGTATGCAAAAATAAAGAATGATAAACAAATGTGCAAAAGACAACAAAAACTGTGCAAATAAAAAATACAGAGAACATGAGTCCTTGAAACTGAGACTGTAGGTTGTGTTTAAAAATGCAAACAACAGGAATTCTGCAGATGCTGGAAATTCAAGCAACACACATCAAAGTTGCTGGTGAACGCAGCAGGCCAGGCAGCATCTCTAGGAAGAGGTATAGTCAATGTTTCAGACCCTTCGAAGGGTCTCGGCCTGAAACGTCAACTATACCTCTTCCTAGAGATGCTGCCTGGCCTGCTGCGTTCACCAGCGACTTTGATGTGTGTTGCCTGTAGGTTGTGTAATCAGTTCAGAATTGCAGTAAGTGAAGTTATCCACATTGATTCAGGAGCCTGATGGTTTAATTAAATTTAATTATCAAAGAATATATATAACCCTGAGATTCATTTTCCTGTGGGCATGCTCAGCAAATCTATAGAACAGTAACTATAACAGGATCAATGAAAGATCAACCAGAATGCAGAAGGCAACAAGCAGTGCAAATGCAAATATAAATAAATAATGAGAAAATGACATAGTAAGATGTCATTAAAGTGAGATCATCGGTTGTAGGAACATTTCAATGATGGGACAAGTCAGTGTAGTTATCACCTTGTATTCAAAAGCCTGATGATTGAGGGGTAGTAACCGTTCTTGAACCTGGTGGTGCGAGTCCTGAGGCTCCTGCACCTTCTTCCTGATGACAACAGCAAGAAGAGAGCATGGCCTGGGTAGTGAGGATCTCTGATGATGGACAATGCTTTTTTATAACAGTGTTTCATGTAGATGTGCTCAATGCTTGAGAGGACTTTACCCAAGATGCACTGGGCCAAATCCACTACCTTTTGTAGGATTTTCTGTTCAAAGGCTTTGGTGTCACCGTAGCAGGATGTGATGCAGCCAGTCAATACACTCTCCACTACGCATCTATAGAAGTTTGTCGAAGTTTTAGATGTCATGCTGAATTTCTGCAGACTCCTAATTTAGTTGAGGCACTACCATGTTTTCTTTACAATTGCACTTATGTGCTGGGCACAGGACAGGTCCTCCGAAATAGTGACACCTAGTAATTTAAAGTTGCTAATCCTCTCCATCTCTGATCCTCCAATAAGGAATGGCTCATAGCCCTCTGATTTCCTTCTCCTAAAGTCTACAATCAGTTCCTTGGTCTTGCTGACATTGAGTGTGAGGTTATTGTTATGACACTACTCAGTCAAATTTTTAATCTCCTCCCTCCTGTATGCTGATTCATCACCACCTTTGATTCGGCCCACAACAGTGGTGTCATCAGCAAACTTGAATATGGTGTTGCAATTGTGCTTAGCCGCACAGTCATATGTGTAAAGTGAGTAGAGCAGGAGGCTAAGCACACAGCCCTGTGGTGTACCTGTGCTGATGGTGGAGATCATGGAGGAGATGTTTTTGCCAATCTGAAACATCTGGGGTCCACAAGTGAGGAAATCCAGGATCCAATTGCACAAGGAGATATTGAGGCCTAGGCCTTGGAGCTTATTAATTAGCTTTGAGGGAATAATGGTTTGATTGCTGAGCTGTAAACGATATAGGGCATCCTGACGTATGCACCTTTGCTGTCCAGATGTTCCAGGGTTGAGTGAAGAGCCAATGAGATGGCATCTGCTGTAGACCTGTTGCTCCAGTAGGCAAATTGGGGTGGATTCAAGAGGCCACTCAGACAGGAGCTGATATGTTTCATCACCAACCTCTCAAAACACTTCATCACTGTGGATGTAATTTCAACTGGGCAACGATCATTGAGGCAGGTTGTTACAGTGTGACCAAAGTCACCAGAGAAATGCAGCAGGTAGATATGAAATAATCTTTTATTTGTTAAATTGAGACAGCGCAAGCATCATATTCTGACCCCATCAGAGAAAGAGGCCTGTCCAGCCCAATATTGCATGACAGGTTATATTCTGAAGATCGAAGAACAATTCTATATTTGCAATGCTTCCTTTGAATTGCATACAACTTTCATACCTCCTTCTTTGCATATTGTGCCTCCTGTCTCCCCTTTCCTCACCACCACTCTGCAACCCCATCTCCCTCAAATCCCATCATCTACTCCTGGGCCCTCAGAGGCTTCTTCTTCCTCTCAACCTAACCCTCCCCTCTCCACTGACACCACCAGCCTCCTTCCCCCTCCCCCCTCTGATCCCACTTCTCATCCATGTCGGGTCTTTACCATCCCCCCTGACTTTCAAATCTCTGAGGCAGAGCACTCTGTCCTCAGTAAGGGCCTTACCTTTGTCCCCCTTCGCCCACACCTCAACGATTTCCATGTTCACCATGACACTGAGCTCTTCTTCCGCCAGCTCAGTCTTCAAGTCTACTTTTTCGGCAAGGACTCTCCCACCCCCACCGATGACCCCTTCTCCCATCTTCAACCCTCCTCCTCTACATGGACACCCCGCTCTAGTCTTCTGCCTGCTCTGGATCTCTTCATTGCTAACTGACGATGGGACATCAACCAACTCGACTTCACCACACCTTGTTCCCATTCCATAGATAGACAGATATACTTTATTAATCCCGAGGGAAATTTGGATTCATTACAGCCGCACCAACCAAGAATAGAGCGTAAATATAGCAATACAAAAAACCACAAACAATCAAACAACAAAATGCAAACTATGCCAGATGGAAAATAAGTCCAGGGCCAGTCTATTGGCTCAGGGTGTCTGACCCTCCACAGGAGGAGCTGCACATTCGATGGACACAGGCTCACTCCTTCCGAACGCTCTGCTCTCCACTCCCTCCGCACTAATCCTAACCTTACTATAAAACCTGCCGATAAGGGGGCTGCTGTCGTAGTCTGGCGTGCTGACCTCTACCTTGCCGAGGCACAGCGACAACTCGCAGATACCTCCTCTTATTTACCCCTCAATCATGACCCCACTAAGGAGCATCAGGCCATTGTCTCCCACACCATCACCAACTTTATCAGCTCAGGAGATCTCGCATCCACCGCTACCAACCTTATAGTTCCCACACCCCGCACTTCCTGTTTCTACCTCCTACCCAAGGTCCACAAACCTGCCTGTCCAGGTAGACCCATTGTCTCAGTTTGCTCCTGCCCCACTGACCTCATTTCTGCATACCTCGACACTGTTTTATCCCCATTGTTTAATCCCTTCCCACCTATGTTCGTGACACTTCTCACACTCTTAAACTTTTTGATGATTTTAAGTCACCTGGACCCCACCGCTTAATTTTCACCATAGAAATCCAGTCCCTATATACCTCCATCCCCCACCAGGAAGGTCTCAAAGCTCTGCTTCTTTTTGGATTCCAGACCTAACCAGTTCCCCTCTACCACCAATCTGCTCCTTCTAGCAGAATTAGTCCTAACTCTTAATAAATTTCTACTTTGGCTCCTCCCACTTCCTCCAAACTAAAGGTTTAGCCATGAACACCCATACGGGTCCCAGCTATGCCTGCCTTTTTGTTGGCTTTGTGAAACAATCCATGTTCCAAGCCTATGCTGGTATCTGTCGCCCACTTTTTCTTCACCACATCAACGACTGCATTGGCGCAGTTTCCTGCACGCATGCTGAGCTCGTTGATTTCATTAACTTCGCTTCCAACTTTCACCCTGCCCTCAAGTTTACCTGGTCCATTTCCGACACCTCCCACCCCTTTCTTGATCTTTCTGTCTCTATCTCTGGACTACCTGGACTATTCCTCTTCCCACCCTGTCTCTTGCAAAAATGCCATCCCCTTCTCGCAATTCCTCCGTCTCCGCTGCATCTGTTGCAGGATGAGGCTTTTCATTCCAGGACGAAGGAGATGTCCTCCTTTTTTAAAGAAAGGGGCTTCCTTTCCTCCACCATCAACTCTGCTCTCAAACGCATCTCTCCCATTTCACGCACATCTGCTTTCACCCCATCCTCCCGCCACCCCACTAGGAATAAGGCTCCCCGAGTCCTCACCTACCACACCCCACTAGGAATAAGGCTCCCCGAGTCCTCACCTACCACCCCACCAGCCTCCGGGTCCAACTCCGCCACCTCCAACGGGATCCCACCACTAAACACATCTTTCCCTCCCCCCCCCCGCTTTTCGCAGGGATTGCTCCCTACATGACTCCATTGTCCATTTGTCCCCTCCCCATCCCTTCCCACCGACCTCCCTCCCGGCACTTATCCTTGTAAGCGGAACAAGTGCTACACATGCCCTTACACATCCTTGCTCACCACCATTCAGGGCCCCAGACAGTCCTTCCAGGTGAGGCGACACTTCACCTGTGAGTCGGCTGGGGTGATATACTGCGTCCGGTGCTCCCGATGTGGCCTTCTATATATTGGCAAGACCCGACGCCAGACTGGGAGACCGTTTCGCTGAACACCTACACTCTGTTTGCCAGAGAAAGCAGGATCTCCCTGTGGCCACACATTTTAATTCCACGTCCCATTCCCATTCTGATATGTCTATCCACGGCCTCCTCTACTGTAAAGATGAAGCCACATTCAGGTTGGAGGAACAACACCTTATATTCCGTCTGGGTAGCCTCCAACCTGATAGCATGAACATTGACTTCTCTAACTTCCGTTATTGCCCCACCTCCCCCTCGTACCCCATCCATTATTTATTTATTTATTTATTTATTATTATTATGTAAAAAAAAATTCTGTCTCTCTTTTTTCTCCCTCTGCCCCTCTTATTACACCCCTTGCCCATTCTCTGGACTTCCCTCCCCCTTTCTTTCTCTGTAGGCCTCCCATTCCATGATCCTCTCTCTTCTCCAGTCTCGTATCCCTTTTGCCAATCAACTTTCCAGCTCTTAGCTCCATCCCTCCCCCTCCTGTCTTCTCCTATCATTTTGGATCTCCCCCTTCCCCTCCCACTTTCAAATCTCTTACTATCTCTTCTTTCAGTTAGTCCTGACGAAGGGTCTCAGCCCAAAATGTCAACTGTATCTCTTCCTATAGATGCTGCCTGGCCTGCTGTGTTCACCAGCATTTTTTGTGTGTGTTGCTTGAATTTCCAGCACCTGCAGATTTCCTCATGTTTGCGTTATACAACATTGTCTGGTTTTTCAATTAACTTCTGTTCACAGTTCTAGGAATCTATTGTCCAGAGTTGCATATTAATTTTAATCTCCTGTCTCTGTTCAAGTTTAAAGATTGGTTGTTGAAGTTAATATTTTGCTATACATACTAAGTCCAGAACATACCCTAACACAGCTCACCATGCTCTTGTTGGGCTCCGGTATAATTGAAGCCTGCTTGAAACAGGTGGGTATCACACACTGCAAAAGCAAGAGGTTAAAGATCCATTAGAATTTTGGAATATTTGTTCCTAACCATTTGGGATTTTGCTTCACTTTTCATGTATGTGTTCCATAAGGAAATAAACTCACTTCAATTAATTGATTACATTGGGATTCCAAAATACTCTGATCTACTGAGTGCACCCTGGAAAGCGCAGGCGAATTAGATCATCAATTACTCCTACACTGACCTTGCTGACTGGTCTGTAGATTGGAATTATCCTTGCCTGTTTTGAAATTGATCATTGGCCAAAAAAACCATAGGATGGATGAACAGTGTTAAACTTGTATTCACGGCTGGAACTAATATTCCCCACAGGGCAACAGGCACAACGTAATTACTCAGTTCTTCCTTAAACACATTTTCATTTTCCTTTACACGTTTTGTTATATTTTGTAAATAATGCTATTCTTTGCATTTCTTGTTAGATGCTAACTGCATTTCATTGGCTTTGTATCTGTACTCGGCACAATGACAATGAAGTTGAATCTAATCTAATCTAATCTAATACTTAATAATTTTCAAGTCTCAAAAAAGTATTTGCTGCTTTTAATATTTGTCAGTAATAATGACTGCAGGAAAAATGTGCCTGGACCTTCCATGTTTACTAGAAAGGATATTACAACAATCAGATTCAAAATCAGATTTAATAACACTGGCATATGTCATGAAATTTGTCATGTTTGTGTCAGCAATACATTGCAATACATAATAATAGAGAAAAAACAGAATTATGGTATATATTAAACAGTTAATTAAATAAGTTGTGCAAAAATAAGATACACCCTGTTGTTGCATGAATGAAATTTCTGGAGAAAATTACTGATAGATACAAAGCAGCTTCTTTATTTGACGAAACAAAGTACAGCAGGCATTATACTGAGACGCTTGCAGTGGAAAGGTCTGCTGGCCCAACGTGGGGCTCAATATTTATTTGCTAAACACAAAGAACAATTCCATATTTACAAAATATAGACAATGTTCTCTTTTGAAACTACGTACAAACTTTACGCCTCCTAATTCACATCCATCCCACAGATGCCAGCATTGTCTGTCTGTCTGTATCTTGTTTTACAGCGGTTGGCATCCAGCTTAATGGTGCATTACCGCCACCCTCTGCTCCGGAATGTGCACTAGACATATATTCTAAATCCTTTCACCCAATTGTGCGTGCGCGCGCGCGCGCGCGCACACACACACACACACACACACACACACACACACACACACACACACCCCTACACTTCACCCTCCCATCTTTGACCATCCTAGTACCCTATTCCTGTTTATCCATCATATCCTATAAAAAAATCCCTGTACCCCTTAAAAACACTAAAAATACCTGGACTTGTGCTCTCTCACCCATGCCCAGCAACCCTTTTAATGTGAATTCCTGCACCCCCAACCCCCATAATTTAATTTTCATCATCTCTCTCTGTATCCTGCAACACAAAACTACATGTTCTACTGACTCCTCTTCCTGACGTTCCTCACACAATCCTATCTGGTGTTTCCGTATCATTTTCAATGTTTTGTTTAATGCACAATCCCTCAGCCTTAACCTAGTCCACACAGTTTCCTCTCTTCTGTTTCCATTACCTACCCTAGTACCTGCAACACTCTTTTGTATTTGATATAAATGCCTCCGTTTCCCCTCCCTGTCCCATCTTTCTTGCCACATTCGGTTGACTTTTTCCCAGATTACACACTTAACCTCTGCTTTACAGATACTAATGTGCATTTCCACATTTTCTTTCTTTAACGCCCTCTTTGCCAACTCATCCACCCTCTCATTCCCCTTCACCCCTACATGTGCTGGAACCCATAGAAATTTTACCTGACCTCCCTGATTTGCAATTCTTGTAACTAACTGAAGGACTTCATAAAGTACATCTTGCCAACTGTTTGTGTGAAAAGACCTTAAACTTGCTAGAACTGAGGATGAATCTGAACATATCAATGCTTTGGCTTGTCTGGCTTTCTGTACCCATTGCAACGCAACCAACACTGCCAGCATCTCCACTGTAAACACCCCTAACTTATTAGATGTTCTTCTGCTGATTCCAATTTCTCTTGCTGGTATTACCTCCCCAAACCCTGTCACTCCTGTTTCAGGTTCCTTCACACCATCTGTATAAATGTGAGTATAATCACTATACTTTTCCATCACATGACAGTTAAATGCATTTACCAAATCTGTTTTATATCTTTCTTTCCTTTTTACCTCTAACAAATGCCAGTCTATGTCAGGCCATACAAGCTTCCATGGAGCTACAACCAGATAAACTACTGAAGGATTTATCTTCAGATCAAACACTCCACATTCTTTCACGATATCATTCCCTACCCAACTAAAGGTATCCCTCTGAAACCTCCCATTTTCCCAGCACTCCTGCGACACTCCTTTAGCAGGGTGAGAATCATTGTGCCCCTGCAAGTTAGCCCAGTAGTTTGCCATCAGTTGCATCCTTCTTAGTTCCAAAGGCATTATTCCCATTTCTACCTGTTGGGCTGACACTGGTGACATATTAAAAGCCCCACTGCACACTCTCAAGGCCTGAGCCTGAATTACATCCAGTTTCCAGACCTAGCTGCTGATCCACATACAATATTTCCATAGTCCAACACAGATCTCACTAAAGCCACACACATTCTCTTCAAAGCTGAACAACTTGCTCCCCATTCCCTACCAGTCAAACATCTCATCACATTTATTACTTTTTTACATTTCTCCTCAACTTTCCTATATGGTCTGCCCATGTTAATTGTGAGTCAAATATAACTCCCAGAAATTTAAATGATGCAACCCTTTCTAATTCAACCCCATACATCCTTAACTTCTTCCCTACCTCAACTCTTTTCATGGTAAATTATACAGTTTGAGTTTTATCTACTGAAAATCTACATCCCCAATCATAACCCCACTCCACCACTTCATCAATTGCTTCTTGTAGTTTCTTGATTATATGGTCCATGTTACTGCCTCTTTTCCACAAGGCCCCATCATCCGCAAACGGTGACCTACCTATATCCACTAGTACCTTTGTGAAGACATCATTGATCATAATGATGAAAAGTAACGGGCTAATCACACTACTTTGAGGTGTGCCATTTTCCACTATGCATTGTCTGGACTGAGATTCACAGCTTTTAGGAATCCATTGTTCCAAATTAAATTCATAATACATTATCAAGGAACAGGAGACTGGTAGCCAAAACCATTTACCTAAACCCAAAAATCACTCCAACAGTCCCTCCTCTTGGCCCTCCTGGACAAAAATAAATTTGTACCAGAAAAGGCCAACCTAGGAGGATCTACTCAAATAAGGCAGCAAAAATGCCCTGCCTCAATACTCCTCCCCACCTTAATTTTAGTGCCAATATTTACCCTAGCATCCCCTAATCGCTAATTACCAAATGCTAAGCAGAGAGGTTTCCAGAAATTTGCACAAGTCTTTAGAAAAGCGGCTTCTTTCATGTGCCTGTCAAATCTTTCTCTGCAGGTTGATTGCAGCTTAATCACATTGCTTGTCTTCACCCCTTCATTCTCTGGTCGCCAAAACTCTGTCTTTCCAGGGGCACCCACAGGCCCTTTCATCAATGTACAGGAAGGAGTTGGAAGGGTTCTCTATATCAATGGCTGCAAAGACCTCTCCCTGATGAGACCCCCTTCTGAACTGTCCAGTCGATCACTACTGTTGAAAAGGCCCAGCTCATTTGCGTTCACTCCCCATTCACACTGGGGGTGACTGCCTTCAGATGCCATGTGCAATCTTTCTCAGTCTGAAATGCCATTGAAGTTGTGGAACTTGCTGTTTCTGCTTTAACCTAAAAATCCCTTCCTATCTGTTTTCCAAATTCTTTTCTGTTCTATGCTGTTAAACTAATCATCTACCTTCAGCAACCAGCCTTCATGACAGAGTACCATCACCATCACACTTTAGCATCACACTCTTGGTGTCTTCCTCCGGGTACGTTTTCTTCAGCTGTGGTCAGGTCTGGTATGGCCATCTGGTGTTCATCTCTTAGATTCTCTGTAATTACATGGTTATTGGGTACACGTGATCCCCCGCTCTGTCTGTGGAAGCAACAAAAAGGTGAGTCGTATGGTTTGACCTGAGTCCAGTGTTCCAACTGACTGCCTCACCGAGTCTGCACACAGACACAAGACTGACATGTTAAAACTACCATTTGTGGTCCTAATTATTTGGGAGCAAACCCTGGCTTTTCCAGAAGCACCCTCACCCTTGGTTGCTGGACTGGGAAGGACTAACTCCTTTTCCTCTGGCTCTCTCTGATCAGCAAATTGCTGATATTGTTTTACTCAGTCCTTGAACATTTTAAATTAGTTACCAAGATCTTTCACATACTGTGTCATTCTAACCCTGTAAGTCCCAGGCTTCCCAGAACCAGCAGTTATCCCATAAGGGAGTCGCAGTACTCACCCCATCAATGACTTATAACCATATAACCATATAACAATTACAGCATGGAAACAGGCCATCTTGGCCCTTCTAGTCCATGCCAAACTCTTACTCTCACCTAGAACCACCGACCTGCACTCAGCCCATAACCCTGCACTCCTGTCCTGTCCATATAGCTGTACAATTTAAATTTAAATGACAACATCGAACCTACCTCAACCACTTCTGCTGGAAGCTCGTTCCACATAGCTACCACTCTCTGAATAAAAAAGTTCCCCCTCATGTTACCCCTAAACTCTTACCCTTTAACTCTCAACTCATGTCCTCTCGTTTGAATCTCCCCAACTCTCAATGGAAAAAGCCTATCCATGTCAATTCTATCTATCCCCCTCATAATTTTAAATACCTCTATCAAGTCCCCACTGAACCTTCTATGTTCCAAAGAATAAAGACCCAACTTGTTCAACCTTTCTCTGTAACTTAGGTGATGAAACCCAAGTAACATTCTAGTCATTCTTCTGTGTACTCTCTCTATTTTGTTGACATCTTTCCTATAATTCGGTGACCAAATCTATACACAATACTCCAAATTTGACCTCACCAATGCCTTGTACAATTTCAACATTACATCCCAACTTCTATACTCAATGCTCCGATTTATAAAGGCCAGCATACCAAAAGCTTTCTTCACCACCCTATCCACATGAGATTCCACCTTCAGGGAACTATGCACCATTATTCCTAGATCCCTCTGTTCTACTGCATTCTTCAATGCCCTACCATTTACCATGTATGTCCTATTTTGATTAGTCCTACCAAAATGTAGCACCTCACATTCATCAGCATTAAACTCCATCTGCCATCTTTCAGCCCACTCTTCTAACTGGCCTAAATCTCTCCGCAAGCTTTGAAAACCTACTTCATTATCCACAACTCCACCTGTCTTAGTGTCATCTGCATACTTATTAGTCCAATTTACCATCCCATCATACAGATCATTAATGTATATGACAAACAACATTGGACCCAGTACAGATCCCTGAGGCACACCACTAGTTACCGACCTCCAATCTGATGAACAGTTATCCACCACTATTCTCTGGTGTCTCCCATCCAGCCACTGCTGAATCCATTTTACTACTTCAATATTAATACCTAACGATTGAACATTCCTAACCAAACTTCCATGTGGAACCTTGTCAAAGGCCTTACTAAAATCCATATAGACAACATCCACCGCTTTACCCTCGTCAACTTTCCTGGTAACCTCTTCAAAAAATTCAGTAAGATTTGTCAAACATGACCTTCCACGCACAAATCCTGTTGACTGGTCCTAATAGACAGACCTTGTCTATCCAGATAATTATATATACCATGTAGGAGCTGGAACCCAGCATGCTGTTTGGTGTTGCTTGTCATCTCATCAGGATTCCTGGTAATACATCAACCCATGTCTTTTCCGTCTCAGCTATAGCTTTGGCTAAGGCGTTCTTCATTGTTCAGTTCATCCTTTCTACCATCTCCGAACTCTGAGGAACTGTTGTCCAATCCCTAACAGTCGATACATTTCCTTCATCGCTTTCCCTGTGAAATGTGCTCCCTGATCTGAATTCATCTGAACTGTGGTTCCCCACCTTGGAAGGAATTCCTGACCTAGAATCCATTCAGCGTGCTGGCAGTGCCTGTTAGATTGAACTTTTCCAAAGTCAGCGCCACAACTTTATGAAAAATATCTGGACTATTGTGGAATCCTTGGGGAAATAAGACCATAAGACAAAGGAGCAGAAGTCAGCCATTCGGCCCATTGAGTCTGCTCCGCCATTTTATCATAAGCTGATCCATTCTCCCATTTAGTCCCACTC
This sequence comes from Mobula birostris, assembly GCF_030028105.1. Taxonomy (NCBI): domain Eukaryota; kingdom Metazoa; phylum Chordata; class Chondrichthyes; order Myliobatiformes; family Myliobatidae; genus Mobula; species Mobula birostris. The sequence goes on from NC_092378.1 coordinate 82,876,745, forward strand.
CCCCACCTTCTCATTGTAACCTTTGATGCCCTGGCTACTCAGATACCTATCAATCTCTGCCTTAAATACACCCAATGACTTGGCCTCCACTGCTGCCCATAGCAACAAATTCCATAGATTCACCACCATCTGACTAAAAAAATTTCTTCACATTTCTGTTCTGAATGGGCGCCCTCCAATCCTTAAGTCATGCCCTCTCATACTAGACTCCCCCACCATGGGAAACAACTTTGCCATATCCACTTTGTCCATCCCTTTCAACATTCGAAATGTTTCTATGAGGTCTCCCCTCATTCTTCTTGGTGTAGGAATTCTAGGAATAATGGTGCATAGTTCCCTGAAGGTAGAATCTCACATGGATAGGGTGGTGAAGAACGCTTTTGGTATGCTGGCCTTTATTAATCAGAGCTTTGAGTATAGATGTAATGTTGAAATTGTATAAGGCATTGGTAAGGCCAAATTTGGAGTATTGTGTACAGTTCTGGTCACTGAATTATAGGAAAGATGTCAATAAAATTGAGAGAGTACAGAGCAGATTTACTAAAATGTTGCCTGAGTTTCATCTCCTAAGTTACAGAGAAAGGTTGAACAAGTTCGGTCTTTATTCTTTGGAGTGTAGAAGGTTGAGGAGGGACTTGATAGAGGTATTTAAGATTATGACGGGGATAGATAGAGTTGACATGGATTGGCTTTTTCCATTGAGAGTGGGGGAGATTCAAACAAGAGGACGTGAGTTGAGAGTTAAAGGGCAAAAGTTTAGGGGTAACACGAGGGGCAACTTCTTTACGCAGAGAGTGGTAGCCGTGTGGAACAAGCTTCCAGCAGAAGTGGTTGAGGTTGGTTCAATGTTGTTGTTTAAAGTTAAATTGGATAGATATATGGACAGGAAAGGAATGGAGGGTTATGGGCTGAGTGCAGATCGGTGGGACGAGGTGAGAGTAAGAGTTCGGCACGGACTAGAAGGGCCGAGATGATCTGTTTCCATGCTGTAATTGTTATATAGTTATATGGTTATATGGAAATCTGGCCCGTGTACACTGGTGCCCACCCAACGTGAAGGCAAATTGGTCTTGGGACTCAGGTGCTAAGGGCAGCCCCTAAAATCCATTAGCAATATCCATGACTGGAGAAACTTTATGTTCTGGAGACAGGCCATTCAGGATTGTTGCAGGGCTTGCCACTATGGGATGCAATCTCGGCATGGTCTTACAGGCGGTATAGCCTGTTGTTAATGGATATGATCCAATGGGCTTCTTTATTGAACATATAGGCGAGTTAGTATTGGCTGCATCTCTCTGAATATCCCCAGGTGTTCTAGTTCGTTCATTTTACCCTGAACAGCGGTAAGTGCGTCAGTTTTAAAGGATACTGCTTATGGAGTTTATACGGGCCCTCCTCTATTTTAACTGAGTTTATCTTTACTCGACCACAATCCTGCTTGTGCCTACCCGACTCTGCTGGGAACTGCTGGCTCCAGTCTGTAATGATCGGGGCAGCTGTAACTCCACTTGCCAGATTCCGTCTTCTATTGGTTGTCCATTTTTGCTGCCCCTGACTTGCTCATATTATTTCTCCCTTTCCCGAATCTATAACAGCTCCTGCTCCCCTTAGGATATCTATTCCAAGGATAGTGCCCTCGATGTTTGGATATAACCAGAAATACACTGGAAGCTGCATTCCCCCAATTTCTAGTATTTGCAACTCGCTTCTTTCTGCTTTCACTGTTTTCCCTCCTACACCCTGAATATAAATGGCTTGTCCAGTTGTTGGCAAGGGTAGGTCTGTTATCGATACCGATGCCCCTGTGTCCACTAACATATTGCATTGCCAACCCCTACAATACTGTTGTGTACACCCGCAGGTCACCAGCGCTGGCAGTGGGGCCTGCCACCACATCTTTTTCTGACCTAGGAGCCATCTTTACTAGCTCTACTTTGACCCCAGACTGCAGTGCATAGGCCAGAGACCAAGGACCACAGACGTTACAGCACAGATGATAGAATTTAGGCCAGAGATGATAGACCACAGATGAAAGAGCACAGAAAGTAGAGTTGAGACCTGAGACAAGAGACCACAGTCCATAGAGCTTAGGCCAGTCCATAGACCACATGCTATATAGCCCAGGCCATTGACCTTACACCAGTGACCATAAGACCAAAGACCATTGAGCTTAGGCCATAGGCCAAAGACCACAAACCATAGAACTCAAACCACAGAGCTTAGGGCAGAGATCATAGACCACAGACCATAGAGCAGAGCCCGTCTAGCTTAAGCCAAAGACCACAGACCACAGATCGTAGAGCATAGTCCATTCAGCTTAGGCCAGAGACCATAGACCAGATGTTATACAGCCCAGGCCATTGACCTTTAGCCAGTGACCATTGACCACATACCATAGAGCTTATGCCAGAGGGGATAGACCACAAACCGTAGAGCTTAGGCCAGAGGTCATAGTCCACAACCGCAGAGTTTAAGCCAGAGACCATTGAGCTCAGACTGTAGATCTTAGGTCAGAATTCATGGACTGCAGACCCTACAGTATCATGGCTTGGCTTCGCGAATGAAGATTTCAGAAAGAGACTGCCCGTGTCTACTGCAGGCTCCCTGGTGGCTGACAAGGCCAATATGGGACAGGCAGGTCCGGGAACAGTGGCTGCAAAGGAAATTCTGTTCTGGGTTTGGTGCTGTTGTGTCATGATTCTTCCTCTTTCTCCTTTTGTCCTCAATGCCAGCCCTGCGTGCGTTCTCGAAGGAGGAAACAGACTGGTGAATGGTGTGTCGCCAGGCCTCGTGATCGGACGCTAGATTAGGCCACTGGTGATGGTCAATGTGACAGGCACCGAGGGATTTCTTCAGAGAGTCCTTGTACCTCTTCTTCGATGCCCCCCTGTCATGGTGGCCAGTGGAGAGTTCACCATACAGCACAATCTTGGGCAGGTGATGATCCTCCATCCTGGAGACCATAAGAACATAAGACAAAGGAGCAGAAGTCAGCCATTTGGCCCATCGAGTCTGCTCCACCATTTTATCTTGAGCTGATCCATTCTCCCATTTAGTCCCACTCCCCCGCCTTCTCACCATAACCTTTGATGCTCTGGTTACTCAGATACCTATCAATCTCTGCCTTAAACACACCCAATGACTTGGCCTCCACTGCCGCCTGTGGCAACAAATTCCATAGTTTCACCACCCTCTGGCTAAAAAGATTTCTACGCATCTCTGTTCTGAATGAGTGCCCTTCAATCCCTCTTGTACTGGACCCCCCATCATGGGAAACAACTTTGCCACATCCACCCTGTCCATGCCTTTCAACATTCAAAATGTTCCTATGAGGTCTCCCCTCATTCTTCTAAACTCCAAGGAATGCAGTCCAAGAGCGGACAAACGTTGCTCATATGTGAACCCTCTCATTCCCGGAATCATTCTAGTGAATCTTCTCTGTACCCTCTCCAACGTCAGCACATCCTTTCTCAGGTAAGGAGACCAAAACTGCCTACTGTACTCCAAGTGAAGTCTCACCAGCGCCTTATAGAGCCTCAACATCACATCCCTGCCCTTATACTCTAGAAATGAATGCCAACATTGGATTCGCCTTCTTCACAACCAACTCAACCTGGAGGTTAACCTCAAGGGTATCCTGTACGAGGACTCCCAAGTCCCGTTGCATCTCAGAACTTTGAAATCTCTCCCCATTTAAATAGTAGTCTGCCCGTTTATTTCTTCTGCCAAAATGCAGAACCATACACTTTCCAATATTGTATTTCATTTGCCACTCCTTTGCTCATTCTTCCAATCTATCCAAGTCTCTCTGCAGACTCTCTGTTTCTTCAGCACTATTGGCCCCTCCACCTATCTTTGTATCATCAGCAAACTTAGCCACAAAGCCATCCATTTCATAATCCAAATCATTAATGTACAATGTAAAAAGAAGTGGCCCCAACATGAACCCATGTGGAATACCACTGGTAACCGGCAGCCAACTAGAATAAGATCCCTTTTCATATTACTCAATAGTACTGACTGCAAACCTGATGCAAACATCTTAGCATAAGTCCCCATATGACTCTCAGTTGTTTCAGACCTGTTATATCACTGAGCCCTTAAAGATAAAAAAGTTGACTTCTCAGTGCATACAGTGCTTTGATATTAAAAGAAGTATACATTTCAATTTTACTCAAAAGTACTGACTGAAAACCAGATGGAAATATCTTAACATTACGCCCCAGATGATTCTGAGTTGTTTGAGAGCTGTTATATCACTGAGCTCTTCAAGATAAAAAACTTGATTTCTCAGGACGTCCACTGCTTTGACTTTAAAAGAAGTATACATTTCATTTTACCCAATACTACTGACCGACATCTGATGGAAACATCTTAGCATAACTCCCCATATGACTCTCAGTTCTTTGAGAGCTGTTATATCACTGAGCTCTTCAAGATAAAAAAGTTGATTTCTCAGTGCATACAGTGCTTTGACATTAAAAGAAGTATGCTTTTCAATTTTACTCAAAAGTACTGACTGCAAACCTGATGGAAACAACTTAACATTACTCCCCATATGCTTCTGAGTTGCTTTTGAGCTGTTATATCATGAGCTCTTCAAGGAAATAGAGTTGATTTCTCAGTGCATACACTGCTTTGACATTAAAAGAAGTATACATTTCAATTTTACCTAATAATACTGACTGCAAACCTGATGGAAACATCTTTGCATAACTCCCGATATGATTGTGAGTTGTTTGAGAGCTGTTATATCCCTGAGCTCTTCAAGATAAAAAAGTTGATTTCTCAGTGGATACAGTGCTTTGACGTTAAAAGAAGTATACTTTTCAATTTAACCAAAAGTACCGAGTGCAAACCTAATGGAAACATCTTAACATTAGTCGCCATATCATTCTGAGTTGTTTGAGAGCTGTTATATCACTGAGCTCGTCAAGATAAAAAAGTTGACTTCTCTGTGCGTACACTGCTTTGACATTAGAAGAAGTAAACCTTTCATTTTAAACAATACTACTGACTGCAAACCTGATGGAAACATCTTAACATTACTCCCCATATGATTCTGAGTTGTTTGAGAGCTGTCATATCACTGAGCTCTTCAAGATAGTGAAGTTGATTTTGGAGTGCATACATTGCTTTGACATTAAGAGAAGTATACATTTCAATTTTACCCAATACTACTGACTGCAAACCTGATGCAAACATCTTTGCATAACTCCCGATATCATTCTGAGATGTATGAGAGCTGTTATATCACTGAGCTGCTCAAAAGAAAGAAGTTGATTTCTCAGTGGATACAGTACTTTGACATTAAAAGAAGTAAACATTTCAAGTTCACCCAATAATACTGACTGCAAACCTGATGGAAACATCGTTGCATAACTCCCCACATGATTCTCAGTTGTCTGAGAGCTGTTATATCACTGAGCTCCTCAAGATAACAAACTTGATTTCTCAGTGCATGCAGGGCTTGGACATTAAAAGAAGTATACGTTTCAATTTTACTCAAAAGTACTGACTGTAAACCTGATGGAAACATCTTAACATTAGTCCTCATATCATTCTGAGTCCTTTAAGAGCTCTTATATCACTGAGCACTCCAAAATAAAAAAGTTGATTTCTCAGTTCATACAGTGCTTTGACGTTTACAAAAGTGTACATTTCAATTTAACCCAACAGTACTGATAGAAAACCTGATGGAAACATCTTAGCATAACTCCCCATATGATTCTGAGTTGTTTCAGACATGTTATATCACTGAGCTCTTAAATATAAAAAAAAGTGGGGTTCACAGTGCATACAGGGCTTTGACATTAAAAGAAGTATACATTTCAATTTTACTCAATAGTACTGATGGCAAACCTGATGGAAACATCGTAGAATAACTCCCCATATGATTCTGAGTTGTTTCAGACCTGTTACATCCCCGAGCTCTTAAAGATAAAAAAAGGTTGAGCTCACAGTGCATAGAGAGCTTTGATATTAAAAGAAGTAGACTTTTCAATTTTACTCAAAAGTACTGACTGCAAACCGGATGGAAACATCGTAATATAACTCCGCATAAGATTCTAAGATGTTTGAGAGCTGTTATATCACTGAGCTGCTCTAGATAAAAAAGTTGATTTCTCAGTGCATACAGTGCTTTGACATTAAAACAAGTATACATTTTAATTTTAACCTATAGTACTGACTGCAAATCTGATGGTAACATCTTAACATTACTCCCCAAATGATTCTGAGTAGTATGAGAGCTGTTATATCACTGACCTCTTCAAGACAAAAAAGTTGATTTCTCAGTGGGTACAGTGCTTTGAAATGAAAAGAGGTATACTTTTCAATTTTACTCAAAAGTATAGACTGCAAACCTGAAGGAAACATCTTAACATTACTCACCATGTGATTCTGAGTTGTTTGAGAGCTGTTATATCACTGAGCTCTTCAAGATAAAAATGTTGATATCACAGTGCATACAGTGCTTTGACATTAAAAGAAGTATACATTTCAATTTCACCCAATAGTACTGACTGCAAACCTGATGGAAACATCGTTGCATAACTCCCCATATGATTCTCAGTTGTCTGAGAGCTGTTATATCACTGAGCTCTTCAGGATAACAGACTTGATTTCTCAGTGCCTACAGGATTTGGACATTAAAAGAAGTATACTTTTCAATTTTACTCAAAAGTACTGACTGTAAACCTGATGGAAACATCTTAACATTAATCCCTATATGATTCTTTGTCCTTTGAGAGCTGTTATATCACTGAGCACTTCAAAATAAAAAAGTTGATTTCTCAGTTCATACAGTGCTCTGACATTTAAAAAAGTATACATTTCAATTCTACCCAACAGTACTAACAGAAAACCTAATGGAAACATCTTAGCATAACTCCCCATATGATTCTGAGTTGTTTCAGACCTGTTATATCACTGAGCTCTTAAAGATAATAAAAGTGAGGTTCACAGTGCATGCAGTGCTTTGACATTTAAAGAAGTATACTTTTCAATTTTACTCAAAAGTACTGACTGCAAACCAGATGGAGACATCTTAACATTACTTCCCATATGATTCTCAGTTGTTTGAGAGCTGTCATATCACTGAGCTCTTCAAGATAAAAAAGTTGAGTTCTCAGTGCATACAGTGCTTTGACTCTAAAAGAAGTATACATTTCATTTTACCCAATGCTACTGACCGACATCTGATGGAAACATCTTAGCATAACTCCCCATATGACTCTCAGTTCTTTGAGAACTGTTATATCACTGAGCTCTTCAAGATAAAAAAGTTGATTTCTCAGTGCATACACTGCTTTGACATTAAAAGAAGTATGCTTTTCAATTTTACTCAAAAGTACTGACTGCAAACCTGTTGGAAACAACTTAACATTACTCCCCATATGATTCTGAGTTGTTTTTGAGCTGTTATATCATGAGCTATTCAAGGAAATAGATTTGATTTCTCAGTGCATACACTGCTTTGACATTAAAAGAAGTATACATTTCAATTTTACCCAGTAGTACTGACTGCAAGCCTGATGGAAACATCTTTGCATAACTCCCGATATGATTGTGAGTTGTTTGAGAGCTGTTATATCACTGAGCTCTTCAAGATAAAGAAGTTGATTTCTCAGTGGATACAGTGCTTTGACGTTAAAAGAAGTATACTTTTCAATTTAACCAAAAGTACCGAGTGCAAACCTAATGGAAACATCTTAACATTAGTCTCCATATCATTCTGAGTTGTTTGAGAGCTGTTATATCACTGAGCTCGTCAAGTTAAAAAAGTTGACTTCTCTGTGCATACAATGCTTTGACATTAGAAGAAGTAAACCTTTCATTTTAAACAATACCACTGACTGCAAACCTGATGGAAACATCTTAACATTACTCCCCATATGATTCTGAGTTGTTTGAGAGCTGTTATATCACTGAGCTCTTCAAGATAGTCAATTTGATTTCGGAGTGCATACATTGCTTTGACATTAAGAGAAGTATACATTTCAATTTTACCCAATGGTACTGACTCCAAACCTTATGCAAACATCTTTGCATAACTCCCGATATCATTCTGAGATGTATGAGAGCTGTTATATCACTGAGCTGCTCAGAAGAAAGAAGTTGATTTCCCAGTGGATACAGTACTTTGACACTAAAAGGAGTAAACATTTCAAGTTCACCCAATAGTACTGACTGCAAACCTGATGGAAACATCGTTGCATAACTCCCCATATGATTCTCAGTTGTCTGAGAGCTGTTATATCACTGAGCTCTTCAAGATAACAAACTTGATTTCTCAGTGCATACAGGGCTCGGACATTAAAAGAAGTATACTTTTCAATTTTACTCAAAAGTACTGACTGTAAACCTGATGGAAGCATCTTAACATTAGTCCCCATATAATTCTGAGTTCTTTGAGAGTTCTTATATCACTGAGCACTTCAAAATAAAAAAGTTGATTTCTCAGTTCATACAGTGCTTTGACATTTAAAAAAGTATGCATTTCAATTTTACCCTATAGTACTAACTGCAAACCTGATGGAAACAGCATAGCATTACTCCCCATGTGATTCTGAGTTGTTTGAGAACTGTTATATCACTGATCTCTTCTTGTTAAAAAAGTTGATTTTTCAGTGGGTACAGTGCTTTGACATTAAAAGAAGTATACATTTTAATTTTACCCAATAGTACTGACGGCAAATGTGATGGAAACATCTTAGCATAACTCCCCATAAGATTCAGAGTTGTTTCAGACCTGTTACATCCCTGAGCCCTTAAAGATAAAAAAAAGTTGAGTTCACAGTGCATAGAGAGCTTTGATATTAAAAGAAGTAGACTTTTCAATTTTACTCAAAAGTACCTACTGCAAACCTGATGGAAACATCGTAACATAACTCCGCATAAGATTCTAAGATTTTGAGAGCTGTTATATCACTGAGCTGCTCTAGATAAAAAAGTTGATTTCTCAGTGCATACAGTGCTTTGACATTAAAAGAAGTATACATTTCAATTTTAACCTATAGTACTAACAGAAAACCTAATGGAAACATCTTAGCATAACTCCCCATATGATTCTGAGTTGTTTCAGACCTGTTATATCACTGAGCTCTTCAAGATAAAAAACGTTGATTTCTCAGTGCGTACACTGCTTTCACATTAAAAGAAGTAAACATTTCATATTACTCAATAGTACTGACTGCAAACCTGATGGAAACAGCTTATCGTATCTTCCCATATGATTCTGAGTTGTTTGAGAAGTGTTATATCACTGAGCTCTTCAAGATAAAAAAGTTGATTTCTCAGTGCATCAACAGCTTTGACATTAAAAGAAGTACACATTTCCATTTCACCCAATAGTACTGACTGCAAACCAGATGGAAACATCGCTGCATAACACCCCATATGATTCTCAGTTGTCTGAGAGCTGTTATATCACTGAGCTGTTCAAGATAACAGACTTGATGTCTCAGTGCATGTAGGGCTTGGACATTAAAAGAAGTATACTTTTCAATTTATTCTCAGAAGTACTGACTGTGAACCTGATGGAAACATCTTAACATTAGTCCCCATATGATTCTGAGTCCTTTGAGAGCTGTTATATCACTGAGCACTTCAAAATAAAAAAGTTGATTTCTCAGTTCATACAGTGCTTTGACGTTTACAAAAGTGTACATTTCAATTTAACCCAACAGTACTGATAGAAAACCTGATGGAAGCATCTTAGCATAACTCCCCATATGATTCTGAGTTGTTTCAGACCTGTTACATCCCTGAGCTCTTAAAGATAAAAAAGTGGGGTACACAGTGCATACAGTGCTTTGACATTTAGCGAAGTATTCTTTTCAATTTTACTCAAAAGTACTGACTGCAAACCAGATGGAAACATCTTAACATTAGTCCCCATATGATTCTGAGTCCTTTGAGAGCTGTTATATCACTGAGCACTTCAAAATAAAAAAGTTGATTTCTCAGTTCATACAGTGCTTTGACATTAAAAGAAGTATACATTTCAATTTTACCCAATAGTACTGACGGCAAACCTGATGGAAACATCTTAGCATAACTCCCCATATGATTCTGAGTTGTTTCAGACCTGTTATATCACTGAGCTCTTAAAGAAAAAAAAATGTGAGGTTCACAGTGCATGCAGTGCTTTGACATTTAAAGAAGTATACTTTTCAATTTTACTCAAAGGTACTGACTGCAAACCAGATGGAAACATCTTAACATTTTTCCCCATATGATTCTGAGTTGTTTGAGAGCTATTATATCACTGAGCTTTTCAAGATAAAAAATGTTGATTTCTCAGTGCGTACACTGCTTTGACATTAAAAGAAGTAAACATTTCATATTACTCAATAGTACTGACTGCAAACCTGATGGAAACATCTTATCGTAGCTTCCCATATCATTCTGTGTTGTTTGAGAAGTGTTATATCACTGAGCTCTTCAAGATAAAAAAGTTGATTTCTCAGTGCATACATTGCTTTGACATTAAAAGAAGTATACATTTTAATTTTATCCAATAGTACTGATGGCAAACGTGATGGAAACATCTTAGCATAACTCCCCATATGATTCTGTGTTGTTTCAGACCTGTTACATCCCTGAGCTCTTAAAGATAAAAAAAAGTCGAGTTCACAGTGCATAGAGAGCTTTGATATTACGAGAAGTAGACTTTTCAATTTTACTCAAAAGTACTGACTGCAAACCTGATGGAAACATTGTAACATAACTCCCCATAAGATTCTAAGATGTTTGAGAGCTGTTATATCACTGACCTCTTCAAGACACAAAAGTTGATTTCTCAGTGGGTACAGTGCTTTGAAAATAAAAGAGGTATACTTTTCAATTTTACTCAGAAGTACAGACAGCAAACCTGATGGAAACATCTTAGCATTACTCCCCATATGATTCTGAGTAGTTTGAGAACTGTTATATCACTGACCTCTTCAAGACAAAAAAGTTGATTTCTCAGTGGGTACAGTGCTTTGACATTAAAAGAGGTATACTTTTCAATTTTACTCAAAAGTACAGACTGCAAACCTGAAGGAAACATCTTAACATCACTCCTCATGTGATTCTGAGTTGTTTGAGAGCTGTTATATCACTGAGCTCTTCAGGATAAAAAAGTTGATTTTTCAGTGGGTACAGTGCTTTGACATTAAAAGAGGTATACTTTTCAATTTTACTCAACATTACTGACTGGAAACCTCATGGAAACCTCATAGCATTACTGCGCATAAGATTCTGAGAAGTTTGAGAGCTGTTATATCACTGAGCTCTTCAAGATAAAAATGTTTATTTCTCAGTTCATACGGTGCTTTGACATTAGAAGAAGTATACATTTCAATTTCACCCAATAGTACTGACTGCAAACCTGATGGAAACAACTTATCATATCTCCCCATATGATTCTGAGATGTTTGAGAGATGTTATATCACTGAGCACTTCAAGATAAAAAATGTTGATTTCTCAGTGTGTACACTGCTTTGACATTTAAAGAAGTAAACATTTCATATTACTCAATAGTACTGACTGCAAACCTTAAAGAAACATCTTATCATATCTCCCCATATTATTCTGAGTTGTTTCAGAGCTGTTATATCACTGAGATCTTCAAGATAAAACTATTGATATCACAGTGCATACAGTGCTTTACATTAAAAGAAGTATACATTTCAATTTCACCCAATAGTACTGACTGTAAACCTGATGGAAACATCGTTGCATATCTCCCCATATGATTCTCAGTTGTCTGAGAGCTGTTATATCACTGAGCTCTTCAAGATAACAGACTTCATTTCTCAGTGCCTACAGGGCTTGGACATTAAAAGAAGTATACATTTCAATTTCACCCAACAGTACTGACAGAAAACCTAATGGAAACATCTTAGCATAACTCCCCATATGATTCTGAGTTGTTTGAGAGGTGTTATATCACTGAGCTCTTCAAGATAAAGAAGTTGATTTCTCAGTGCATCAACAGCTTTGACATTAAAAGAAGCATACATTTCAATTTCACCCAATAGTACTGACTGCAAACCTGATGGAAACATCGCTGCATAACTCCCCATATGATTCTCAGTTGTCTGAGAGCTGTTATATCACTGAGCTGTTCAAGATAACAAACTTGATGTCTCAGTGCATGCAGGCTTGGACATTAAAAGAAGTATACTTTTCAATTTATTCTCAGAAGTACTGACTGTGAACCTGATGGAAACATCTTAACATTAGTCCCCATATGATTCTGAGTCCTTTGAGAGCTGTTATATCACTGAGCACTTCAAAATAAAAAAGTTGATTTCTCAGTTCATACAGTGCTTTGACATTTAAAAAAGTATACATTTCAATTTTACCCAACAGTACTAACAGAAAACCTAATGGAAACATCTTAGCATAACTCCCCATATGATTCTGAGTTGTTTCAGACCTGTTATATCCCTGAGCTCTTAAAGATAAAAAAAGTGGGGTACACAGTGCATACAGTGCTTTGACATTTAGCGAAGTATTCTTTTCAATTTTACTCAAAAGTACTGACTGCAAACCAGATGGAAACATCTTAACATTACTCCGCATATGATTCTGAATTGTTTGAGAGCTGTTATATCACTGAGCTCTTCAAGATAAAAAAGTTGATTTCTCAGTGCATACACTGCTTTGACATTAAAAGAAGTATACATTTCAATTTTACCCAATAGTACTGACGGCAAACCTGATGGAAACATCTTAGCATAACTCCCCATATGATTCTGAGTTGTTTCAGACCTGTTACATCCCTGAGCTCTTAAAGATAAAAAAAAGTTGAGTTCACAGTGCATAGAGAGCTTTGATATTAAAAGAAGTAGACTTTTCAATTTTACTCAAAAGTACTGACTGCAAACCTGATGGAAACATCGTAATATAACTCCGCATAAGATTCTAAGATGTTTGAGAGCTGTTATATCACTGAGCTGCTCTAGATAAAAAAGTTGATATCTCAGTGCATACAGTGCTTTGACATTAAATGAAGTATACATTTCAATTTTAACCTATAATACTGACTGCAAACCTGATGGAAACATCTTAACATTACTCCCCATATGATTCTGAGTAGTTTGAGAGCTGTTATATCACTGACCTCTTCAAGACAAAAAAGTTGATTTCTCAGTGGGTACAGTGCTTTGACATTAAAAGAGGTATACTTTTCAATTTTACTCAAAAGTACAGACTGCAAACCTGAAGGAAACATCTTAACATCACTCCTCATGTGATTCTGAGTTGTTTGAGAGCTGTTATATCACTGAGCTCGTCAAGATAAAAAAGTTGACTTCTCTGTGTGTACACTGCTTTGACATTAGAAGAAGTAAACCTTTCATTTTAACAATACTACTGACTGCAAACCTGATGGAAACATCTTAACATTACTCACCATATGATTCTGAGTTGTTTGAGAGCTGTTATATCACTGAGCTCTTCAAGATATTGAAGTTGATTTCGGAGTGCATACCTAACAATACTACTGACTGCAAACCTGATGCAAACATCTTTGCATAACTCCCGATATCATTCTGAGATGTATGAGAGCTGTTATATCACTGAGCTGCTCAAAAGAAAGAAGTTGATTTCTCAGTGGATACAGTACTTTGACATTAAAAGAAGTAAACATTTCAAGTTCACCCAATAGTACTGACTGCAAACCTGATGGAAACATCGTTGCATAACTCCCCATATGATTCTCAGTTGTCTGAGAGCTGTTATATCACTGAGCTCTTCAAGATAACAAACTTGATTTCTCAGTGCATGCAGGGCTTGGACATTAAAAGAAGTATACGTTTCAATTTTACTCAAAAGTACTGACTGTAAACCTGATGGAAACATCTTAACATTAGTCCTCATATCATTCTGAGTCCTTTGAGAGCTCTTATATCACTGAGCACTCCAAAATAAAAAACTTGATTTCTCAGTTCATACAGTGCTTTGACATTAAAAGAAGTAAACATTTCATATTACTTAATAGTACTGACTGCAAACCTTAAAGAAACATCTTATCATATCTCCCCATATTATTCTGAGTTGTTTCAGAGCTGTTATATCACTGAGCTCTTCAAGATAAAAAAGTTGATTTCTCAATGCATCAACAGCTTTACATTAAAGGAAGCATGCATTTCAATTTCACCCAATAGAACTGTCTGCAAACCTGATGGAAACATCGCTGCATAACTCCCCATATGATTCTCAGTTGTCTGAGAGCTGTTATATCACTGAGCTGTTCAAGATAACAGACTTGATGTCTCAGTGCATGCAGGGCTTGGACATTAAGAGAAGTATACATTTCAATTTTACCCAACAGTACTGACAGAAAACCTAATGGAAACATCTTAGCATAACTCCCCATATGATTCTGAGTTGTTTGAGAGCTGTTATATCACTGAGCACTTCAAGATAAAAAATATTGATTTCTCAGTGCGTACACTGCTTTGACATTAAAAGAAGTAAACATTTCATATTACTCAATAGTACTGACTGCAAACCTGATGGAAACAGCTTATCGTATCTTCCCATATGATTCTGAGTTGTTTGAGAGGTGCTATATCACTGAGCTCTTCAAGATAAAAAAGTTGATTTCTCAGTGCATCAACAGCTTTGACATTAAAAGACGTACACATTTCAATTTCACCCAATAGTACTGACTGCAAACCAGATGGAAACATCGCTGCATAACACCCCATATGATTCTCAGTTGTCTGAGAGCTGTTATATCACTGAGCTGTTCAAGATAACAGACTTGATGTCTCAGTGCATGTAGGGCTTGGACATTAAAAGAAGTATACTTTTCAATTTATTCTCAGAAGAACTGACTGTGAACCTGATGGAAACATCTTAACATTAGTCCCCATATGATTCTGAGTCCTTTGAGAGCTGTTATATCACTGAGCACTTCAAAATAAAAAAGTTGATTTCTCAGTTCATACAGTGCTTTGACGTTTACAAAAGTGTACATTTCAATTTTACCCAACAGTACTGATAGAAAACCTGATGGAAGCATCTTAGCATAACTCCCCATATGATTCTGAGTTGTTTCAGACCTGTTACATCCCTGAGCTCTTAAAGATAAAAAAAGTGGGGTACACAGTGCATACAGTGCTTTGACATTTAGCGAAGTATTCTTTTCAATTTTACTCAAAAGTACTGACTGCAAACCAGATGGAAACATCTTAACATTACTCCGCATATGATTCTGAATTGTTTGAGAGCTGTTATATCACTGAGCTCTTCAAGATAAAAAAGTTGATTTCTCAGTGCATACACTGCTTTGACATTAAAAGAAGTATACATTTCAATTTTACCCAATAGTACTGACGGCAAACCTGATGGAAACATCTTAGCATAACTCCCCATATGATTCTGAGTTGTTTCAGACCTGTTACATCCCTGAGCTCTTAAAGATAAAAAAAAGTTGAGTTCACAGTGCATAGAGAGCTTTGATATTAAAAGAAGTAGACTTTTCAATTTTACTCAAAAGTACTGACTGCAAACCTGATGGAAACATCGTAATATAACTCCGCATAAGATTCTAAGATGTTTGAGAGCTGTTATATCACTGAGCTGCTCTAGATAAAAAAGTTGATATCTCAGTGCATACAGTGCTTTGACATTAAATGAAGTATACATTTCAATTTTAACCTATAATACTGACTGCAAACCTGATGGAAACATCTTAACATTACTCCCCATATGATTCTGAGTAGTTTGAGAGCTGTTATATCACTGACCTCTTCAAGACAAAAAAGTTGATTTCTCAGTGGGTACAGTGCTTTGACATTAAAAGAGGTATACTTTTCAATTTTACTCAGAAGTACAGACTGCAAACCTGAAGGAAACATCTTAACATCACTCCTCATGTGATTCTGAGTTGTTTGAGAGCTGTTATATCACTGAGCTCGTCAAGATAAAAAAGTTGACTTCTCTGTGTGTACACTGCTTTGACATTAGAAGAAGTAAACCTTTCATTTTAACAATACTACTGACTGCAAACCTGATGGAAACATCTTAACATTACTCACCATATGATTCTGAGTTGTTTGAGAGCTGTTATATCACTGAGCTCTTCAAGATATTGAAGTTGATTTCGGACTGCATACCTAACAATACTACTGACTGCAAACCTGATGCAAACATCTTTGCATAACTCCCGATATCATTCTGAGATGTATGAGAGCTGTTATATCACTGAGCTGCTCAAAAGAAAGAAGTTGATTTCTCAGTGGATACAGTACTTTGACATTAAAAGTAAACATTTCAAGTTCACCCAATAGTACTGACTGCAAACCTGATGGAAACATCGTTGTATCACTCCCCATATGATTCTCAGTTGTCTGAGAGCTGTTATATCACTGAGCTCTTCAAGATAACAAACTTGATTTCTCAGTGCATGCAGGGCTTGGACATTAAAAGAAGTATACATTTCAATTTTACTCAAAAGTACTGACTGTAAACCTGATGGAAACATCTTAACATTAGTCCTCACATCATTCTGAGTCCTTTGAGAGCTCTTATATCACTGAGCACTCCAAAATAAAAAAGTTGATTTCTCAGTTCATACAGTGCTTTGACATTAAAAGAAGTAAACATTTCATATTACTTAATAGTACTGACTGCAAACCTTAAAGAAACATCTTATCATATCTCCCCATATTATTCTGAGTTGTTTCAGAGCTGTTATATCACTGAGCTCTTCAAGATAAAAAAGTTGATTTCTCAGTGCATCAACAGCTTTACATTAAAAGAAGCATGCATTTCAATTTCACCCAATAGAACTGACTGCAAACCTGATGGAAACATCGCTGCATAACTCCCCATATGATTCTCAGTTGTCTGAGAACTGTTATATCACTGAGTTGTTCAAGATAACAGACTTGATGTCTCAGTGCATGCAGGGCTTGGACATTAAGAGAAGTATACATTTCAATTTTACCCAACAGTACTGACAGAAAACCTAATGGAAACATCTTAGCATAACTCCCCATATGATTCTGAGTTGTTTGAGAGCTGTTATATCACTGAGCACTTCAAGATAAAAAATATTGATTTCTCAGTGCGTACACTGCTTTGACATTAAAAGAAGTAAACATTTCATATTACTCAATAGTACTGACTGCAAACCTGATGGAAACAGCTTATCGTATCTTCCCATATGATTCTGAGTTGTTTGAGAGGTGTTATATCACTGAGCTCTTCAAGATAAAAAAGTTGATTTCTCAGTGCATCAACAGCTTTGACATTAAAAGAAGTACACATTTCAATTTCACCCAATAGTACTGACTGCAAACCAGATGGAAACATCGCTGCATCACACCCCATATGATTCTCAGTTGTCTGAGAGCTGTTATATCACTGAGCTGTTCAAGATAACAGACTTGATGTCTCAGTGCATGTAGGGCTTGGACATTAAAAGAAGTATACTTTTCAATTTATTCTCAGAAGAACTGACTGTGAACCTGATGGAAACATCTTAACATTAGTCCCCATATGATTCTGAGTCCTTTGAGAGCTGTTATATCACTGAGCACTTCAAAATAAAAAAGTTGATTTCTCAGTTCATACAGTACTTTGACGTTTACAAAAGTGTACATTTCAATTTTACCCAACAGTACTGATAGAAAACCTGATGGAAGCATCTTAGCATAACTCCCCATATGATTCTGAGTTGTTTCAGACCTGTTACATCCCTGAGCTCTTAAAGATAAAAAAAGTGTGGTACACAGTGCATACAGTGCTTTGACATTTAGCGAAGTATTCTTTTCAATTTATTCTCAGAAGAACTGACTGTGAACCTGATGGAAACATCTTAACATTAGTCCCCATATGATTCTGAGTCCTTTGAGAGCTGTTATATCACTGAGCACTTCAAAATAAAAAAGTTGATTTCTCAGTTCATACAGTGCTTTGACGTTTACAAAAGTGTACATTTCAATTTTACCCAACAGTACTGATAGAAAACCTGATGGAAGCATCTTAGCATAACTCCCCATATGATTCTGAGTTGTTTCAGACCTGTTACATCCCTGAGCTCTTAAAGATAAAAAAAGGTTGAGCTCACAGTGCATAGAGAGCTTTGATATTAAAAGAAGTAGACTTTTCAATTTTACTCAAAAGTACTGACTGCAAACCGGATGGAAACATCGTAATATAACTCCGCATAAGATTCTAAGATGTTTGAGAGCTGTTATATCACTGAGCTGCTCTAGATAAAAAAGTTGATATCTCAGTGCATACAGTGCTTTGACATTAAATGAAGTATACATTTCAATTTTAACCTATAATACTGACTGCAAACCTGATGGAAACATCTTAACATTACTCCCCATATGATTCTGAGTAGTTTGAGAGCTGTTATATCACTGACCTCTTCAAGACAAAAAAGTTGATTTCTCAGTGGGTACAGTGCTTTGACATTAAAAGAGGTATACTTTTCAATTTTACTCAAAAGTACAGACTGCAAACCTGAAGGAAACATCTTAACATCACTCCTCATGTGATTCTGAGTTGTTTGAGAGCTGTTATATCACTGAGCTCGTCAAGATAAAAAAGTTGACTTCTCTGTGCGTGCACTGCTTTGACATTAGAAGAAGTAAACCTTTCATTTTAACAATACTACTAACTGCAAACCTGATGGAAACATCTTAACATTACTCACCATATGATTCTGAGTTCTTTGAGAGCTGTTATATCACTGAGCTCTTCAAGATATTGAAGTTGATTTTGGAGTGCATACCTAACAATACTACTGACTGCAAACCTGATGCAAACATCTTTGCATAACTCCCGATATCGTTCTGAGATGTATGAGAGCTGTAATATCACTGAGCTGCTCAAAAGAAAGAAGTTGATTTCTCAGTGGATACAGTACTTTGACATTAAAAGAAGTAAACATTTCAAGTTCACCCAATAGAACTGACTGCAAACCTGATAGAAACATCGCTGCATAACTCCCCATATGATTGTCAGTTGTCTGAGAGCTGTTATATCATTGAGCTGTTCAAGATAACAGACTTGATGTCTCAGTGCATGTAGGGCTTGGACATTAAAAGAAGTATACTTTTCAATTTATTCTCAGAAGTACTGACTGTGAACCTGATGGAAACATCTTAACATTAGTCCCCATATGATTCTGAGTCCTTTGAGAGCTGTTATATCACTGAGCACTTCAAAATAAAAAAGTTGATTTCTCAGTTCATACAGTGCTTTGACATTTAAAAAGTATACATTTCAATTTTACCCAACAGTACTAACAGAAAACCTAAAGGAAACATCTTAGCATAACTCCCCATATGATTCTGAGTTGTTTCAGACCTGTTATATCACTGAGCTCTTAAAGAAAAAAAAATGTGAGGTTCACAGTGCATGCAGTGCTTTGACATTTAAAGAAGTATACTTTTCAATTTTACTCAAAGGTACTGACTGCAAACCAGATGGAAACATCTTAACATTTTTCCCCATATGATTCTGAGTTGTTTGAGAGCTATTATATCACTGAGCTTTTCAAGATAAAAAATGTTGATTTCTCAGTGCGTACACTGCTTTGACATTAAAAGAAGTAAACATTTCATATTACTCAATAGTACTGACTGCAAACCTGATGGAAACATCTTATCGTATCTTCCCATATCATTCTGTGTTGTTTGAGAAGTGTTATATCACTGAGCTCTTCAAGATAAAAAAGTTGATTTCTCAGTGCATACATTGCTTTGACATTAAAAGAAGTATACATTTTAATTTTATCCAATAGTACTGACGGCAAACGTGATGGAAACATCTTAGCATAACTCCCCATATGATTCTGTGTTGTTTCAGACCTGTTACATCCCTGAGCTCTTAAAGATAAAAAAAAGTCGAGTTCACAGTGCATAGAGAGCTTTGATATTAAGAGAAGTAGACTTTTCAATTTTACTCAAAAGTACTGACTGCAAACCTGATGGAAACATTGTAACATAACTCCCCATAAGATTCTAAGATGTTTGAGAGCTGTTATATCACTGACCTCTTCAAGACACAAAAGTTGATTTCTCAGTGGGTACAGTGCTTTGAAAATAAAAGAGGTATACTTTTCAATTTTACTCAAAAGTACAGACAGCAAACCTGATGGAAACATCTTAGCATTACTCCCCATATGATTCTGAGTAGTTTGAGAACTGTTATATCACTGACCTCTTCAAGACAAAAAAGTTGATTTCTCAGTGGGTACAGTGCTTTGACATTAAAAGAGGTATACTTTTCAATTTTACTCAAAAGTACAGACTGCAAACCTGAAGGAAACATCTTAACATCACTCCTCATGTGATTCTGAGTTGTTTGAGAGCTGTTATATCACTGAGCTCTTCAGGATAAAAAAGTTGATTTTTCAGTGGGTACAGTGCTTTGACATTAAAAGAGGTATACTTTTCAATTTTACTCAACATTACTGACTGGAAACCTCATGGAAACCTCATAGCATTACTGCGCATAAGATTCTGAGAAGTTTGAGAGCTGTTATATCACTGAGCTCTTCAAGATAAAAATGTTTATTTCTCAGTTCATACGGTGCTTTGACATTAGAAGAAGTATACATTTCAATTTCACCCAATAGTACTGACTGCAAACCTGATGGAAACAACTTATCATATCTCCCCATATGATTCTGAGATGTTTGAGAGATGTTATATCACTGAGCACTTCAAGATAAAAAATGTTGATTTCTCAGTGTGTACACTGCTTTGACATTTAAAGAAGTAAACATTTCATATTACTCAATAGTACTGACTGCAAACCTTAAAGAAACATCTTATCATATCTCCCCATATTATTCTGAGTTGTTTCAGAGCTGTTATATCACTGAGATCTTCAAGATAAAACTATTGATATCACAGTGCATACAGTGCTTTACATTAAAAGAAGTATACATTTCAATTTCACCCAATAGTACTGACTGTAAACCTGATGGAAACATCGTTGCATATCTCCCCATATGATTCTCAGTTGTCTGAGAGCTGTTATATCACTGAGCTCTTCAAGATAACAGACTTCATTTCTCAGTGCCTACAGGGCTTGGACATTAAAAGAAGTATACATTTCAATTTTACCCAACAGTACTGACAGAAAACCTAATGGAAACATCTTAGCATAACTCCCCATATGATTCTGAGTTGTTTGAGAGGTGTTATATCACTGAGCTCTTCAAGATAACAAACTTGATGTCTCAGTGCATGCAGGCTTGGACATTAAAAGAAGTATACTTTTCAATTTATTCTCAGAAGTACTGACTGTGAACCTGATGGAAACATCTTAACATTAGTCCCCATATGATTCTGAGTCCTTTGAGAGCTGTTATATCACTGAGCACTTCAAAATAAAAAAGTTGATTTCTCAGTTCATACAGTGCTTTGACATTTAAAAAAGTATACATTTCAATTTTACCCAACAGTACTAACAGAAAACCTAATGGAAACATCTTAGCATAACTCCCCATATGATTCTGAGTTGTTTCAGACCTGTTATATCCCTGAGCTCTTAAAGATAAAAAAAGTGGGGTACACAGTGCATACAGTGCTTTGACATTTAGCGAAGTATTCTTTTCAATTTTACTCAAAAGTACTGACTGCAAACCAGATGGAAACATCTTAACATTACTCCGCATATGATTCTGAATTGTTTGAGAGCTGTTATATCACTGAGCTCTTCAAGATAAAAAAGTTGATTTCTCAGTGCATACACTGCTTTGACATTAAAAGAAGTATACATTTCAATTTTACCCAATAGTACTGACGGCAAACCTGATGGAAACATCTTAGCATAACTCCCCATATGATTCTGAGTTGTTTCAGACCTGTTACATCCCTGAGCTCTTAAAGATAAAAAAAAGTTGAGTTCACAGTGCATAGAGAGCTTTGATATTAAAAGAAGTAGACTTTTCAATTTTACTCAAAAGTACTGACTGCAAACCTGATGGAAACATCGTAATATAACTCCGCATAAGATTCTAAGATGTTTGAGAGCTGTTATATCACTGAGCTGCTCTAGATAAAAAAGTTGATATCTCAGTGCATACAGTGCTTTGACATTAAATGAAGTATACATTTCAATTTTAACCTATAATACTGACTGCAAACCTGATGGAAACATCTTAACATTACTCCCCATATGATTCTGAGTAGTTTGAGAGCTGTTATATCACTGACCTCTTCAAGACAAAAAAGTTGATTTCTCAGTGGGTACAGTGCTTTGACATTAAAAGAGGTATACTTTTCAATTTTACTCAAAAGTACAGACTGCAAACCTGAAGGAAACATCTTAACATCACTCCTCATGTGATTCTGAGTTGTTTGAGAGCTGTTATATCACTGAGCTCGTCAAGATAAAAAAGTTGACTTCTCTGTGTGTACACTGCTTTGACATTAGAAGAAGTAAACCTTTCATTTTAACAATACTACTGACTGCAAACCTGATGGAAACATCTTAACATTACTCACCATATGATTCTGAGTTGTTTGAGAGCTGTTATATCACTGAGCTCTTCAAGATATTGAAGTTGATTTCGGACTGCATACCTAACAATACTACTGACTGCAAACCTGATGCAAACATCTTTGCATAACTCCCGATATCATTCTGAGATGTATGAGAGCTGTTATATCACTGAGCTGCTCAAAAGAAAGAAGTTGATTTCTCAGTGGATACAGTACTTTGACATTAAAAGTAAACATTTCAAGTTCACCCAATAGTACTGACTGCAAACCTGATGGAAACATCGTTGTATCACTCCCCATATGATTCTCAGTTGTCTGAGAGCTGTTATATCACTGAGCTCTTCAAGATAACAAACTTGATTTCTCAGTGCATGCAGGGCTTGGACATTAAAAGAAGTATACATTTCAATTTTACTCAAAAGTACTGACTGTAAACCTGATGGAAACATCTTAACATTAGTCCTCACATCATTCTGAGTCCTTTGAGAGCTCTTATATCACTGAGCACTCCAAAATAAAAAAGTTGATTTCTCAGTTCATACAGTGCTTTGACATTAAAAGAAGTAAACATTTCATATTACTTAATAGTACTGACTGCAAACCTTAAAGAAACATCTTATCATATCTCCCCATATTATTCTGAGTTGTTTCAGAGCTGTTATATCACTGAGCTCTTCAAGATAAAAAAGTTGATTTCTCAGTGCATCAACAGCTTTACATTAAAAGAAGCATGCATTTCAATTTCACCCAATAGAACTGACTGCAAACCTGATGGAAACATCGCTGCATAACTCCCCATATGATTCTCAGTTGTCTGAGAACTGTTATATCACTGAGTTGTTCAAGATAACAGACTTGATGTCTCAGTGCATGCAGGGCTTGGACATTAAGAGAAGTATACATTTCAATTTTACCCAACAGTACTGACAGAAAACCTAATGGAAACATCTTAGCATAACTCCCCATATGATTCTGAGTTGTTTGAGAGCTGTTATATCACTGAGCACTTCAAGATAAAAAATATTGATTTCTCAGTGCGTACACTGCTTTGACATTAAAAGAAGTAAACATTTCATATTACTCAATAGTACTGACTGCAAACCTGATGGAAACAGCTTATCGTATCTTCCCATATGATTCTGAGTTGTTTGAGAGGTGTTATATCACTGAGCTCTTCAAGATAAAAAAGTTGATTTCTCAGTGCATCAACAGCTTTGACATTAAAAGAAGTACACATTTCAATTTCACCCAATAGTACTGACTGCAAACCAGATGGAAACATCGCTGCATCACACCCCATATGATTCTCAGTTGTCTGAGAGCTGTTATATCACTGAGCTGTTCAAGATAACAGACTTGATGTCTCAGTGCATGTAGGGCTTGGACATTAAAAGAAGTATACTTTTCAATTTATTCTCAGAAGAACTGACTGTGAACCTGATGGAAACATCTTAACATTAGTCCCCATATGATTCTGAGTCCTTTGAGAGCTGTTATATCACTGAGCACTTCAAAATAAAAAAGTTGATTTCTCAGTTCATACAGTACTTTGACGTTTACAAAAGTGTACATTTCAATTTTACCCAACAGTACTGATAGAAAACCTGATGGAAGCATCTTAGCATAACTCCCCATATGATTCTGAGTTGTTTCAGACCTGTTACATCCCTGAGCTCTTAAAGATAAAAAAAGTGTGGTACACAGTGCATACAGTGCTTTGACATTTAGCGAAGTATTCTTTTCAATTTATTCTCAGAAGAACTGACTGTGAACCTGATGGAAACATCTTAACATTAGTCCCCATATGATTCTGAGTCCTTTGAGAGCTGTTATATCACTGAGCACTTCAAAATAAAAAAGTTGATTTCTCAGTTCATACAGTGCTTTGACGTTTACAAAAGTGTACATTTCAATTTTACCCAACAGTACTGATAGAAAACCTGATGGAAGCATCTTAGCATAACTCCCCATATGATTCTGAGTTGTTTCAGACCTGTTACATCCCTGAGCTCTTAAAGATAAAAAAAGGTTGAGCTCACAGTGCATAGAGAGCTTTGATATTAAAAGAAGTAGACTTTTCAATTTTACTCAAAAGTACTGACTGCAAACCGGATGGAAACATCGTAATATAACTCCGCATAAGATTCTAAGATGTTTGAGAGCTGTTATATCACTGAGCTGCTCTAGATAAAAAAGTTGATATCTCAGTGCATACAGTGCTTTGACATTAAATGAAGTATACATTTCAATTTTAACCTATAATACTGACTGCAAACCTGATGGAAACATCTTAACATTACTCCCCATATGATTCTGAGTAGTTTGAGAGCTGTTATATCACTGACCTCTTCAAGACAAAAAAGTTGATTTCTCAGTGGGTACAGTGCTTTGACATTAAAAGAGGTATACTTTTCAATTTTACTCAAAAGTACAGACTGCAAACCTGAAGGAAACATCTTAACATCACTCCTCATGTGATTCTGAGTTGTTTGAGAGCTGTTATATCACTGAGCTCGTCAAGATAAAAAAGTTGACTTCTCTGTGCGTGCACTGCTTTGACATTAGAAGAAGTAAACCTTTCATTTTAACAATACTACTAACTGCAAACCTGATGGAAACATCTTAACATTACTCACCATATGATTCTGAGTTCTTTGAGAGCTGTTATATCACTGAGCTCTTCAAGATATTGAAGTTGATTTTGGAGTGCATACCTAACAATACTACTGACTGCAAACCTGATGCAAACATCTTTGCATAACTCCCGATATCGTTCTGAGATGTATGAGAGCTGTAATATCACTGAGCTGCTCAAAAGAAAGAAGTTGATTTCTCAGTGGATACAGTACTTTGACATTAAAAGAAGTAAACATTTCAAGTTCACCCAATAGAACTGACTGCAAACCTGATAGAAACATCGCTGCATAACTCCCCATATGATTGTCAGTTGTCTGAGAGCTGTTATATCATTGAGCTGTTCAAGATAACAGACTTGATGTCTCAGTGCATGTAGGGCTTGGACATTAAAAGAAGTATACTTTTCAATTTATTCTCAGAAGTACTGACTGTGAACCTGATGGAAACATCTTAACATTAGTCCCCATATGATTCTGAGTCCTTTGAGAGCTGTTATATCACTGAGCACTTCAAAATAAAAAAGTTGATTTCTCAGTTCATACAGTGCTTTGACATTTAAAAAGTATACATTTCAATTTTACCCAACAGTACTAACAGAAAACCTAAAGGAAACATCTTAGCATAACTCCCCATATGATTCTGAGTTGTTTCAGACCTGTTATATCACTGAGCTCTTAAAGAAAAAAAAATGTGAGGTTCACAGTGCATGCAGTGCTTTGACATTTAAAGAAGTATACTTTTCAATTTTACTCAAAGGTACTGACTGCAAACCAGATGGAAACATCTTAACATTTTTCCCCATATGATTCTGAGTTGTTTGAGAGCTATTATATCACTGAGCTTTTCAAGATAAAAAATGTTGATTTCTCAGTGCGTACACTGCTTTGACATTAAAAGAAGTAAACATTTCATATTACTCAATAGTACTGACTGCAAACCTGATGGAAACATCTTATCGTAGCTTCCCATATCATTCTGTGTTGTTTGAGAAGTGTTATATCACTGAGCTCTTCAAGATAAAAAAGTTGATTTCTCAGTGCATACATTGCTTTGACATTAAAAGAAGTATACATTTTAATTTTATCCAATAGTACTGACGGCAAACGTGATGGAAACATCTTAGCATAACTCCCCATATGATTCTGTGTTGTTTCAGACCTGTTACATCCCTGAGCTCTTAAAGATAAAAAAAAGTCGAGTTCACAGTGCATAGAGAGCTTTGATATTAAGAGAAGTAGACTTTTCAATTTTACTCAAAAGTACTGACTGCAAACCTGATGGAAACATTGTAACATAACTCCCCATAAGATTCTAAGATGTTTGAGAGCTGTTATATCACTGACCTCTTCAAGACACAAAAGTTGATTTCTCAGTGGGTACAGTGCTTTGAAAATAAAAGAGGTATACTTTTCAATTTTACTCAAAAGTACAGACAGCAAACCTGATGGAAACATCTTAGCATTACTCCCCATATGATTCTGAGTAGTTTGAGAACTGTTATATCACTGACCTCTTCAAGACAAAAAAGTTGATTTCTCAGTGGGTACAGTGCTTTGACATTAAAAGAGGTATACTTTTCAATTTTACTCAAAAGTACAGACTGCAAACCTGAAGGAAACATCTTAACATCACTCCTCATGTGATTCTGAGTTGTTTGAGAGCTGTTATATCACTGAGCTCTTCAGGATAAAAAAGTTGATTTTTCAGTGGGTACAGTGCTTTGACATTAAAAGAGGTATACTTTTCAATTTTACTCAACATTACTGACTGGAAACCTCATGGAAACCTCATAGCATTACTGCGCATAAGATTCTGAGAAGTTTGAGAGCTGTTATATCACTGAGCTCTTCAAGATAAAAATGTTTATTTCTCAGTTCATACGGTGCTTTGACATTAGAAGAAGTATACATTTCAATTTCACCCAATAGTACTGACTGCAAACCTGATGGAAACAACTTATCATATCTCCCCATATGATTCTGAGATGTTTGAGAGATGTTATATCACTGAGCACTTCAAGATAAAAAATGTTGATTTCTCAGTGTGTACACTGCTTTGACATTTAAAGAAGTAAACATTTCATATTACTCAATAGTACTGACTGCAAACCTTAAAGAAACATCTTATCATATCTCCCCATATTATTCTGAGTTGTTTCAGAGCTGTTATATCACTGAGATCTTCAAGATAAAACTATTGATATCACAGTGCATACAGTGCTTTACATTAAAAGAAGTATACATTTCAATTTCACCCAATAGTACTGACTGTAAACCTGATGGAAACATCGTTGCATATCTCCCCATATGATTCTCAGTTGTCTGAGAGCTGTTATATCACTGAGCTCTTCAAGATAACAGACTTCATTTCTCAGTGCCTACAGGGCTTGGACATTAAAAGAAGTATACATTTCAATTTTACCCAACAGTACTGACAGAAAACCTAATGGAAACATCTTAGCATAACTCCCCATATGATTCTGAGTTGTTTGAGAGGTGTTATATCACTGAGCTCTTCAAGATAACAAACTTGATGTCTCAGTGCATGCAGGCTTGGACATTAAAAGAAGTATACTTTTCAATTTATTCTCAGAAGTACTGACTGTGAACCTGATGGAAACATCTTAACATTAGTCCCCATATGATTCTGAGTCCTTTGAGAGCTGTTATATCACTGAGCACTTCAAAATAAAAAAGTTGATTTCTCAGTTCATACAGTGCTTTGACATTTAAAAAAGTATACATTTCAATTTTACCCAACAGTACTAACAGAAAACCTAATGGAAACATCTTAGCATAACTCCCCATATGATTCTGAGTTGTTTCAGACCTGTTATATCCCTGAGCTCTTAAAGATAAAAAAAGTGGGGTACACAGTGCATACAGTGCTTTGACATTTAGCGAAGTATTCTTTTCAATTTTACTCAAAAGTACTGACTGCAAACCAGATGGAAACATCTTAACATTACTCCGCATATGATTCTGAATTGTTTGAGAGCTGTTATATCACTGAGCTCTTCAAGATAAAAAAGTTGATTTCTCAGTGCATACACTGCTTTGACATTAAAAGAAGTATACATTTCAATTTTACCCAATAGTACTGACGGCAAACCTGAAGGAAACATCTTAACATTAGTCCGCATATGATTCTGAGTTCTTAGAGAGCTCTTATATCACTGAGCACTTCAAAATAGAAAAGTTGATTTCTCAGTTCATACAGTGCTTTGTCATTTAAAAAAGTATACATTTCAAGTTTACCCAACAGTACTGACAGAAAACCTGATGGAAACATCTTAGCATAACTCCCCATATGATTCTGAGTTGTTTCAGACCTGGTATATCACTGAGCTCTTAAAGATAAAAAAAGTGGAGTTCTCAGTTCATATAGTGCTTTGACATTTAAAGAAGTATACATTTCAATCTTACTGAAAAGTACTGACTGCAAACCAGATGAAAACATCTTAACATTACTCCCCAGATGATTCTCAGTTGTTTGAGAGCTGTCATATCACTGAGCTCTTCAAGATAAAAAAAGTTGAGTTCTCAGTGCATGCAGCGCTTTGACATTAAAAGAAGCATGAATTTCAATTTTACCCAATTGTACAGACGGCAAACCTGATGGAAGCATCTTAACATAACTCCCCAGGTGATTCTGAGTTGTTTCAGACCTGTTACATCCCTGAGCTCTTAAAGATAAAAAAAAGTTGAGTTCTCAGTGCATAGAGCGCTTTGACATTTAAAGAAGTATATTTTTCAATCTTACTGAAAATTACTGACTGCAAACCAGATGAAAACATCTTAGCATTACTCCCCAGATGATTCTCAGTTGTTTGAGAGCTGTTATATCACTGAGCTCTTCAAGATAAAAATGTTGAGTTCTCAGCGCATACAGTGCTTTGACATTATAAGAAGCATACTTTTCGAATTTACTCAAATGTACAGACTGAAAACCAGATGGAAATATATTAACATTAGTTCCCATATCATTCTGAGTTGTTTGAGAGCTGTTATATCACTGAGCTCTTCAAGATAAAAAAGTTGACTTCCCTGTGCGTACACTGCTTTGACATTACAAGAAGTAAACTTTTCAGTTTAAACAATACTAGTGACTGCAAACCTGATGGTAACATCTTAGCATAACTCCCCAGGTGATTCTGAGTTGTGTCAGAGCTGTTATATCACTGAGGTCTTCAAAATAAAAAAATTAGTTTCTCAGTGCTTACAGAGCTTTGACATTAAAAGAGGTATACTTTTCAATTTTACTCAAAAGTACCAACTGCAATCCTGATGGAAACATCTTGAAATTACTCCCCAGATGATTCTCAGTTGTTTGAGAGCTGTCATATCACTAAGGTCTTCAAGATAAAAAAGTTGAGTTCTCAGTGCATACAGCACTTTGACATTAAAAGAAGCATACTTTTTGAATTTACTCAAATGCAAATACTGCAAACCAGATGGAAACATCTTAACATTAGTCCCTATATCATTCTGAGTTGTTTGAGAGCTGTTATATCACTGAGCTCTTCAAGATAAAATAGTTGACTTCTCTGTGCATACACTGCTTTGCCATTGCAAGAAGTAAACCTTTCAGTTTAAACAATACTACTGACTGCAAACCTGATGGTAACATCTTAGCATAACTCCCCAGGTCATTCTGAGTTGTCTCAGAGCTGTTATATCACTGAGGTCTTCAAAATAAAAAAGTTGATTTTTCAGTGGATACAGTGCTTTGACATTAAAAGAAGCATACATTTCAATTTTATCATATAGTACTGACTGCAAACCTGATGGAAACATCTTAACATTACTCCCCATATGATTCTGAGTTGTTTCACACCTGTTATATCACTGAGCTCTTCAAGATAAAAACATTGAGTTCTCAGTGCATACAGCGCTTTGACATTAAAAGAAGCATACTTTTCAAATTTACTCAAAAGTACAGACTGCAAACCAGATGGAAACATCTTAATATTACTCCCCAGGTGATTCTGAGTTGTCTCAGAGCTGTTATATCACTGAGCTCTTCAAAATAAAAAAATTGATATCTCAGTGCTTACAGTGCTTTGACATTAAAAGAGGTATACTTTTCAATTTTACTCAAAAGTACCAACTGCAATCCTGATGGAAACATCTTAACATTACTACCCATATGATTCTGAGTTGTTTGAGAGCTGTTATATCACTGAGCTCTTCAAGATAAAAAATGTTGATTTCTCCGTGCGTACACTGCTTTGAAGTTAAAAAAAGTATACATTTTAATTTTACCCAATAGTACTGACTGCAAACCTGATGCAAACATCTTTGCATAACTCCCGATATCATTCTGAGATGTATGACAGCTGTTATATCACTGAGCTGCTCAAAAGAAAGAAGTTGATTTCTCAGTGGGTACAGTGCTTTGACATTAAAAGAAGTATACATTTCAATTTCACCCAATAGTACTGACTGCAAACCTGATGGAAACATCGTTGCATAACTCCCCATATGATTCTCAGTTGTCTGAGAGCTGTTATATCACTGAGCTCTTCAAGATAACAAACTTGATTTCTCAGTGCATACAGGGCTTGGACATTAAAAGAAGTATACTTTTCAATTTTACTCAAAAGTACTGACTGTAAACCAGATGGAAACATCTTTGCATTAGTCTCCATATGATTCTGAGTCCTTTGAGAGCTCTTATATCAGTGAGCACTTCAAAATAATAAAGTTGATTTCTCAGTAAATACAATGCTTTGACATGAAAAGAAGCATACATTTCAAATTTACTCTATAGTACTGACTGCAAACCTAATGGAAACATCTTAACATTACTCCCCATATGATTCTGAGTTGTTTCAGACCTGTTATATCACTGAGCTCTTAAAGATAAAAAAAGTGGAGTCCTCAGTGCATACAGTGCTTTGACAATTAAGGAAGTATACTTTTCAATTTTACTCAAAAGTACTGACTGCAAACCAAATGGAAACATCTTAATATTACTCCCCAGGTGATTCTGAGTTGTCTCAGAGCTGTTATATCACTGAGCTCTTCAAAATAAAAAAAAATGATTTCTCAGTGCTTACAGTGCTTTGACATTCAATATTACTCAAAAGTACCAACTGCAATCCTGATGGAAACATCTTATTGTATCTCCCCATATGTTTCTGAGTTGCTTGAGTGGTGCTATATCACTGAGCTCTTCAAGAAAAAAAAGTTGATTTCTCAGTGCACACAGTGCTTTGACATTAAAAGAAGTATACTTCTCAATTTTACTCAAAAGTACCGACTGCAAACCTGATGGAAACATCATAACATAACTCCCCATATGAGTCTAAGATGTTTGAGAGCTTTTATATCGCTGAGGTGCTCTAGATAAAAAAGTTGATTTCTCAGTGCTTACAGTGCTTTGACATTAAAGAAGCATACATTTCAATTTTACCCTATAGTATTGACTGCAAACCTGATGGAACCATCTTAACATTACTCCCCATATGATTCTGAGTAGTTTGAGAGCTGTTATATCACTGACCTCTTCAAGACAAAAAAGTTGATTTCTCAGTGCACACAGTGCTTTGACATTAAAAGAAGTATACTTCTCAATTTTACTCAAAATTACTGACCGCAAACCTGATGGAAACATCATAGCTTTACTCCGCATAAGATTCTGAGATGTTTGAGAGCTGTTATATCACTGAGCTCTTCAAGACAAAAATGTTGATTTCTCAGTGCATACAATGCTTTGACATTAAAAGAAGCATACTTTTTAAATTTACTCAAAAGTACAGACTGCAAACCAGATGGAAATATCTTAATATTACTCCCCAGGTGATTCTGAGTTGTCTCAGAGCTGTTATATCACTTCAAAATAAAAAAATTGATTTATCAGTGCTTACAGTGCCTTGACATTAAAAGAGGTATACTTTTCAATTTTACTCAGAAGTACCAACTGCAATCCTGATGGAAACATCTTAACATTACTTCTCATATGATTCTGAGTTGTTTGAGAGCTGTTATATCACTGAGCTGTTCAAGATAAAAAATGCTGATTTCTCAGTGCGTACACTGCTTTGACATTAAAAGAAGTAAACATTTCATATTACTCAATGGTACTGACTGCAAACCTGAAGGAAACATCTTATCATATCTCCTCACATGATTCTGAGTTGTTTGAGAGGTGTTATATCACTGAACTCTACAAGATAAAAAAGTTGATTTCTCAGTGCATACACTGCTTTGACATTAAAAGAAGTATACATTTCAATTTTACCCAATAGTACTGACGGCAAAACTGATGGAAACATCTTAGCATAACTCCTCATATGATTCTGAGTTGTTTCAGACCTGTTATATCCCAAGCTCTTAAAGATAAAAAAAAGTTGAGTTCTCAGTGCATAGAGAGCTTTGATATTAAAAGAAGTAGACTTTTCAATTTTACTCAAAAGTACTGACTGTAAACCTAATGGAAACATCATAACACAACTCCCCATATGATTCTAAGATGTTTGAGAGCTGTTATATCGCTGAGCTGCTCTAGATAAAAAAGTTGATTTCTCAGTGCATACAGTGCATTGACATTAAAAGAAGCATATATTTCAATTTTACCCTATACTACTGACTGCAAACCTGATGGAACCATCTTAACATTACTCCCCATATGATTCTGAGTAGTTTGAGAGCTGTTATATCACTGAGCTCATCAAGATAAAAAAGTTGATTTTTTAGTGGGTACAGTGCATTGACATTAAAAGAGGTATACTTTTTAATTTTACTCAAAATGACTGACTGCAAACCTGATAGAAACATCATAACTTTACTCCGCATAAGATTCTGAGATGTTTGAGAGCTGTTATATCAGTGAGCTCTTCAAGATAAAAATGTTGATTTCTCAGTGCATACAGTGCTTTGACATTAAAAGAAGTATACATTTCAGTTTCACCCAATAGAACTGACTGCAAACCCAATGGAAACATCATTGCATAACTCCCCATATGATTTTAAGTTGTCTGAGAGCTGTTATATCACTGAGCTCTTCAAGATAACAAACTTGATTTCTCAGTGCATACAGGGCTTGGACACTAAAAGAAGTATACTTTTCAATTTTACTCAAAAGTACTGACTGTAAACCTGATGGAAATATCTTAACATTAGTCCCCATATGATTCTGAGTTCTTTGAGAGCTCTTATATCACTGAGCACTTCAAAATAAAAAAGTTGATTTCTCAGTTCATACAGTGCTTTGACATTTAAAAAAGTATACATTTCAATCTTACCCAACAGCACTGACAGAAAACCTGATGGAAACATGTTAGCATAACTCCCCATATGATTCCGAGTTGTTTCAGACCTGTTATATTACTGAGATGTTAACGATAAAAAAGAGTGGAGTTCTCAGTGCATACAGAGCTTTGACATTTAAAGAAGTAGACTTTTCAATTTTACTCAAAAGTACTGACTGCAAACCAGATGAAAACATCTTAACATTAATCCCCTGATGATTCTCAGTTGTTTGAGAGCTGTTATATCACGAGCTCTTCAAGATAACAAAGTTGATTTCTCGGTGCATTCAGTGCTTTGACAATAAAAGAAGTATACATTTCAATTTTACTCAAAAGTACTGACTGCAAACCTGATGAAAACATCTTAACATTACTTCCCATATCATCTGAGGTGTTTCAGAGCTGTTACATCACTGACCTCTTCAAGATAAAGCAGTTGATTTCTCAGTGCATACACTGCTTTGACATTAAAAGAAATAAACATTACATTTTATTCAATAGTACTGACTGCAAACCTGTTATATCACTATATATCACTAAGCTGTTGAAGATAAAAAATGTTGATTTCTCAGTGCATACACTGCTTTGACATTAAAAGAAGTATACATTTCAATTTTACCCAATAGTACTTGTTTCATGCCTCTGCTGAGCAAGACAAAAAAGTTGTTATCTCAGTGCACGCTATTCTTTGACATTACATATAGTATACATTTCCGTTTTCCACCAAAGTACTGAGTGTAAACCTAATGGAAACATCTTAAATTAACTTTCCACATGATTCTGATTTGTTTAGAACTTGCTTCATTCCTCTGCTCATCAGGACAAAAAAGTTGTTTTCTCAGTGCATACAATGCTTTGACATTACCAATAGTATACATGTTAATTTTCCACCAAAGTACTGTGTGCAGAACTTATTGAAAATCTTAAGTTTACTTCCCACATGATTCGGAGTTGTTTAAAACTTGTTTCAACCCTCTGCTTATCAGGACAAAAAAGTTGTTTTCTCAGGGCATACAATGCTTTGACATTATCAATAGCATACATTTCAATTTTACAACAAATTACTCCGTGGAAATCTAATGGAAACATCTTAAACTAACTTTCCATATGATTCTGAGTTGTTTTAAACTTGTTTCATGTCTCTGCTCATCAGGACATGAAAGTTGTTTCCTCAGAAACATCTTAAATTAACTTTCCACATGATTCTGCGTTGTTTAAAACTTGTTTCATGCTTCTGCTGAGCAAGACAAAAAAGTTGTTTTCTCAGTGCATACAATGCTTTGACTTTAACAATAGAATATATTTCAATTTTACAACAAAGCACTGAGTGGAAACCTAATGGAAACATCTTAAATTAACTTTCCACATTTTTCTGAACTGTTAAAAACTTGTTTCATACCTCTGCTCATCAGGACAAAAAGTTGTTTTCTCAGTGCATACAATGCTTTGACATTACAAATGTTATACATTTCAATTTTACACCAAAGTAGTGAGTGGAAACCTAATGGAAACATCTTAAATTAACTTTCCACATGATTCTGAGTTGCTCAAAACTTGTTTCATGCCTCTGCTGAACAAGACAAAAAAGATGTTTTCTCAGTGAATACAATGATTTGACATTACATACAGTAGACATTTCAGTTTTCCACCAAAGTACTGAGTGCAAACCTAATGGAAACATCTTAAAATAACTTCCCACAGCATTCTCAGCTGTTTCAAACTTTTTTCATGCCTCTGCTCATCAGGACATAAA
Source organism: Mobula birostris (assembly GCF_030028105.1). Taxonomy (NCBI): domain Eukaryota; kingdom Metazoa; phylum Chordata; class Chondrichthyes; order Myliobatiformes; family Myliobatidae; genus Mobula; species Mobula birostris. Next base: position 82,911,871 of record NC_092378.1, read on the forward strand.
AGTTGTTTTCTCAGAAACATCTTAAATTAACTTTCTACATGATTCTGAGTTGTTTAAAACTTGTTTCAATCCTCTGCTGAGCAAGATAAAAAAGAAGTTCTCTCAGTGCATACAATGCTTTGACATTACATATAGTAGAAAATTCAGTTTTCTACCAAAGTACTGAGTGGAAACCTAATGGAAACATCTTAAATTGACTTTCCACATGATTCTGAGTTGTTTAAAACATGTTTAATGCCTCTTATGAGCAAGACAAAAAAATGTTTTCTCAGTGCATAAAATGATTTAATATTACATATAGTAGACATTTCAGTTTTCCAGCAAATTACAAAGTAGAAACTGAATGGAAACATCTTAAATTAACTTCCCATATGATTCTGAGTTGTTTAAAACTTCTTTCAAGCCTCTGCTTAGCAGAACAAAAAGGTTGTTTTCTCAGTGTATACAATGCTTTCACATTACCAATAGTATACTTTTCAATTTTACACCAAAGTACTGTGTGCAAACTTAATTGAAACATCTTAAGTTAACTTCCCACATGATTCTGAGTTGTTTTAAACTTGCTTGATGCCTCTGCACATCAGAACATGAAAGTTGTTTTCTCATAAAACATATAAATTAACTTTCCACATGATTCTGAGTTGTTTAAAACTTGTTTCATGCCTCTGCTGAGAAAAACAAAAAAGTTGTTTTCTCAGGGCATACAATGCTTTGACATTAACAAGAGTATACTTTCAATTTTACACCAAACTACTGTGTGCAAACTTAAAGGAAAAAACTTAAAGTAACTTTCCACATGATTCTGGGTTGTTTAAAACTTGTTTCATGCCTCTGCTGAGCAAGACAAAAAAGTCATTTTCTCAGTGCATACAATGCTTTGACATTACCAATATTATACATTTCAATTTTGCACCAGACTACTGTGTGCAAACCTAATGGAAACACCTTAAATTAACTTTCCACATGATTCTGGGTTGTTTAAAACTTGTTTCATGCTTCTGCTGAGCAAGACAAAAAAGTTGTTTTCTCAGTGAATACAATGCTTTGACATTACCAATAGTATACATTTCAATTTTACATCAAACTACTGTGTGCAAACCTAATTGAAACACCTTAAATTAACTTTCCACATGATTCTGAGCTGTTTAAAACTTGTATCATGCTTCTGCTGAGCAAGACAAAAAAGTTGTTTTCTCAGTGCGTACAATGCTTTGACATTACCAATAGTATACACTTCAATTTTACACCAAACAACTGTGTGCAAACCTAAAGGAAACAAATTGCATTAAACCTTCCACATGATTCTGGGTTGTTTAAAACTTATTTCATGCCTCTGCTGAGCAAGACAAAAAAGTTGTTTTCTCAGCGCGTACAATGCTTTGACTTTACAAATGTTATACATTTCAATTTTACACCAAAGTTGTGAGTGGAAACCTAATGGAAACATCTTAAATTAACTTTCCACATGATTCTGAGTTGCTCAAAACTTGTTTCATGCCTCTGCTGAGCAACTCAAAAAAGATGTTTTCTCAGTGAATACAATACTTTGACATTACATACATTAGACATTTCAGTTTTCCAGCAAAGTACTGAGTGTGAACCTAATGGAAACAGCTTAACTTAACTTCCCACAGCATTCTCAGTTCTTTAAAACTTGTTTCATGCCTCTCCTCATCAGGACATAAAAGTTGTTTTCTCAGAAACATCTTAAATTAACTTCCCACATGATTCTGAGTTGTTTAAAACTTGTTTCATGCCTCTGCTTAGCAGAACAAAAAAGTTGTTTTCTCAGTGCACACAACGCTTTGACATTACCAATAGTATACTTTTCAATTTTACAACAAAGTACTGTGTGCAAACTTAGTTGAATCATCTTAAGTTAACTTCCCACATGATTCTGAGTTGTTTTAAACTTGTTTCATGTCTCTGCTCATCAGGACATGAAAGTTGTTTCCTCAGAAACATCTTAAATTAACTTTCCACATGATTCTGCGTTGTTTAAAACTTGTTTCATGCTTCTGCTGAGCAAGACAAAGAAGTTGATTTCTCAGTGCATACAATGCTTTGACTTTAACAATAGAATATATTTCAATTTTACAACAAAGCACTGAGTGGAAACCTAATGGAAACACCTTAAATTAACTTTCCACATGATTCTGAGTTGTTTAAAACTTGAATCATGCTTCTGCTCAGCAAGACAAAAAAGTTGTTTTCTCAGGGCATACAATGGTTTGACATTACCAAAACTCTACATTTCAATTTTGCAACAAACCACTGTGTGGAAACCTCATGTTAACACTTTAAGGTAACTTTCCACATGATTCTGAGTTGTTTAAAACTGGTTTCATGCCTCTGCTGAGCAAGACAAAAAAGTTATTTTCTCAGGACATACAATGCTTTGACATTACCAAGACTATACATTTCAATTTTACACAAAACTACTGTGTGCAAAACGAATGGAAACAGCTTAAATCAACTTCCTACTTGATTCCAAGTTGTTTAAAACCTGTTTCATGCTTCTGTTGAGCAAGTCAAAAAAGTTATTTTCTCAGGGAATTCAATGCTTTGACATTACCAATAGTATACATTTCAATTTTACACCAAACTACTGTGTGAAAAACTAATGGAAACACCTTAAGTTAACTTTCCACATGATTCAGAGTTGTTTAAAACTTGTTTTATGCCTCTGCTGAGGAAGACAAAAAAGATGTTTTCTCAGTGCATACAATGCTTTGACATTACATACAGTAGACCTTTCAGTTTTCCACCAAAGTACTCAATGGAAACCTAATTGAACCATCTTAAATTAACTTCCCACAGTATTCTCAGTAGTTCAAAACTTGTTTCATGCACATCAGGACATAAAAGTTGTTTTCTCAGAAACATATAAATTAACTTTCCACATGATTCTGATTTTTTAAAAACTTGTTTCATGCCTCTGCTGAGAAAAACAAAAAAGTTATTTTCTCAGTGCATACGTTGCCTTGACATTACCAATACTATACATTTCAATTTTATGCCAAACTACTGTGAGCAAAACCTAATGGAAACACCTTAAATCAACTTCCTACATAATTCTAAGTTGTTCACAACCTGTTTCATGCTTCTGTTGAGCAAGACAAAGAAGTTATTTTCTCTGGGCATTCAATGCTTTGACATTACCAATAGCATACATTTCAATTTTACACCAAACTACTCTCTGTAAAACTAATGTTAACAATTTAAGTTAACTTTCCACTTGATGCTGAGTTGTATAAAACTTGTATCATGCTTCTGCTGAGCAAGACAAAAAAGTTGTTTTCTCAGGGCATACAATGGCTTGACATTACCAATACTCTACATTTCAATTTTGCAACAAACTACTGTGTGGAAACCTCATGTTAACACTTTAAGTTAACTTTCCACATGATTCTGAGTTGTTTAAAACTGGTTTCATGCCTCTGCTGAGGAAGACAAAGAAGTTGTTTTCTCAGAGCATACAATGCTTTGACATTACCAAGACTACACATTTCAATTTTACACCAAACTACTGTGTGCAAGCCTACTGGAAACACCTTAAGTTAACTTTCCACATGCTTCTGAGTTCTTTAAAACTGGTTTCATGCCTCTGCTGAGCAAGACAAAAAAGTTGTTTTCTCAGGGCGTACAATGATTTGACATTACCAATTGTCTACATTTCAATTTTGCACCAAACTACTGTGTAGAAAACTCATGTTAACACTTTAAGTTAACTTTCCACATGATTCTGAGTTCTTTAAAACTGGTTTCATGCCTGTGCTGAGGAAGACAAAGAAGTTGTTTTCTCAGAGCATACAATGCTTTGACATTACCAAGACTACACATTTCAATTTTACACCAAACTACTGTGTGCAAACCTAATGGAGACACCTTAAATCAAATTCCTACATGATTCTAAGTTGTTTAAAACTAGTTTCATGCTTCTGTTGAGCAAGTCAAAAAAGTTATTTTCTCAGGGCATTCAATGCTTTGACATTACCAATAGTATACATTTCAATTTTACACCAAACTACTGTGTGCAAACCTAATGTAAACACCGTAAGATAACTTTACACATGATTCTGATTTATTTAAAACTGGTTTCATGCCTCTGCTGAGCAAGACAAAAAAGTTGTTTTCTCAGGACATACAATGCTTTGAAATTACCAATAGTATGCATTTCAATTTTACACCAAACTACTATGTGCAAACCTGATGTTAACAATTTAAGTTAACTTTCCACTTGATGCTGAGTTGTATAAAACTTGTATCATGCTTCTGCTGAGCAAGACAAAAAAGTTGTTTTTTCAGGGCATACAATGCTTTGATATTACCAACCATTTGCATTTCAATTTTACACCAAACTGCTGTGTGCAAACCTAATGGAAACACCTTAAATCCACTTCCCATATGATTCTGAGTTGTTTAAAACCTCTTTCATGCTTCTGTTGCGCAAGACAAAAAAGTTGTTTTCACAGGGCATACAATGCTTTGACATTACCAATAGTCTACATTTCAATTTTGCTCCAAAGTAATGTGTGCAAAGCTAATGGAATCGGCTTAAATTAACTTTCCACATGATTCTGAGTTGTATAAAACTTGTATTATGCTTCTGCTGAGCAAGACAAAATTTGTTTTCTCAGGGCATACAATGCTTTGACATTACCAAGAGTATACATTTCAATTTTACACGAAACTACTGTGTGTAAACCAAATGGAAACACCTTAAATCAACTTTCCACATGATTCTGAGTTGTTTAAAACCTGTTTCATGCTTCTGTTGAGCAGGATAAAAAAGTTGTTTTCTCAGGGCATACAATGCTTTGTCACTACCAATACTCTACATTTCAATTTTACGCCAAACTACTATGTGGAAACCTGATGTTAACAATTTAAATTAACTTTCCACTTGATGCTGAGTTGTATAAAACTTGTATCATGCTTCTGCAGAGCAAGACAAAAAAGTTGTTTTCTCAGGGCATACAATGCTTTGACATTACCAAGAGTATACATTTCAATTTTACACCAAACAATTTGTGTAAACCTAATTGAAACACCTTAAGTTAACTTTCCACATGTTTCTGAGTTCTTTAAAACTGGTTTCATGCCTCTTCTGAGCAAAACAAAAAGGTTGTTTTCTCAGGGCATACAATGCTTTGACATTACATACAGTAGACCTTTCAGTTTTCCACCAAAGTACTCAATGGAAAGCTAATTGAACCATCTTAAATTAATTTCCCACAGTATTCTCAGTAGTTCAAAACTTGTTTCATGCCTCTGCACATCAGGACATAAAAGTTGTTTTCTCAGAAATATATAAATTAACTTTCCACATGATTCTGATTTTTAAAAAACTTGTTTCATGCCTCTGCTGAGAAAAACAAAAAAGTTGTTTTCTCAGTGCATGCATTTCAATTTTACACCAAACTACTGTGTGCAAACCTAATGTTAACACTTTATGTTAACTTGCAACATGATTCTGAGATGTTTAAAACTGGTTTCATGCCTCTGCTGAGCAAGACAAAAAAATTGTTTTCTCAGTGCATACAATGCTTTGACATTATCAAGAATATATATTTCAATTTTACACCAAACTACTGTGTGCAACCTAATGGAAACACCTTAAATCAACTTCCCACATGATTCTGAGCTGTTTAAGACCTGTTTCATGCTTCTGTTCAGCAATACAAAAAAGTTATTTTTTCTGGGCGTTCAAAGCTTTGATATTACCAATAGTATACATTTCAATTTTACACCAAAATACTGTGTGCAAAACTAATGTTATCACTTTAAGTTAACTTTCCACTTGATGCTGAGTTGTATAAAACTTGTATCATGCTTCTGCTGAGCAAGACAATAAAGTTGTTTTCTCAGGGCATACAATGCTTTCACATTACCAGGAGTATACATTTCAATTTTACAACAAACTACTGTGTGCAAACCTAATGGAAACAACTTAAATTAACTTTCCACATGAGACTGAGTTGTTTAAAAATCGTTTCATGCCTCTGCTGATCAAGACAAAAAAGTTGTTTTCTCAGGGCATACATTACTTTGGCATTACCTATAGTAAACATTTCAAATTTAAACCAAACTACTATGTGCAAACCTAATGTTAACACTTTAAGTTAACTTTCCACATGATTCTGAGTTGTTTAAAACTTATATCATGCTTCTGCTGAGCAAGACAAAACAGTTGTTTTCTCAGGACATACAATGCTTTGACATTACCAACAGTATTCATTTCAATTTTACACCAAACTACTGTGTGCAAACCTAATGTTAACACTTTAAGTTAACTTTCCACATGATTCTGAGTTGTTTAAAACTGGTTTCATGCCTCTGCTGAGCAAGACAAAAAATTTTTTTTCTCTGGGAATACAATGCTTTGACATTGCAAAGAGTATACATTTCACTTTTTCACCAAACTACTGTGCGCAAACGTAATGGAAACACCTTAAGTTAACTTTCCACATGATTCTGAGTTCTTTAAAACTGTTTTCATGGCTCTGCGGAGCAAGACAAATAAGTTGTTTTCTCAGGACATTCAATGCTTTGACATTACCAATTGTCTACATTTCAATTTTGCCCCAAACTACTGTATGGAAACCTCATGTTAACACATTAAGTTAACTTTCCACATGATTATGATTCATTTAAAACTGGTTTCATGCCTCTGCTGAGCAAGAGAAAAAACTTGTTTTCTCAGGGCATACAATACTTTGGCATTACCAAGAGTATACATTTCAATTTTACACCAAACAATTTCTGTAAACCTAATGGAAACACCTTAAGTTAACTTTCCACATGATTCTGAGTTCTTTACAACTTGTTTCATGCATCTGGTGAGCAAGACAAAAAAGTTGTTTTCTCAGGGCATACAATGCTTTAACATTACCAATAGTATACATTTCTGTTTTACACCAAACTACGGTGTGTAAACCTAATGGAAGCACCTTAAGTTAAATTTACACAAGATTCTGAGTTATTTAAAACTGGTTTCATGCCTCTGCTGAGCAAGACAAAAAAGTTGTTTTCTCAAAGCATACAATGGTTTGACATTACCAATAGTATGCATTTCAATTTTACACCAAACTACTGTGCGCAAACCAAATGGAAACACTTTAACTTAACTTTCCACATGATTCTGAGTTGTATAAACCTTGTACATGCTTCTGCTGAGCAAGACAAAAAAGTTGTTTTCTCAGGGCATACAATGCTTTGACATTCCCAATTGTCTACATTTCAATTTTGCACCAAAGTACTGTGTGCAAACCTCATTTTAACACCTTAAATCAACTTCCCACATGATTCTGAGTTGTTTAAAACCGGTTTCATGCCTCTGCTGAGCAAGACAAAAAAGTTGTTTTCTCAGGGCATACAATGCTTTGACATTACCTAGAGTATACATTCCAATTTTACACCAAACTACTATGTGCAAACCTAATGGAAACACCTTAAATCAACTTTCCACATGATTCTGAGTTATTTAAAACTGGTTTCATGCTTCTGCTGAACAAGACAAAAGTTGTTTTCTCAGGGCATACATTGCTTTGGCATTTCCAATAGTATACATTTCAATTTTACACCAAACTACTATGTGCAAACATAATGTTAACACTTTAAGCTAACTTTGCACTTGATGCTGAGTTCTTTAAAACCTGTTTCATGCTTCTGCTGAGCAAGACAAAAAAGTTTTTTTCTCAGGGCATACAATGCTTTCACATTACCAGGAGTATACATTTCAATTTTACAACAAACTACTGTGTGCAAACCTAATGGAAACAACTTAAATTAACTTTCCACATGAGACTGAGTTGTTTAAAAATCGTTTCATGCCTCTGCTGATCAAGACAAAAAAGTTGTTTTCTCAGGGCATACATTACTTTGGCATTACCTATAGTAAAGATTTCAAATTTAAACCAAACTACTATGTGCAAACCTAATGTTAACACTTTAAGTTAACTTTCCACATGATTCTGAGTTGTTTAAAACTTATATCATGCTTCTGCTGAGCAAGACAAAAAAGATGTTTTCTCAGTGCATACAATGCTTTGACATTACATACAGTAGACCTTTCAGTTTTCCACCAAAGTACTCAATGGAAAGCTAATTGAATCATCTTAAATTAACATTCCACAGTATTCTCAGTAGTTCAAAACTTGTTTCATGCCTCTGCACATCAGGACATAAAAGTTGTTTTCTCAGAAATATATAAATTAACTTTCCACATGATTCTGATTTTTAGAAAACTTGTTTCATGCCTCTGCTGAGAAAAACAAAAAAGTTGTTTTCTCAGTGCATGCATTTCAATTTTACACCTAACTACTGTGTGCAAACCTAATGTTAACACTTTATGTTAACTTGCAACATGATTCTGAGATGTTTAAAACTGGTTTCATGCCTCTGCTGAGCAAGACAAAAAAATTGTTTTCTCAGTGCATACAATGCTTTGACATTATCAAGAATATATATTTCAATTTTACACCAAACTACTGTGTGCAACCTAATGGAAACACCTTAAATCAACTTCCCACATGATTCTGAGCTGTTCAAGACCTGTTTCATGCTTCTGTTCAGCAATACAAAAAAGTTATTTTTTCTGGGCGTTCAAAGCTTTGATATTACCAATAGTATACATTTCAATTTTACACCAAAATACTGTGTGCAAACCTAATGTTATCACTTTAAGTTAACTTTCCACTTGATGCTGAGTTGTATAAAACTTGTATCATGCTTCTGCTGAGCAAGACAAAAAAGTTGTTTTCTCAGGGCATACAATGCTTTCACATTACCAGGAGTATACATTTCAATTTTACAACAAACTACTGTGTGCAAACCTAATGAAAACAACTTAAATTAACTTTCCACATGAGACTGAGTTGTTTAAAAATCGTTTCATGCCTCTGCTGATCAAGACAAAAAAGTTGTTTTCTCAGGGCATACATTACTTTGGCATTACCTATAGTAAACATTTCAAATTTAAACCAAACTACTATGTGCAAACCTAATGTTAACACTTTAAGTTAACTTTCCACATGATTCTGAGTTGTTTAAAACTTATATCATGCTTCTGCTGAGCAAGACAAAACAGTTGTTTTCTCAGGACATACAATGCTTTGACATTACCAATAGTATTCATTTCAATTTTACACCAAACTACTGTGTGCAAACCTAATGTTAACACTTTAAGTTAACTTTCCACATGATTCTGAGTTGTTTAAAACTGGTTTCATGCCTCTGCTGAGCAAGACAAAAAATTTTTTTTCTCTGGGAATACAATGCTTTGACATTGCAAAGAGTATACATTTCACTTTTTCACCAAACTACTGTGCGCAAACGTAATGGAAACACCTTAAGTTAACTTTCCACATGATTCTGAGTTCTTTAAAACTGTTTTCATGGCTCTGCGGAGCAAGACAAATAAGTTGTTTTCTCAGGACATTCAATGCTTTGACATTACCAATTGTCTACATTTCAATTTTGCCCCAAACTACTGTATGGAAACCTCATGTTAACACATTAAGTTAACTTTCCACATGATTATGATTCATTTAAAACTGGTTTCATGCCTCTGCTGAGCAAGAGAAAAAAGTTGTTTTCTCAGGGCATACAATACTTTGGCATTACCAAGAGTATACATTTCAATTTTACACCAAACAATTTCTGTAAACCTAATGGAAACACCTTAAGTTAACTTTCCACATGATTCTGAGTTCTTTACAACTTGTTTCATGCATCTGGTGAGCAAGACAAAAAAGTTGTTTTCTCAGGGCATACAATGCTTTAACATTACCAATAGTATACATTTCTGTTTTACATCAAACTACGGTGTGTAAACCTAATGGAAGCACCTTAAGTTAACTTTACACAAGATTCTGAGTTATTTAAAACTGGTTTCATGCCTCTGCTGAGCAAGACAAAAAAGTTGTTTTCTCAGAGCATACAATGCTTTGACATTGCAAAGAGTATACATTTCAATTTTTCACCAAACTACTGTGCGCAAACCAAATGGAAACACTTTAACTTAACTTTCCACATGATTCTGAGTTGTATAAACCTTGTACATGCTTCTGCTGAGCAAGACAAAAAAGTTGTTTTCTCAGGGCATACAATGCTTTGACATTCCCAATTGTCTACATTTCAATTTTGCACCAAAGTACTGTGTGCAAACCTCATTTTAACACCTTAAATCAACTTCCCACATGATTCTGAGTTGTTTAAAACCGGTTTCATGCCTCTGCTGAGCAAGACAAAAAAGTTGTTTTCTCAGGGCATACAATGCTTTGACATTACCTAGAGTATACATTTCAATTTTACACCAAACTACTATGTGCAAACCTAATGGAAACACCTTAAATCAACTTCCTACATGATTCTAAGTTGTTTAAAACCTGTTTCATGCTTCTGTTGATCAAGACAAAAAAGTTATTTTCTCAGGGCATTCAATGCTTTGACATTACCAATAGTATACATTTCAATTTTACACCAAACTACTGTGTGAAAACCTCATGTTAACACTTTAAGTTAACTTTCCACATGATTCTGAGTTATTTAAAACTGGTTTCATGCTTCTGCTGAACAAGACAAAAGTTGTTTTCTCAGGGCATACATTGCTTTGGCATTTCCAATAGTATACATTTCAATTTTACACCAAACTACTGTGTGCAAACCTAATGTTAACACTTTAAGTTAAGTTTCCACATGATTCTGAGTTGTTTAAAACTGGTTTCATGCCTCTGCTGAGCAAGAGAAAAAAGTTGTTTTCTCAGGGCATACAATGCTTTGACATTACCAAGAGTTTACATTTAAATATTACACCAAACTACTGAGTGCAAACCTAATGGAAACACCTTAAATCAACTTCCCACATGATTCTGAGTTGTTTGAAACCTGTTTCATGCTTCTGTTGAGCAAGACAAAAAGGTTGTTTTCTCAGGGCATACAATGCTTTGACATTACCAACACTCTACATTTCAATTTTGCACCAAACTACTGTGTGGAAACCTAATGGAAACACCTTAAGCTAACTTTCCACATGATTCTGAGTTCTTTGAAACTGGTTTCATGCTTCTGCTGAGCAAGACAAAAATTGTTTTATCAGGACATACAATGCTTTGACATTACCAATAGTATACATTTCAATTTTGCACCAAACTACTGTGTGCAAACCTAATGTTAACACTTTATGTTAAGTTTCCACATGATTCTGAGATGTTTAAAACTGGTTTCATGCCTCTGCTGAGCAAGACAAAAAAGTTGTTTTCTCAGAGCACACAATGGTTTGACATTACCAATAGTATACATTTCAATTTTACACCAAACTACTGTGTGCAAACCTAATGTTATCACTTTAAGTTAACTTTCCACTTGATGCTGAGTTGTATAAAACTTGTATCATGCTTCTGCTGAGCAAGACAAAAAAGTTGTTTTCTCAGGGCATACAATGCTTTCACATTACCAGAAGTATACATTTCAATTTTACACCAAACTACTGTGTGCAAACCTAATGGAAACGACTTAAATTAACTTTCCACATGAGACTGAGTTGTTTAAAACTCGTTTCATGCCTCTGCTGAGCAAGACAAAAAAGTTGTTTTCTCAGGGCATACATTGCTTTGGCATTACCTATAGTATGCATTTCAAATTTAAAACAAACTACTATGTGCAAACCTAATGATAACACGTTAAGTTAACTTTCCACATGATTCTGCGTTGTTTAAAACTGGTTTCATGCCCCTGCTGAGCAAGACAAAAAAGTTTTTTTCTCAGGGAATACAAAGCTTTGACATTGCAAAGGGTATACATTTCAATTTTTCACCAAACTACTGTGCGCAAACCTAATGGAAACACCTTAAGTTTACTTTCCACATGATTCTGAGTTCTTTAAAACTGGTTTCATGGCTCTGCTGAGCAAGACAAAAAAGTTGTTTTCTTAGGACATTCAATGCTTTGACATTACCAATTGTCAACATTTCAATTTTGCCCCAAACTGCTGTATGGAAACCACATGTTAACACTTTAAGTTAACTTTCCACATGATTATGATTTATTTAAAACTGGTTTCATGCCTCTGCTGAGCAAGACAAAAAAGTTGTTTTCTCAGGGAATACAATGCTTTGGCATTACCAAGAGTATACATTTCAATTTTACACCAAACAATTTCTGTAAACCTAATGGAAACATCTTAAGTTAACTTTCCACATGATTCTGAGTTCTTTACAACTTGTTTCATGCATCTGGTGAGCAAGACAAAAAAGTTGTTTTCTCAGGGCATACAATGCTTTAACATTACCAATAGTATACATTTCTGTTTTACACCAAACTACTGTGTGGAAACCTAATGGAAGCACCTTAAGTTAACTTTACACAAGATTCTGAGTTATTTAAAACTGGTTTCATGCCTCTGCTGAGAAGACAAAATTTGTTTTCTCAAAGCATACAATGGTTTGACATTACCAATAGTATGCATTTCAATTTTACACCAAACTACTGTGTGCAAACCTAATGTTATCACTTTAAGTTAACTTTCCACATGTTTCTGAGTTGTTTAAAACTGGTTTCATGTCTCTGCTGAGGAAGACAAAAAAGTTGTTTTCTCAGAGCATACAATGCTTTGACATTGCAAAGAGTATACATTTTAATTTTTCACCAAACTACTGTGACAAACCAAATGGAAACACCTTAAGATAACTTTCCACATGATTCTGAGTTCTTTAAAACTGGTTTCATGGCTCTGCTGAGCAAGACAAAAAAGTTGTTTTCTCAGGACATTCAATGCTTTGACATTACCAATTGTCCACATTTCAGTTTTGCCCCAAACTACTAAGTGCAAACCTAATGTTAACACTTTAAGTTAACTTTCCACTTGATGCTGAGTTGTATAAAACTTGTACATGCTTCTGCTGAGCAAGACAAAAAAGTTGTTTTCTCAGGGCATACATTGCTTTGGCATTTCCAATAGTATACATTTCAATTTTACACCAAACTACTGTGTGCAAACCTAATGTTAACACTTTAAGTTAAGTTTCCACATGATTCTGAGTTGTTTAAAACTGGTTTCATGCCTCTGCTGAGCAAGAGAAAAAAGTTGTTTTCTCAGGGCATACAATGCTTTGACATTACCAAGAGTTTACATTTAAATATTACACCAAACTACTGAGTGCAAACCTAATGGAAACACCTTAAATCAACTTCCCACATGATTCTGAGTTGTTTGAAACCTGTTTCATGCTTCTGTTGAGCAAGACAAAAAGGTTGTTTTCTCAGGGCATACAATGCTTTGACATTACCAACACTCTACATTTCAATTTTGCACCAAACTACTGTGTGGAAACCTAATGGAAACACCTTAAGCTAACTTTCCACATGATTCTGAGTTCTTTGAAACTGGTTTCATGCTTCTGCTGAGCAAGACAAAAATTGTTTTATCAGGACATACAATGCTTTGACATTACCAATAGTATACATTTCAATTTTGCACCAAACTACTGTGTGCAAACCTAATGTTAACACTTTATGTTAAGTTTCCACATGATTCTGAGATGTTTAAAACTGGTTTCATGCCTCTGCTGAGCAAGACAAAAAAGTTGTTTTCTCAGAGCACACAATGGTTTGACATTACCAATAGTATACATTTCAATTTTACACCAAACTACTGTGTGCAAACCTAATGTTATCACTTTAAGTTAACTTTCCACTTGATGCTGAGTTGTATAAAACTTGTATCATGCTTCTGCTGAGCAAGACAAAAAAGTTGTTTTCTCAGGGCATACAATGCTTTCACATTACCAGAAGTATACATTTCAATTTTACACCAAACTACTGTGTGCAAACCTAATGGAAACGACTTAAATTAACTTTCCACATGAGACTGAGTTGTTTAAAACTCGTTTCATGCCTCTGCTGAGCAAGACAAAAAAGTTGTTTTCTCAGGGCATACATTGCTTTGGCATTACCTATAGTATGCATTTCAAATTTAAAACAAACTACTATGTGCAAACCTAATGATAACACGTTAAGTTAACTTTCCACATGATTCTGCGTTGTTTAAAACTGGTTTCATGCCCCTGCTGAGCAAGACAAAAAAGTTTTTTTCTCAGGGAATACAAAGCTTTGACATTGCAAAGGGTATACATTTCAATTTTTCACCAAACTACTGTGCGCAAACCTAATGGAAACACCTTAAGTTTACTTTCCACATGATTCTGAGTTCTTTAAAACTGGTTTCATGGCTCTGCTGAGCAAGACAAAAAAGTTGTTTTCTTAGGACATTCAATGCTTTGACATTACCAATTGTCAACATTTCAATTTTGCCCCAAACTGCTGTATGGAAACCACATGTTAACACTTTAAGTTAACTTTCCACATGATTATGATTTATTTAAAACTGGTTTCATGCCTCTGCTGAGCAAGACAAAAAAGTTGTTTTCTCAGGGAATACAATGCTTTGGCATTACCAAGAGTATACATTTCAATTTTACACCAAACAATTTCTGTAAACCTAATGGAAACATCTTAAGTTAACTTTCCACATGATTCTGAGTTCTTTACAACTTGTTTCATGCATCTGGTGAGCAAGACAAAAAAGTTGTTTTCTCAGGGCATACAATGCTTTAACATTACCAATAGTATACATTTCTGTTTTACACCAAACTACTGTGTGGAAACCTAATGGAAGCACCTTAAGTTAACTTTACACAAGATTCTGAGTTATTTAAAACTGGTTTCATGCCTCTGCTGAGAAGACAAAATTTGTTTTCTCAAAGCATACAATGGTTTGACATTACCAATAGTATGCATTTCAATTTTACACCAAACTACTGTGTGCAAACCTAATGTTATCACTTTAAGTTAACTTTCCACATGTTTCTGAGTTGTTTAAAACTGGTTTCATGTCTCTGCTGAGGAAGACAAAAAAGTTGTTTTCTCAGAGCATACAATGCTTTGACATTGCAAAGAGTATACATTTTAATTTTTCACCAAACTACTGTGACAAACCAAATGGAAACACCTTAAGATAACTTTCCACATGATTCTGAGTTCTTTAAAACTGGTTTCATGGCTCTGCTGAGCAAGACAAAAAAGTTGTTTTCTCAGGACATTCAATGCTTTGACATTACCAATTGTCTACATTTCAGTTTTGCCCCAAACTACTAAGTGCAAACCTAATGTTAACACTTTAAGTTAACTTTCCACTTGATGCTGAGTTGTATAAAACTTGTACATGCTTCTGCTGAGCAAGACAAAAAAGTTGTTTTCTCAGGGCATACATTGCTTTGGCATTTCCAATAGTATACATTTCAATTTTACACCAAACTACTGTGTGCAAACCTAATGTTAACACTTTAAGTTAAGTTTCCACATGATTCTGAGTTGTTTAAAACTGGTTTCATGCCTCTGCTGAGCAAGAGAAAAAAGTTGTTTTCTCAGGGCATACAATGCTTTGACATTACCAAGAGTTTACATTTAAATATTACACCAAACTACTGAGTGCAAACCTAATGGAAACACCTTAAATCAACTTCCCACATGATTCTGAGTTGTTTGAAACCTGTTTCATGCTTCTGTTGAGCAAGACAAAAAGGTTGTTTTCTCAGGGCATACAATGCTTTGACATTACCAACACTCTACATTTCAATTTTGCACCAAACTACTGTGTGGAAACCTAATGGAAACACCTTAAGCTAACTTTCCACATGATTCTGAGTTCTTTGAAACTGGTTTCATGCTTCTGCTGAGCAAGACAAAAATTGTTTTATCAGGACATACAATGCTTTCACATTACCAGAAGTATACATTTCAATTTTACACCAAACTACTGTGTGCAAACCTAATGGAAACGACTTAAATTAACTTTCCACATGAGACTGAGTTGTTTAAAACTCGTTTCATGCCTCTGCTGAGCAAGACAAAAAAGTTGTTTTCTCAGGGCATACATTGCTTTGGCATTACCTATAGTATGCATTTCAAATTTAAAACAAACTACTATGTGCAAACCTAATGATAACACGTTAAGTTAACTTTCCACATGATTCTGCGTTGTTTAAAACTGGTTTCATGCCCCTGCTGAGCAAGACAAAAAAGTTTTTTTCTCAGGGAATACAAAGCTTTGACATTGCAAAGGGTATACATTTCAATTTTTCACCAAACTACTGTGCGCAAACCTAATGGAAACACCTTAAGTTTACTTTCCACATGATTCTGAGTTCTTTAAAACTGGTTTCATGGCTCTGCTGAGCAAGACAAAAAAGTTGTTTTCTTAGGACATTCAATGCTTTGACATTACCAATTGTCAACATTTCAATTTTGCCCCAAACTGCTGTATGGAAACCACATGTTAACACTTTAAGTTAACTTTCCACATGATTATGATTTATTTAAAACTGGTTTCATGCCTCTGCTGAGCAAGACAAAAAAGTTGTTTTCTCAGGGAATACAATGCTTTGGCATTACCAAGAGTATACATTTCAATTTTACACCAAACAATTTCTGTAAACCTAATGGAAACATCTTAAGTTAACTTTCCACATGATTCTGAGTTCTTTACAACTTGTTTCATGCATCTGGTGAGCAAGACAAAAAAGTTGTTTTCTCAGGGCATACAATGCTTTAACATTACCAATAGTATACATTTCTGTTTTACACCAAACTACTGTGTGGAAACCTAATGGAAGCACCTTAAGTTAACTTTACACAAGATTCTGAGTTATTTAAAACTGGTTTCATGCCTCTGCTGAGAAGACAAAATTTGTTTTCTCAAAGCATACAATGGTTTGACATTACCAATAGTATGCATTTCAATTTTACACCAAACTACTGTGTGCAAACCTAATGTTATCACTTTAAGTTAACTTTCCACATGTTTCTGAGTTGTTTAAAACTGGTTTCATGCCTCTGCTGAGGAAGACAAAAAAGTTGTTTTCTCAGAGCATACAATGCTTTGACATTGCAAAGAGTATACATTTTAATTTTTCACCAAACTACTGTGACAAACCAAATGGAAACACCTTAAGATAACTTTCCACATGATTCTGAGTTCTTTAAAACTGGTTTCATGGCTCTGCTGAGCAAGACAAAAAAGTTGTTTTCTCAGGACATTCAATGCTTTGACATTACCAATTGTCTACATTTCAGTTTTGCCCCAAACTACTAAGTGCAAACCTAATGTTAACACTTTAAGTTAACTTTCCACTTGATGCTGAGTTGTATAAAACTTGTACATGCTTCTGCTGAGCAAGACAAAAAAGGTGTTTTCTCAGGGCATACAATGCTTTGACATTACCTAGAGTATACATTTCAATTTTACACCAAACTACTATGTGCAAACCTAATGGAAACACCTTAAATCAACTTCCTACATGATTCTATGTTGTTTAAAACCTGTTTCATGCTTCTGTTGATCAAGACAAAAAAGTTATTTCCTCAGGGCATTCAATGCTTTGACATTACCAATAGTATACATTTCAATTTTACACCAAACTACTGTGTGAAAACCTCATGTTAACACTTTAAGTTAACTTTCCACATGATTCTGAGTTATTTAAAACTGGTTTCATGCTTCTGCTGAACAAGACAAAAGTTGTTTTCTCAGGGCATACATTGCTTTGGCATTTCCAATAGTATACATTTCAATTTTACACCAAACTACTATGTGCAAACATAATGTTAACACTTTAAGCTAACTTTGCACTTGATGCTGAGTTCTTTAAAACTGGTTTCATGCTTCTGCTGAACAAGACAAAAGTTGTTTTATCAGGACATACAATGCTTTGACATTACCAATAGTATAAATTTCAATTTTACACCAAACTACTGTGTGCAAACCTAATGTTAACACTTTAAGTTAACTTTGCACTTGATGCTGAGTTGTTTAAAACTGATATCATGCTTCTGCTGAGCAAGACAAAAAAGTTGTTGTTTCAGGGCATACTATGCTTTGACATTGCCAATATTATAAATTTCAATTTTACAACAAACCACTGTGTGGAAACCTAATGTTAACACTTTAAGTTAACTTTCCACATGATTCTGAGATGTTTAAAACCTGTTTCATGATTCAGTTGAGAAAGACAAAAGAGTCGTTTTCTCAGGGCATACAATACTTTGACATTACCAAGAGTATACATTTCAATTTTACACCAAACTACTGTGTGAAAACCTCATGTTAACACTTTAAGTTAACTTTCCACATGATTCTGAGTTATTTAAAACTGGTTTCATGCTTCTGCTGAACAAGACAAAAGTTGTTTTCTCAGGGCATACATTGCTTTGGCATTTCCAATAGTATACATTTCAATTTTACACCAAACTACTATGTGCAAACATAATGTTAACAATTTAAGCTAACTTTGCACTTGATGCTGAGTTCTTTAAAACTGGTTTCATGCTTCTGCTGAACAAGACAAAAGTTGTTTTATCAGGACATACAATGCTTTGACATTACCAATAGTATAAATTTCAATTTTACACCAAACTACTGTGTGCAAACCTAATGTTAACACTTTAAGTTAACTTTGCACTTGATGCTGAGTTGTTTAAAACTGATATCATGCTTCTGCTGAGCAAGACAAAAAAGTTGTTGTTTCAGGGCATACTATGCTTTGACATTGCCAATATTATAAATTTCAATTTTACAACAAACCACTGTGTGGAAACCTAATGTTAACACTTTAAGTTAACTTTCCACATGATTCTGAGATGTTTAAAACCTGTTTCATGATTCAGTTGAGAAAGACAAAAGAGTCGTTTTCTCAGGGCATACAATGCTTTGACATTACCAAGAGTATACATTTCAATTTTACACCAAACTACTGTGTGAAAACCTCATGTTAACACTTTAAGTTAACTTTCCACATGATTCTGAGTTATTTAAAACTGGTTTCATGCTTCTGCTGAACAAGACAAAAGTTGTTTTCTCAGGGCATACATTGCTTTGGCATTTCCAATAGTATACATTTCAATTTTACACCAAACTACTATGTGCAAACATAATGTTAACACTTTAAGCTAACTTTGCACTTGATGCTGAGTTCTTTAAAACTGGTTTCATGCTTCTGCTGAACAAGACAAAAGTTGTTTTATCAGGACATACAATGCTTTGACATTACCAATAGTATAAATTTCAATTTTACACCAAACTACTGTGTGCAAACCTAATGTTAACACTTTAAGTTAACTTTGCACTTGATGCTGAGTTGTTTAAAACTGATATCATGCTTCTGCTGAGCAAGACAAAAAAGTTGTTGTTTCAGGGCATACTATGCTTTGACATTGCCAATATTATAAATTTCAATTTTACAACAAACCACTGTGTGGAAACCTAATGTTAACACTTTAAGTTAACTTTCCACATGATTCTGAGATGTTTAAAACCTGTTTCATGATTCAGTTGAGAAAGACAAAAGAGTCGTTTTCTCAGGGCATACAATGCTTTGACATTACCAAGAGTATACATTTCAATTTTACACCAAACTACTGTGTGGAAACCTCATGTTAACACTTTAAGTTAACTTTCCACATGATTCTGAGTTATTTAAAACTGGTTTCATGCCTCTGCTGAGCAAGACAAAAAAGTTGTTTTCTCAGGGCATTGAATGCTTTGACATTACCAGTAGTATACATTTCAATTTTACACCAAACTACTGTTGGCAAACCTAATGGAAACACCTTAAGTTAACTTTCCACATGATTCTGAGTTCTTTAAAACTGGTTTCATGCTTCTGCTGAGCAAGACAAAAGTTGTTTTATCAGGACATACAATGCTTTGACATTACCAATAGCATACATTTCAATTTTACACCAAATTACTGTGTGGAAACCTAATGTTAACACTTTAAGTTAACTTTCCACTTGATTCTGAGTTGTTTAAAACTTATATCATGCTTCTGCTGAGCAAGACAAAACAGTTGTTTTCTCAGGACATACAATGCTTTGATATTACCAATAGTATGCATTTCAATTTTACACCAAACTACTGTGCGCAAACCTAATGGAAACACCTCAAGTTAACTTTCCACTTGATGCTGAGCTGTATAAAACTTGTACATGCTTCTGCTGAGCAAGACAAAAAAGTTGTTTTCTCGGGGCATACAATGCTTTGACATTACCAATTGTCTACATTTCAATTTTGTACCAAAGTACTGTGTGCAAACCTCATTTTAACACCTTAAATCAACTTCCCACATGATTCTGAGTTGTTTAAAACCGGTTTCATGCCTCTGCTGAGCAAGACAAAAAAGTTGTTTTCTCAGGGCATACAATGTTTTGACATTACCTAGAGTATACATTTCAATTTTACACCAAACTACTATGTGCAAACCTAATGGAAACACCTTAAATCAACTTCCTACATGATTCTAAGTTGTTTAAAACCTGTTTCATGCTTCTGTTGATCAAGACAAAAAAGTTGTTTTCTCAGGGCATACAATGCTTTGTCATTACCAATAGTATACATTTCAATTTTGTCCCAAACTACTGTATGGAAACCTCATGTTAACACCTTAAGTTAACTTTCCACATGATTCTGAGTTCTTTAAAACTTGTTTCATGCATCTGCTGAGCAAGACAAAAAAGTTGTTTTCTCAGGGCATACAATGCTTTAACATTACCTTAGTATACTTTTCTGTTTTACACCAAACTACTGTGTACAAACCTAATGTTAAAAGTTTAAGTTAACTTTCCACATGATTCTGAGTTCTTTAAAACTGGTTTCATGCCTCTGCTGAGCAAGACAAAAAAGTTGTTTTCTCAGGACATACAATACTTTGACTTTACCAATAGTATACATTTCAATTTTACACCAAACTATTGTGTGCAAACCTAATGTTAACACTTTGTTAACTTTCCACATGATTCTGAGATGTTTCAAAGTGGTTTCATGCCTCTGCTGAGCAAGACAAAAAAGTTCTTTTCTCAGAGCATACAATGCTTTGACATTTCCAAGAGTATATATTTTAATTTTACACCAAACTACTGTGTGCAACCTAATGGAAACACATTAAATCAACTTCCACATAATTCTGAGTTGTTTAAAACTGGTTTCATGCCTCTGATGAGCAAGACAAAAAAGTTGTTTTCTCAGGACATACAATGCTTTGACATTGCAAAGAGTATACATTTCAATTTTGCCCCAAACTACTGTATGGAAACCTCATCTTAACACCTTAAGTTAACTTTCCACATGATTCTGAGTTCTTTAAAACTGGTTTCATGCCTCTGCTGAGCAAGACAAAAAAGTTGTTTTCTCAGGGCATGCATTGCTTTGGCATTACCAATAGTATACATTTCAATTTTACACCAAACTACTATGTGCAAACCTAATGGAAACACCTTAAGTCAACTTCCCACATGATTCTGAGTTGTTTAAAACCTGTTTCATGCTTCTGTTGAGCAAGACAAAAAAGTTGTTTTCTCAGCGCATACAATGCTTTGACATTATCAACACTCTACATTTCAATTTTGCACCAAACTACTGTGTGGAAACCTCATGTTAACACTTTAAGTTAACTTTCCACATGATTCTGAGTTGTTTAAAACTGTTTTCATGCCTCTGATAAGCAAGACAAAAAAGTTGTTTTCTCAGTGCATTCAATGCTTTGACATTACCAGTAGTATACATTTCAATTTTACACCAAACTACTGTGTGCAAACCTGATGTTAACACTTTAAGTCAACTTTCCACATGATTCTGATTTATTTAAAACTGGTTTCATGCCTCTGCTGAGCAAGACAAAAAAGTTGTTTTCTCAGGGCATACAATGCTTTGGCATTACCAATAGTATACATTTCCATTTTACACAAAACTACTGTGTGCAAACCTAATGTTATCACTTTAAGTTAACTGTCCACATGATTCTGAGTTGTTTAAAACTGGTTTCATGTCTCTGCTGAGCAAGACAAAGAAGTTGTTTTCTCAGGGCATACAATGCTTTGACATTACCAATAGTATACTTTTCTGTTTTACACCAAACTACTGTGTACAAACCTAATGTTAAAACTTTAAGTTAACTTTCCACATGATTCTGAGTTGTTTAAAACTGTTTTCATGCTTCTGCTGAGCAAGACAAAAACGTTGTTTTCTCAGGGCATACATTGCTTTGGCATTACCAATGGTATACATTCCAATTTTACACCAAACTACTATGTGCAAACCTAATGTTAACACTTTAAGTTAACTTTGCACTTGATGCTGAGTTCTTTGAAACTGGTTTCATGCTTCTGCTGAGCAAGACAAAAATTGTTTTATCAGGACATACAATACATTGACTTTACCAATAGTATACATTTCAATTTTGCACCAAACTACTGTGTGCAAACCTAATGGAAACACCTTAAGTTAACTTCCCACATGATTCTGAGTTGTTTAAAACTTGTATCATGTTTCTGCTGAGCAAGACAAAACATTTGTTTTCCCAGGACATACAATGCTTTGACATTACTGATAGTATACATTTCAATTTTACACCAAACTACTGTGTGCAAACCTAATGTTAACACTTTAAGTTAAGTTTCCACATGATTCTGAGTTGTTTAAAACTGGTTTCATGCCTCTGCTGAGCAAGAGAAAAAAGTTGTTTTCTCAGGGCATACAATGCTTTGACATTACCAAGAGTTTACATTTAAATATTACACCAAACTACTGAGTGCAAACCTAATGGAAACACCTTAAATCAACTTCCCACATGATTCTGAGTTGTTTGAAACCTGTTTCATGCTTCTGTTGAGCAAGACAAAAAGGTTGTTTTCTCAGGGCATACAATGCTTTGACATTACCAACACTCTACATTTCAATTTTGCACCAAACTACTGTGTGGAAACCTAATGGAAACACCTTAAGCTAACTTTCCACATGATTCTGAGTTCTTTGAAACTGGTTTCATGCTTCTGCTGAGCAAGACAAAAATTGTTTTATCAGGACATACAATGCTTTGACATTACCAATAGTATACATTTCAATTTTGCACCAAACTACTGTGTGCAAACCTAATGTTAACACTTTATGTTAAGTTTCCACATGATTCTGAGATGTTTAAAACTGGTTTCATGCCTCTGCTGAGCAAGACAAAAAAGTTGTTTTCTCAGAGCACACAATGGTTTGACATTACCAATAGTATACATTTCAATTTTACACCAAACTACTGTGTGCAAACCTAATGTTATCACTTTAAGTTAACTTTCCACTTGATGCTGAGTTGTATAAAACTTGTATCATGCTTCTGCTGAGCAAGACAAAAAAGTTGTTTTCTCAGGGCATACAATGCTTTCACATTACCAGGAGTATACATTTCAATTTTACACCAAACTACTGTGTGCAAACCTAATGGAAACGACTTAAATTAACTTTCCACATGAGACTGAGTTGTTTAAAACTCGTTTCATGCCTCTGCTGAGCAAGACAAAAAAGTTGTTTTCTCAGGGCATACATTGCTTTGGCATTACCTATAGTATGCATTTCAAATTTAAAACAAACTACTATGTGCAAACCTAATGATAACACGTTAAGTTAACTTTCCACATGATTCTGCGTTGTTTAAAACTGGTTTCATGCCCCTGCTGAGCAAGACAAAAAAGTTTTTTTCTCAGGGAATACATAGCTTTGACATTGCAAAGGGTATACATTTCAATTTTTCACCAAACTACTGTGCGCAAACCTAATGGAAACACCTTAAGTTTACTTTCCACATGATTCTGAGTTCTTTAAAACTGGTTTCATGGCTCTGCTGAGCAAGACAAAAAAGTTGTTTTCTTAGGACATTCAATGCTTTGACATTACCAATTGTCAACATTTCAATTTTGCCCCAAACTTCTGTATGGAAACCACATGTTAACACTTTAAGTTAACTTTCCACATGATTATGATTTATTTAAAACTGGTTTCATGCCTCTGCTGAGCAAGACAAAAAAGTTGTTTTCTCAGGGAATACAATGCTTTGGCATTACCAAGAGTATACATTTCAATTTTACACCAAACAATTTCTGTAAACCTAATGGAAACATCTTAAGTTAACTTTCCACATGATTCTGAGTTCTTTACAACTTGTTTCATGCATCTGGTGAGCAAGACAAAAAAGTTGTTTTCTCAGGGCATACAATGCTTTAACATTACCAATAGTATACATTTCTGTTTTACACCAAACTACTGTGTGGAAACCTAATGGAAGCACCTTAAGTTAACTTTACACAAGATTCTGAGTTATTTAAAACTGGTTTCATGCCTCTGCTGAGAAGACAAAATTTGTTTTCTCAAAGCATACAATGGTTTGACATTACCAATAGTATGCATTTCAATTTTACACCAAACTACTGTGTGCAAACCTAATGTTATCACTTTAAGTTAACTTTCCACATGTTTCTGAGTTGTTTAAAACTGGTTTCATGCCTCTGCTGAGGAAGACAAAAAAGTTGTTTTCTCAGAGCATACAATGCTTTGACATTGCAAAGAGTATACATTTTAATTTTTCACCAAACTACTGTGAAAAACCAAATGGAAACACCTTAAGATAACTTTCCACATGATTCTGAGTTCTTTAAAACTGGTTTCATGGCTCTGCTGAGCAAGACAAAAAAGTTGTTTTCTCAGGACATTCAATGCTTTGACATTACCAATTGTCTACATTTCAGTTTTGCCCCAAACTACTAAGTGCAAACCTAATGTTAACACTTTAAGTTAACTTTCCACTTGATGCTGAGTTGTATAAAACTTGTACATGCTTCTGCTGAGCAAGACAAAAAAGGTGTTTTCTCAGGGCATACAATGCTTTGACATTACCTAGAGTATACATTTCAATTTTACACCAAACTACTATGTGCAAACCTAATGGAAACACCTTAAATCAACTTCCTACATGATTCTAAGTTGTTTAAAACCTGTTTCATGCTTCTGTTGATCAAGACAAAAAAGTTATTTCCTCAGGGCATTCAATGCTTTGACATTACCAATAGCATACATTTCAATTTTACACCAAACTACTGTGTGAAAACCTCATGTTAACACTTTAAGTTAACTTTCCACATGATTCTGAGTTATTTAAAACTGGTTTCATGCTTCTGCTGAACAAGACAAAAGTTGTTTTCTCAGGGCATACATTGCTTTGGCATTTCCAATAGTATACATTTCAATTTTACACCAAACTACTATGTGCAAACATAATGTTAACACTTTAAGCTAACTTTGCACTTGATGCTGAGTTCTTTAAAACTGGTTTCATGCTTCTGCTGAACAAGACAAAAGTTGTTTTATCAGGACATACAATGCTTTGACATTACCAATAGTATAAATTTCAATTTTACACCAAACTACTGTGTGCAAACCTAATGTTAACACTTTAAGTTAACTTTGCACTTGATGCTGAGTTTTTTAAAACTGATATCATGCTTCTGCTGAGCAAGACAAAAAAGTTGTTGTTTCAGGGCATACTATGCTTTGACATTGCCAATATTATAAATTTCAATTTTACAACAAACCACTGTGTGGAAACCTAATGTTAACACTTTAAGTTAACTTTCCACATGATTCTGAGATGTTTAAAACCTGTTTCATGATTCAGTTGAGAAAGACAAAAGAGTCGTTTTCTCAGGGCATACAATGCTTTGACATTACCAAGAGTATACATTTCAATTTTACACCAAACTACTGTGTGAAAACCTCATGTTAACACTTTAAGTTAACTTTCCACATGATTCTGAGTTATTTAAAACTGGTTTCATGCTTCTGCTGAACAAGACAAAAGTTGTTTTCTCAGGGCATACATTGCTTTGGCATTTCCAATAGTATACATTTCAATTTTACACCAAACTACTATGTGCAAACATAATGTTAACACTTTAAGCTAACTTTGCACTTGATGCTGAGTTCTTTAAAACTGGTTTCATGCTTCTGCTGAACAAGACAAAAGTTGTTTTATCAGGACATACAATGCTTTGACATTACCAATAGTATAAATTTCAATTTTACACCAAACTACTGTGTGCAAACCTAATGTTAACACTTTAAGTTAACTTTGCACTTGATGCTGAGTTGTTTAAAACTGATATCATGCTTCTGCTGAGCAAGACAAAAAAGTTGTTGTTTCAGGGCATACTATGCTTTGACATTGCCAATATTATAAATTTCAATTTTACAACAAACCACTGTGTGGAAACCTAATGTTAACACTTTAAGTTAACTTTCCACATGATTCTGAGATGTTTAAAACCTGTTTCATGATTCAGTTGAGAAAGACAAAAGAGTCGTTTTCTCAGGGCATACAATGCTTTGACATTACCAAGAGTATACATTTCAATTTTACACCAAACTACTGTGTGGAAACCTCATGTTAACACTTTAAGTTAACTTTCCACATGATTCTGAGTTATTTAAAACTGGTTTCATGCCTCTGCTGAGCAAGACAAAAAAGTTGTTTTCTCAGGGCATTGAATGCTTTGACATTACCAGTAGTATACATTTCAATTTTACACCAAACTACTGTTGGCAAACCTAATGGAAACACCTTAAGTTAACTTTCCACATGATTCTGAGTTCTTTAAAACTGGTTTCATGCTTCTGCTGAGCAAGACAAAAGTTGTTTTATCAGGACATACAATGCTTTGACATTACCAATAGCATACATTTCAATTTTACACCAAATTACTGTGTGGAAACCTAATGTTAACACTTTAAGTTAACTTTCCACTTGATTCTGAGTTGTTTAAAACTTATATCATGCTTCTGCTGAGCAAGACAAAACAGTTGTTTTCTCAGGACATACAATGCTTTGATATTACCAATAGTATGCATTTCAATTTTACACCAAACTACTGTGCGCAAACCTAATGGAAACACCTCAAGTTAACTTTCCACTTGATGCTGAGCTGTATAAAACTTGTACATGCTTCTGCTGAGCAAGACAAAAAAGTTGTTTTCTCGGGGCATACAATGCTTTGACATTACCAATTGTCTACATTTCAATTTTGTACCAAAGTACTGTGTGCAAACCTCATTTTAACACCTTAAATCAACTTCCCACATGATTCTGAGTTGTTTAAAACCGGTTTCATGCCTCTGCTGAGCAAGACAAAAAAGTTGTTTTCTCAGGGCATACAATGTTTTGACATTACCTAGAGTATACATTTCAATTTTACACCAAACTACTATGTGCAAACCTAATGGAAACACCTTAAATCAACTTCCTACATGATTCTAAGTTGTTTAAAACCTGTTTCATGCTTCTGTTGATCAAGACAAAAAAGTTATTTTCTCAGGGCATTCAATGCTTTGACATTACCAATAGTATACATTTCAATTTTACACCAAACTACCGTGTGAAAACCTCATGTTGACAATTTAAGTTAACTTTCCACATGATTCTGAGTTATTTAAAACTGGTTTCATGCCGCTGCTGAGCAAGACAAAAAAGTTGTTTTCTCAGGACAAACAATACATTGACTTTACCAATAGTATACATTTAAATATTACACCAAACTACTGTGTGCAAACCTAATGGAAACACCTTAAGTCAACTTCCCACATGATTCTGAGTTGTTTAAAACCTGTTTCATGCTTCTGTTGAGCAAGACAAAAAAGTTGTTTTCTCAGCGCATGCAATGCTTTGACATTATCAACACTCTACATTTCAATTTTGCACCAAACTACTGTGTGGAAACCTCATGTTAACACTTTAAGTTAACTTTCCACATGATTCTGAGTTGTTTAAAACTGTTTTCATGCCTCTGATGAGCAAGACAAAAAAGTTGTTTTCTCAGTGCATTCAATGCTTTGGCATTACCAATAGTATACATTTCCATTTTACACAAAACTACTGTGTGCAAACCTAATGTTATCACTTTAAGTTAACTTTCCACATGATTCTGAGTTGTTTAAAACTGGTTTCATGTCTCTGCTGAGCAAGACAAAGAAGTTGTTTTCTCAGGGCATACAATGCTTTGACATTACCAATAGTATACTTTTGTGTTTTACACCAAACTACTGTGTACAAACCTAATGTTAAAACTTTAAGTTAACTTTCCACATGATTCTGAGTTGTTTAAAACTGTTTTCATGCTTCTGCTGAGCAAGACAAAAAAGTTGTTTTCTCAGGACATGCAAAGCATTGACATTACCAAGAGTATACATTTCAATTTTACACCAAACAATTTGTGTAAACCTAATTGAAACACCTTAAGTTAACTTTCCACATGATTCTGAGTTCCTTTAAACTGGTTTCATGCCTCTGCTGAGCAAGACAAAAAAGTTGTTTTCTCAGGGCATACAATGCTTTGTCATTACCAATAGTATACATTTCAATTTTGTCCCAAACTACTGTATGGAAACCTCATGTTAACACCTTAAGTTAACTTTCCACATGATTCTGAGTTCTTTAAAACTTGTTTCATGCATCTGCTGAGCAAGACAAAAAAGTTGTTTTCTCAGGGCATACAATGCTTTAACATTACCTTAGTATACTTTTCTGTTTTACACCAAACTACTGTGTACAAACCTAATGTTAAAAGTTTAAGTTAACTTTCCACATGATTCTGAGTTCTTTAAAACTGGTTTCATGCCTCTGCTGAGCAAGACAAAAAAGTTGTTTTCTCAGGACATACAATACTTTGACTTTACCAATAGTATACATTTCAATTTTACACCAAACTATTGTGTGCAAACCTAATGTTAACACTTTGTTAACTTTCCACATGATTCTGAGATGTTTCAAAGTGGTTTCATGCCTCTGCTGAGCAAGACAAAAAAGTTCTTTTCTCAGAGCATACAATGCTTTGACATTTCCAAGAGTATATATTTTAATTTTACACCAAACTACTGTGTGCAACCTAATGGAAACACATTAAATCAACTTCCACATAATTCTGAGTTGTTTAAAACTGGTTTCATGCCTCTGATGAGCAAGACAAAAAAGTTGTTTTCTCAGGGCATACAATGCTTTGACATTGCAAAGAGTATACATTTCAATTTTGCCCCAAACTACTGTATGGAAACCTCATGTTAACACCTTAAGTTAACTTTCCACATGATTCTGAGTTCTTTAAAACTGGTTTCATGCCTCTGCTGAGCAAGACAAAAAAGTTGTTTTCTCAGGGCATGCATTGCTTTGGCATTACCAATAGTATACATTTCAATTTTACACCAAACTACTATGTGCAAACCTAATGGAAACACCTTAAGTCAACTTCCCACATGATTCTGAGTTGTTTAAAACCTGTTTCATGCTTCTGTTGAGCAAGACAAAAAAGTTGTTTTCTCAGCGCATACAATGCTTTGACATTATCAACACTCTACATTTCAATTTTGCACCAAACTACTGTGTGGAAACCTCATGTTAACACTTTAAGTTAACTTTCCACATGATTCTGAGTTGTTTAAAACTGTTTTCATGCCTCTGATAAGCAAGACAAAAAAGTTGTTTTCTCAGTGCATTCAATGCTTTGACATTACCAGTAGTATACATTTCAATTTTACACCAAACTACTGTGTGCAAACCTGATGTTAACACTTTAAGTCAACTTTCCACATGATTCTGATTTATTTAAAACTGGTTTCATGCCTCTGCTGAGCAAGACAAAAAAGTTGTTTTCTCAGGGCATACAATGCTTTGGCATTACCAATAGTATACATTTCCATTTTACACAAAACTACTGTGTGCAAACCTAATGTTATCACTTTAAGTTAACTTTCCACATGATTCTGAGTTGTTTAAAACTGGTTTCATGTCTCTGCTGAGCAAGACAAAGAAGTTGTTTTCTCAGGGCATACAATGCTTTGACATTACCAATAGTATACTTTTCTGTTTTACACCAAACTACTGTGTACAAACCTAATGTTAAAACTTTAAGTTAACTTTCCACATGATTCTGAGTTGTTTAAAACTGTTTTCATGCTTCTGCTGAGCAAGACAAAAACGTTGTTTTCTCAGGGCATACATTGCTTTGGCATTACCAATGGTATACATTCCAATTTTACACCAAACTACTATGTGCAAACCTAATGTTAACACTTTAAGTTAACTTTGCACTTGATGCTGAGTTCTTTGAAACTGGTTTCATGCTTCTGCTGAGCAAGACAAAAATTGTTTTATCAGGACATACAATACATTGACTTTACCAATAGTATACATTTCAATTTTGCACCAAACTACTGTGTGCAAACCTAATGGAAACACCTTAAGTTAACTTCCCACATGATTCTGAGTTGTTTAAAACTTGTATCATGTTTCTGCTGAGCAAGACAAAACATTTGTTTTCCCAGGACATACAATGCTTTGACATTACTGATAGTATACATTTCAATTTTACACCAAACTACTGTGTGCAAACCTAATGTTAACACTTTAAGTTAAGTTTCCACATGATTCTGAGTTGTTTAAAACTGGTTTCATGCCTCTGCTGAGCAAGAGAAAAAAGTTGTTTTCTCAGGGCATACAATGCTTTGACATTACCAAGAGTTTACATTTAAATATTACACCAAACTACTGAGTGCAAAGCTAATGGAAACACCTTAAATCAACTTCCCACATGATTCTGAGTTGTTTGAAACCTGTTTCATGCTTCTGTTGAGCAAGACAAAAAGGTTGTTTTCTCAGGGCATACAATGCTTTGACATTACCAACACTCTACATTTCAATTTTGCACCAAACTACTGTGTGGAAACCTAATGGAAACACCTTAAGCTAACTTTCCACATGATTCTGAGTTCTTTGAAACTGGTTTCATGCTTCTGCTGAGCAAGACAAAAATTGTTTTATCAGGACATACAATGCTTTGACATTACCAATAGTATACATTTCAATTTTGCACCAAACTACTGTGTGCAAACCTAATGATAACACTTTATGTTAAGTTTCCACATGATTCTGAGATGTTTAAAACTGGTTTCATGCCTCTGCTGAGCAAGACAAAAAAGTTGTTTTCTCAGAGCACACAATGGTTTGACATTACCAATAGTATACATTTCAATTTTACACCAAACTACTGTGTGCAAACCTAATGTTATCACTTTAAGTTAACTTTCCACTTGATGCTGAGTTGTATAAAACTTGTATCATGCTTCTGCTGAGCAAGACAAAAAAGTTGTTTTCTCAGGGCATACAATGCTTTCACATTACCAGGAGTATACATTTCAATTTTACACCAAACTACTGTGTGCAAACCTAATGGAAACGACTTAAATTAACTTTCCACATGAGACTGAGTTGTTTAAAACTCGTTTCATGCCTCTGCTGAGCAAGACAAAAAAGTTGTTTTCTCAGGGCATACATTGCTTTGGCATTACCTATAGTATGCATTTCAAATTTAAAACAAACTACTATGTGCAAACCTAATGATAACACGTTAAGTTAACTTTCCACATGATTCTGCGTTGTTTAAAACTGGTTTCATGCCCCTGCTGAGCAAGACAAAAAAGTTTTTTTCTCAGGGAATACAAAGCTTTGACATTGCAAAGGGTATACATTTCAATTTTTCACCAAACTACTGTGCGCAAACCTAATGGAAACACCTTAAGTTTACTTTCCACATGATTCTGAGTTCTTTAAAACTGGTTTCATGGCTCTGCTGAGCAAGACAAAAAAGTTGTTTTCTTAGGACATTCAATGCTTTGACATTACCAATTGTCAACATTTCAATTTTGCCCCAAACTACTGTATGGAAACCACATGTTAACACTTTAAGTTAACTTTCCATATGATTATGATTTATTTAAAACTGGTTTCATGCCTCTGCTGAGCAAGACAAAAAAGTTGTTTTCTCAGGGAATACAATGCTTTGGCATTACCAAGAGTATACATTTCAATTTTACACCAAACAATTTCTGTAAACCTAATGGAAACATCTTAAGTTAACTTTCCACATGATTCTGAGTTCTTTACAACTTGTTTCATGCATCTGGTGAGCAAGACAAAAAAGTTGTTTTCTCAGGGCATACAATGCTTTAACATTACCAATAGTATACATTTCTGTTTTACACCAAACTACTGTGTGGAAACCTAATGGAAGCACCTTAAGTTAACTTTACACAAGATTCTGAGTTATTTAAAACTGGTTTCATGCCTCTGCTGAGAAGACAAAATTTGTTTTCTCAAAGCATACAATGGTTTGACATTACCAATAGTATGCATTTCAATTTTACACCAAACTACTGTGTGCAAACCTAATGTTATCACTTTAAGTTAACTTTCCACATGTTTCTGAGTTGTTTAAAACTGGTTTCATGCCTCTGCTGAGGAAGACAAAAAAGTTGTTTTCTCAGAGCATACAATGCTTTGACATTGCAAAGAGTATACATTTTAATTTTTCACCAAACTACTGTGACAAACCAAATGGAAACACCTTAAGATAACTTTCCACATGATTCTGAGTTCTTTAAAACTGGTTTCATGGCTCTGCTGAGCAAGACAAAAAAGTTGTTTTCTCAGGACATTCAATGCTTTGACATTACCAATTGTCTACATTTCAGTTTTGCCCCAAACTACTAAGTGCAAACCTAATGTTAACACTTTAAGTTAACTTTCCACTTGATGCTGAGTTGTATAAAACTTGTACATGCTCCTGCTGAGCAAGACAAAAAAGGTGTTTTCTCAGGGCATACAATGCTTTGACATTACCAATTGTCTACATTTCAATTTTGGACCAAAGTACTGTGTGCAAACCTCATTTTAACACCTTAAATCAACTTCCCACATGATTCTGAGTTGTTTAAAACGGGTTTCATGCCTCTGCTGAGCAAGACAGAAAAGTTGTTTTCTCAGGGCATACAATGCTTTGACATTACCTAGAGTATACATTTCAATTTTACACCAAACTACTATGTGCCAACCTAATGGAAACACCTTAAATCAACTTCCCACATGATTCTGAGTTGTTTAAAACCTGTTTCATGCTTCTGTTGATCAAGACAAAAAAGTAATTTTCTCAGGGCATTCAAGGCTTTGACATTACTAATAGTATACATTTCAATTTTACACCAAACTACTGTGTGAAAACTTCATGTTAACACTTTAAGTTAACTTTCCACATGAGTCTGAGTTATTTAAAACTGGTTTCATGCCTCTGCTGAGCAAGACAAAAAAGTTGTTTTCTCAGGACATACAATTAATTGACTTTGCCAATAGTATACATTTCAATTTTACAACAAACTACTGTGTGCAAACCTAATGGAAACACCTTGAGTTAACTTCCCACATGATTCTGAGTTGTTTGAAACTTGTATCATGCTTCTGCTGAGCAAGATAAAACATTTGTTTTCTCAGGACATACAATGCTTTGACATTACCTAGAGTATACATTTCAATTTTACACCAAACTACTAAGTGCAAACCTAATGGAAACACCTTAAATCAACTTCCTACATCATTCTAAGTTGTTTAAAACCTGTTTCATGCTTCTGTTGATCAAGGCAAAAAAGTTATTTTCTCAGGGCATTCAATGCTTTGACATTACCAATAGTATACATTTCAATTTTACACCAAACTACTGTGTGCAAACCTAATGTTAACACTATAAGTTAAGTTTCCACATGATTCTGAGTTGTTTAAAACTGGTTTCATGCCTCTGCTGAGCAAGAGAAAAAAGTTGTTTTCTCAGGGCATTCAATGCTTTGACATTACCAGTAGTATACATTTCAATTTTACACCAAACTACTGTGTGCAAACCTAATGGAAACACCTTAAGTTAACTTTCCACATGATTCTGAGTTCTTTAAAACTGGTTTCATGCCTCTCCTGAGCAAGAAAAAAAAGTTGTTTTCTCAGGACATTCAATGCTTTGACATTACCAATTGTCTACATTTCAATTTTGCCCCAAACTACTGTATGCAAACCTGATGTTAACACTTTAAGTTAACTTTCCACATGATTCTGATTTATTTAAAACTGGTTTCATTCCTCTGCTGAGCAAGACAAAAATATTGTTTTCTCAGTGCATACAATGCTTTGGCATTACCAATAGTATGCATTTCAATTTTACACCAAAGTACTGTGTGCAAACCTAATGTTAACACGTTAAGTTAACTTTCCACATGATTCTGAGTTGTTTAAAACTGGTTTCATGCCTCTGATGAGGAAGACAAAAAAGTTGTTTTCTCAGAGCATACAATGCTTTGACATTGCAAAGAGTATACATTTCAATTTTTCACCAAACTACTGTGCGCAAACCAAATGGAAACACCTTAAGAAACTTTCCACATGATTCTGAGTTCTTTAAAACTGGTTTCATGGCTCTGCTGAGCAAGACAAAAAAGTTGTTTTCTCAGGACTTTCAATGCTTTGACATTACCAATAGTATACATCTCAATTTTACACCAAACTACTGTGTGAAAACTTCATGTTAACACTTTAAGTTAACTTTCCACATGATTCTGAGTTATTTAAAACTGGTTTCATGCCTCTGCTGAGCAAGACAAAAAAGTTGTTTTCACAGGACATGCATGCTTTGACATTACCAATAGTATACACTTCAATTTTACACCAAACTACTGTGTGCATACCTAATGTTAACAGTTTAAGTTAACTTTCCACATCATTATGAGATGTTTAAAACTGGTTTCATGCTTCTGCAGAGCAAGACAAAAAAGTTGTTTTCTCAGGGCAAACAATGCTTTGACATTACCCATAGTATACATTTAAATTTTACACCAAACTACTGGGTGCAAAACTAATGCAAACACCTTAAATCAACTTTCCACATGATTCTGAGTTGTTTGGAACTGGTTTCATGCCTGTGCTGAGCAAGACAAAAAAGTTATTTTCTCAGGGCATACAATGCTTTGACATTACCAAGAGTATACATTTCAATTTTACACCAAACTACTGTGTGCAAAGCTAATGTTAACAGTTTAAGTTAACTTTCCACATGATTCTGAGTTGTTTAAAACTGGTTTCATGCCTGTGCTGAGCAAGACAAAAAAGTTATATTCTCAAGGCATACAATGCTTTGACATTA
The DNA here is from genome assembly GCF_030028105.1 of Mobula birostris. Lineage (NCBI taxonomy): Eukaryota > Metazoa > Chordata > Chondrichthyes > Myliobatiformes > Myliobatidae > Mobula > Mobula birostris. The sequence continues at coordinate 82,946,794 of NC_092378.1, forward strand.
CCAAGAGTATACATTTCAATTTTACACCAAACTACTGTGTGCAAACCTAATGCAAACACCTTAAATCTACTTCTCACATGATTCTGAGTTGTTTAAAACCTGTTTCATGCTTCTGTTGAGCAAGAAAAAAAGTTGTTTTCTCAGCGCATACAATGCTTTGACATTACCAATAGTATACATTTCAATTTCACACCAAACTACTGTGTGGAAACCTAATGGAAACACCTTGAGTTAACTTTCCACATGATTCTGAGTTCTGAAAAACTGGTTTCATGCCTCTTATGAGCAAGACAAAAAAGTTCTTTTCTCAAGCATACAATGCTTTGACATTTCCAATTGTATACATTTAAAATTTACACCAAACTACTGTGTGCAAACCTAATGCAAACACCTTAAATCAACTTTCCACATGATTCTGAGTTGTTTAAAACTGGTTTCATGCCTGTGCTGAGCAAGACAAAAAAGTTATTTTCTCAGGGCTTACAATGCTTTGTCATTACCAATAGTATACATTTCAATTTTACAACAAACTACTGTGTAGAAACCTAATGGAAACACCTTAAGTTAACTTTCCACATGATTCTGAGTTCTTGAAAACTGGTTTCATGACTCTGTTGAGCAAGACAAAAAAGTTGTTTTCTCAGGGCATGCATGCTTTGACATTACCAATAGTATACACTTCAATTTTACACCAAACTACTGTGTGCAAACCTAATGTTAACAGTTTAAGTTAACTTTCCACATGATTATGAGATGTTTAAAACTGTTTTGATGCTTCTGCAGAGCAAGACAAAAAAGTTGTTATCTGAGGGCATACAACACTTTGACATTACCAAGAGTATACATTTCAATTTTACACCAAACTACTGGCTGCAAACCTAATGTTAACAGTTTAAGTTAACTTTCCACATGATTCTGAGATGTTTAAAACTGGTTTCATGCCTCTGCTGAGCAAGACAAAAAAGTTATTTTCTCAGGGCATACAATGCTATTACATTTCCAATAGTATACATTTAAATTTTATGCCAAACTACTGTGTGTTAACCTAATGCAAACACCTTAAATCAACTTCCCAAATCATTCTGAGTTGTTTAAAACCTGTTTCATGTTTCTGTTGAGCAAGACAAAAAAGTTGTTTTCTCAGGGCAAACAATGCTTTGACATTACCAATAGTATACATTTAAATTTTACACCAAACTACTGGGTGCAAACCTAATGCAAACACCTGAAATCAACTTTCCACATGATTCTGAGTTGTTTAGAACTGGTTTCATGCCTGTGCTGAGGAAGACAAAAAAGTTATTTTCTCAGGGCATACAATGCTTTGACATTACCAAGAGTATACATTTCAATTTTACACCAAACTACTGTGTGCAAACCTAATGTTAACAGTTTAAGTTAACTTTCCACATGATTCGGAGTTGTTTAAAACTGGTTTCATGCTTGTGCTGAGGAAGACAAAAAAGTTATTTTCTCAGGGCATACAATGCTTTGACATTACCAAGAGTATACATTTCAATTTTACACCAAACTATTGTGTGCAAACCTAATGCAAACACCTGAAATCAACTTCCCACATGATAATGAGTTGTTTAAAACCTGTATCATGCTTCTGTTGAGCAAGACAAAAAAGTTGTTTTCTCAGGGCATACAATGGTTTGACATTACCAATAGTATACATTTCAATTTTACACCAAACTACAGTGTGGAAACCTAATGGAAACACCTTAAGTTAACTTTCCACATGATTCTGAGTTCTGAAAAACTGGTTTCATGCCTCTGCTGAGCAAGACAAAAATGTTCTTTTCTCAAACATACAATGCTTTGACATTTCCAATAGTATACATTTAAATTTTACACCAAACTACTGTGTGCAAACCTAATGTTAACAGTTTAAGTTAACTTTCCACATGATTCTGAGTTGTTTAAAACTGGTTTCATGCCTGTGCTGAGCAAGACAAAAAAGTTATTTTCTCAGGGCTTACAATGCTTTGTCATTACCAATAGTATACATTTCAATTTTACAACAAACTACTGTGTAGAAACCTAATGGAAACACCTTAAGTTAACTTTCCACATGATTCTGAGTTCTTGAAAACTGGTTTCATGCCTCTGTTGAGCAGGACAAAAAAGTTGTTTTCTCAGGGCATGCATGCTTTGACATTACCAATAGTCTACACTTCAATTTTACACCAAACTACTGTGTGCAAACCTAATGTTAACAGTTTAAGTTAACTTTCCACATGATTATGAGATGTTTAAAACTGGTTTCATGCTTCTGCAGAGCAAGACAAAAAAGTTGTTTTCTGAGGGCATACAACGCTTTGACATTACCAAGAGTATACATTTCAATTTTACACCAAACTACTGGCTGCAAACCTAATGTTAACAGTTTAAGTTAACTTTCCACATGATTCTGAGTTCTGAAAAACTGGTTTCATGCCTCTGCTGAGCAAGACAAAAAAGTTCTTTTCTGTAGGCATACAATGCTTTGACATTACCAATAGTATACATTTCAATTTCACAACAAACTACTGTGTAGAAACCTAATGGAAACACCTTAAGTTAACTTTCCACATGATTCTGAGTTCTTGAAAACTGGTTTCATGCCTCTGTTGAGCAAGACAAAAAAGTTGTTTTCTCAGGACATGCATGCTTTGACATTACCAATAGTATACACTTCAATTTTACACCAAACTACTGTGTGCAAACCTAATGTTAACGGTTTAAGTTAACTTTCCACATGATTCTGAGTTGTTTAAAATTGGTTTCATGCCTCTGCTGAGCAAGACAAAAAATTATTTTCTCAGGGCATACAATGCTATTACATTTCCAATAGTATACATTTAAATTTTATACCAAACTACTGTGTGTTAACCTAATGCAAACACCTTAAATCAACTTCCCAAATCATTCTGAGTTGTTTAAAACCTGTTTCATGTTTCTGTTGAGCAAGCCAAAAAAGTTGTTTTCTCAGGGCAAACAATGCTTTGACATTACCAATAGTATACATTTAAATTTTACACCAAACTACTGGGTGCAAACCTAATGCAAACACCTTAAATCAACTTTCCACATGATTCTGAGTTGTTTAGTACTGGTTTCATGCCTGTGCTGAGCAAGACAAAAAAGTTATTTTCTCATGGCATACAATGCTTTGACATTAGCAAGAGTATACATTTCAATTTTACACCAAACTACTGTGTGGAAACCTAATGGAAACACCTCAAGTTAACTTTCCACATGATTCTGAGTTCTGAAAAACTGCTTTCATGCCTCTGCTGAGCAGGACAAAAAAGTTCTTTTCTCAAGCATACAATGCTTTGACATTTCCAATAGTATACATTTAAATTTTACACCAAACTACTGTGTGCAAACCTAATGCAAACACTTTAAATCAACTTTCCACATGATTCTGAGTTGTTTAAAACTGGTTTCATGCCTGTGCTGAGCAAGACAAAATAGTGATTTTCTCAGGGCTTACAATGCTTTGTCATTACCAATAGTATACATTTCAATTTTACAACAAACTACTGTGTAGAAACCTAAAGGAAACACCTTAAGTTAACTTTCCACATGATTCTGAGTTCTTGAAAACTGGTTTCATGCCTCTGTTGAGCAAGACAAAAAAGTTGTTTTCTCAGGACATGCATGCTTTGACATTACCAATGGTATACACTTCAATTTTACACCAACCTACAGTGTGCAAACCTAATGTTAACAGTTTAAGTTAACTTTCCACATGATTATGAGATGCTTAAAACTGGTTTCATGCTTCTGCAGAGCAAGACAAAAAAGTTGTTTTCTGAGGGCATACAACGCTTTGACATTATCAAGAGAATACATTTCAATTTTACACCAAACTACTGTCTGCAAACCTAATGTTAACAGTTTAAGTTAACTTTCCACATGATTCTGAGTTGTTTAAAACTGGTTTCATGCCTCTGCTGAGCAAGACAAAAAAGTTATTTTCTCAGGCCATACAATGCTTTGACATTACCAAGAGTATGCATATCAATTTTACACCAAACTACTGTGTGGAAACCTAATGGAAACACCATAAATCAACTTTCCACATGATTCTGAGTTGTTTAAAACTGGTTTCATGCCTGTGCTGAGGAAGACAAAAAAGTTATTTTCTCAGGGCATACAATGCTTTGACATCACCAAGAGTATACATTTCAATTTTACACCAAACTACTGTGTGCAAACCTAATGCAAACACCTTAAATCAACTTCCCACATGATTCTGAGTTGTTTTAAACCTGTTTCATGCTTCTGTTGAGCAAGACAAAAAAGTTGTTTTCTCAGGGCATACAATGGTTTGACATTACCAATAGTATACATTTCAATTTTACACAAAACTACTGTGTGGAAACCTAATGGAAACACCTTAAGTTAACTTTCCACATGATTCTGAGTTCTGAAAAACTGGTTTCATGCCTCTGCTGAGCAAGACAAAAAAGTTCTTTTCTCAAGCATACAATGCTTTGACATTTCCAATAGTATACATTTAAATTTTACACCAAACTACTGTATGCAAACCTAATGCAAACACCTTAAATCAACTTTCCACATGATTCTGAGTTGTTTAAAACTGGTTTCATGCCTGTGCTGAGCAAGACAAAAAAGTTATTTTCTCAGGGCTTACAATGCTTTGTCATTACCAATAGTATACATTTCAATTTTGCAACAAACTACTGTGTAGAAACCTAATGGAAACACCTTAAGTTAACTTTCCACATGATTCTGAGTTCTTGAAAACTGGTTTCATGCCTCTGTTGAGCAAGACAAAAAAGTTGTTTTCTCAGGGCATGCATGCTTTGACATTACCAATAGTATACACTTCAATTTTACACCAAACTACTGTGTGCAAACCTAATGTTAACAGTTTAAGTTAACATTCCACATGATTATGAGATGTTTAAAACTGGTTTCATGCTTCTGCAGAGCAAGACAAAAAAGTTGTTTTCTGAGGGCATACAACGCTTTGACATTACCAAGAGTATACATTTCAATTTTACACCAAACTACTGGCTGCAAACCTAATGTTAACAGTTTAAGTTAACTTTCCACATGATTCTGAGTTGTTTAAAACTGGTTTCATGCCTCTGCTGAGCAAGACCAAAAAGTTATTTTCTCAGGGCATACAATGCTGTGTCATTACCAATAGTATACATTTCAATTATACACCAAACTACTGTGTGCAAACCTAATGCAAACATCTTAAGTTAACTTTCCACATGATTCTGAGTTCTGAAAAACTGGTTTCATGCCTCTGCTGAGCAAGACAAAGAAGTTCTTTTCTCAGGCATACAATGCTTTGACATTACCAATACTATACATTTCAATTTCACAACAAACTACTGTGTAGAAACCTAATGGAAACACCTTAAGTTAACTTTCCACATGATTCTGAGTTCTTGAAAACTGGTTTCATGCCCCTGTTGAGCAAGACAAAAAAGTTGTTTTCTCAGGACATGCATGCTTTGACATTACCAATAGTATACACTTCAATTTTACACCAAACTACTGTGTGGAAACCTAATATTAACAGTTTAAGTTAACTTTCCACATCATTATGAGATGTTTACAACTGGTTTCATGCTTCTGCAGAGCAAGACAAAAAAGTTGTTTTCTCAGGGCATACAACTCTTTGACATTACCAAGAGTATAGATTTCAATTTTACACCAAACTACTGGGTGCAAACCTAATGTCAACAGTTGAAGTTAACTTTCCACATGATTCTGAATTGTTTAAAATTGGTTTCATGCCTCTGCTGAGCAAGACAAAAAATTATTTTCTCAGGGCATACAATGCTATTACATTTCCAATAGTATACATTTAAATTTTATACCAAACTACTGTGTGTTAACCTATTGCAAACACCTTAAATCAACTTCCCAAATCATTCTGAGTTGTTTAAAACCTGTTTCATGTTTCTGTTGAGCAAGACAAAAAAGTTGTTTTCTCAGGGCAAACAATCCTTTGACATTACCAATAGTATACATTTAAATTTTACACCAAACTGCTGGGTGCAAACCTAATGCAAGCACCTTAAATCAACTTTCCACATGATTCTGAGTTGTTTAGAACTGGTTTCATGCCTGTGCTGAGCAAGACAAAGAAGTTATTTTCTCACGGCATACAATGCTTTGACATTACCAAGAGTATACATTTCAATTTTACACCAAACTACTGTGTGCAAACCTAATGCAAACACCTTAAATCAACTTCCCAGATGATTCTGAGTTGTTTAAAACCTGTTTCATGCTTCTGTTGAGCAAGACAAAGAAGTTGTTTTCTCAGGGCATACAATGCTTTGTCATTACCAATAGTATACATCTCAATTTTACACCAAACTACTGTGTGGAAACCTAATGGAAACACCTTAAGTTAACTTTCCACATGATTCTGAGATCTTAAAAACTGATTTCATGCCTCTGTTCAGCAAGACAAAAAAGTTGTTTTCTCAGGACATGCATGCTTTGACATTCCCAATAGTATACACTTCAATTTTACACCAAACTACTGTGTGCAAACCTAATGTTAACAGTTTAAGTTAACTTTCCACATGATTATGAGATGTTTAAAACTGGTTTCATGCTTCTGCAGAGCAAGACAAAAAAGTTGTTTTCTCAGGGTATACAACGCTTTGACATTACCAAGAGTATACATTTCAATTTTACACCAAACTACTGTGTGCAAACCTAATGTTAACAGTTTAAGTTAACTTTCCACATGATTCTGAGTTGTTTAAAACTGGTTTCATGCCTGTGCTGAGCAAGACAAAAAAGTTATTTTCTCAGGCCATACAATGCTTTGACATTACCAAGAGTATGCATATCAATTTTACACCAAACTACTGTGTGGAAACCTAATGGAAACACCATAAATCAACTTTCCACATGATTCTGAGTTGTTTAAAACTGGTTTCATGCCTGTGCTGAGGAAGACAAAAAAGTTATTTTCTCAGGGCATACAATGCTTTGACATCACCAAGAGTATACATTTCAATTTTACACCAAACTACTGTGTGCAAACCTAATGCAAACACCTTAAATCAACTTCCCACATGATTCTGAGTTGTTTTAAACCTGTTTCATGCTTCTGTTGAGCAAGACAAAAAAGTTGTTTTCTCAGGGCATACAATGGTTTGACATTACCAATAGTATACATTTCAATTTTACACCAAACTACTGTGTGGAAACCTAATGGAAACACCTTAAGTTAACTTTCCACATGATTCTGAGTTCTGAAAAACTGGTTTCATGCCTCTGCTGAGCAAGGCAAAAAAGTTCTTTTCTCAAGCATACAATGCTTTGACATTTCCAATAGTATACATTTAAATTTTACACCAAACTACTGTATGCAAACCTAATGCAAACACCTTAAATCAACTTTCCACATGATTCTGAGTTGTTTAAAACTGGTTTCATGCCTGTGCTGAGCAAGACAAAAAAGTTATTTTCTCAGGGCTTACAATGCTTTGTCATTACCAATAGTATACATTTCAATTTTGCAACAAACTACTGTGTAGAAACCTAATGGAAACACCTTAAGTTAACTTTCCACATGATTCTGAGTTCTTGAAAACTGGTTTCATGCCTCTGTTGAGCAAGACAAAAAAGTTGTTTTCTCAGGGCATGCATGCTTTGACATTACCAATAGTATACACTTCAATTTTACACCAAACTACTGTGTGCAAACCTAATGTTAACAGTTTAAGTTAACTTTCCACATGATTATGAGATGTTTAAAACTGGTTTCATGCTTCTGCAGAGCAAGACAAAAAAGTTGTTTTCTGAGGGCATACAACGCTTTGACATTACCAAGAGTATACATTTCAATTTTACACCAAACTACTGGCTGCAAACCTAATGTTAACAGTTTAAGTTAACTTTCCACATGATTCTGAGTTGTTTAAAACTGGTTTCATGCCTCTGCTGAGCAAGACCAAAAAGTTATTTTCTCAGGGCATACAATGCTGTGTCATTACCAATAGTATACATTTCAATTATACACCAAACTACTGTGTGCAAACCTAATGCAAACATCTTAAGTTAACTTTCCACATGATTCTGAGTTCTGAAAAACTGGTTTCATGCCTCTGCTGAGCAAGACAAAGAAGTTCTTTTCTCAGGCATACAATGCTTTGACATTACCAATACTATACATTTCAATTTCACAACAAACTACTGTGTAGAAACCTAATGGAAACACCTTAAGTTAACTTTCCACATGATTCTGAGTTCTTGAAAACTGGTTTCATGCCCCTGTTGAGCAAGACAAAAAAGTTGTTTTCTCAGGACATGCATGCTTTGACATTACCAATAGTATACACTTCAATTTTACACTAAACTACTGTGTGGAAACCTAATATTAACAGTTTAAGTTAACTTTCCACATCATTATGAGATGTTTACAACTGGTTTCATGCTTCTGCAGAGCAAGACAAAAAAGTTGTTTTCTCAGGGCATACAACTCTTTGACATTACCAAGAGTATAGATTTCAATTTTACACCAAACTACTGGGTGCAAACCTAATGTCAACAGTTGAAGTTAACTTTCCACATGATTCTGAATTGTTTAAAATTGGTTTCATGCCTCTGCTGAGCAAGACAAAAAATTATTTTCTCAGGGCATACAATGCTATTACTTTTCCAATAGTATACATTTAAATTTTATACCAAACTACTGTGTGTTAACCTATTGCAAACACCTTAAATCAACTTCCCAAATCATTCTGAGTTGTTTAAAACCTGTTTCATGTTTCTGTTGAGCAAGACAAAAAAGTTGTTTTCTCAGGGCAAACAATCCTTTGACATTACCAATAGTCTACATTTAAATTTTACACCAAACTGCTGGGTGCAAACCTAATGGAAACACCTTAAGTTAACTTTCCACATGATTCTGAGATCTTAAAAACTGATTTCATGCCTCTGTTGAGCAAGACAAAAAAGTTGTTTTCTCAGGACATGCATGCTTTGACATTGCCAATAGTATACACTTCAATTTTACACCAAACTACTGTGTGCAAACCTAATGTTAACAGTTTAAGTTAACTTTCCACATGATTCTGAGTTGTTTAAAACTGGTTTCATGCTTCTGCAGAGCAAGACAAATAAGTTGTTTTCTCAGGGCATACAACGCTTTGACATTACCAAGAGTATACATTTCAATTTTACACCAAACTACTGTGTGCAAACCTAATGTTAACAGTTTAAGTTAACTTTCCACATGATTCTGAGTTGTTTAAAACTGGTTTCATGCCTGTGCTGAGCAAGACAAAAAAGTTATTTTCTCAGGGCATACAATGCTTTGACATTACCAAGAGTATACATTTCAATTTTACACCAAACTACTGTGTGCAAACCTGATGGAAACAACTTAAATCAACTTTCCACGTGATTCTGAGTTGTTTAAAACTGGTTTCATGCCTGTGCTGAGGAAGACAAAAAAGTTATTTTCTCAAGGCATACAATGCTTTGACATTACCAAGATTATACATTTCAATTTGACACCAAACTACTGTGTGCAAACCTAATGCAAACACCTTAAATCAACTTCCCACATGATTCTGAGTTGTTTAAAACCTGTTTCATGCTTCTGAAGAGCAAGACAAAAAAGTTGTTTTCTCAGCGCATACAATGCTTTGTCATTACCAATAGTATACATTTCAATTTTACACCAAACTACTGTGTGCAAACCTAATATTAACAGTTTAAGTTAACTTTCCACATGATTATGAGATGTTTACAACTGGTTTCATGCTTCTGCAGAGCAAGAAAAAAAAGTTGTTTTCTCAGGGCATACAACGCTTTGACATTACCAAGAGTATACATTTCAATTTTACACCAAACTACTGGGTGCAAACCTAATGTCAACAGTTTAAGTTAACTTTCCACATGATTCTGAGTTGTTTAAAACTGGTTTCATGCCTCTGCTGAGCAAGACAAAAAATTATTTTCTCAGGGCATACAATGCTATTACATTTCCAATAGTATACATTTAAATTTTATACCAAACTACTGTGTGTTAACCTAATGCAAACACCTTAAATCAAATTCCCAAATCATTATGAGTTGTTTAAAACCTGTTTCATGTTTCTGTTGAGCAAGACAAAAAAGTTGTTTTCTCAGGGCAAACAATGCTTTGACATTACCAATAGTATACATTTAAATTTTACACCAAACTGCTGGGTGCAAACCTAATGCAAACACCTTAAATCAACTTTCCACATGATTCTGAGTTGTTTAAAACTGGTTTCATGCCTGTGCTGAGCAAGACAAAAAAGTTATTTTCTCAAGGCATACAATGCTTTGACATTACCAAGAGTATACATTTTAATTTGACACCAAACTACTGTGTGCAAACCTAATGCAAACACCTTAAATCAACTTCCCACATGATTCTGAGTTGTTTAAAACCTGTTTCATGCTTCTGTTGAGCAAGACAAAAAAGTTGTTTTCTCAGCGCATACAATGATTTGTCATTACCAATAGTATACATTTCAATTTTACACCAAACTACTGTGTGGAAACCTAATGCAAAACACCATAAGTTAACTTTCCACATGATTGTGAGTTCTTAAAAACTGATTTCATGCCTCTGTTGAGCAAGACAAAAAAGTTGTTTTCTCAGGGCATACAACGCTTTGACATTACCAAGAGTATACATTTCAATTTTACGCCAAACTACTGTGTGCAAACCTAATGTTAACAGTTTAAGTTAACTTTCCACATGATTCTGAGTTGTTTAAAACTGGTTTCTTGCCTGTGCTGAGCAAGACAAACAAATTGTTTTCTCAGGGCATACAATGCCTTGACATTATCAAGAGTATACATTTCAATTTTACACCAAACTACTGTGTGCAAACCTAATGTTAACAGTTTAAGTTAACTTTCCACATGATTATGAGATGTTTAAAACTGGTTTCATGCTTCCGCAGAGCAAGACAAAAAAGTTGTTTTCTCAGGGCATACAACGCTTTGACATTACCAAGAGTATACATTTCAATTTTACACCAAACTACTGTGTGCAAACCTAATGTTAACAGTTTAAGTTAACTTTCCACATGATTCTGAGTTGTTTAAAACTGGTTTCATGCCTGTGCTGAGCAAGACAAAAAAGTTATTTTCTCAGGGCATACAATGCTTTGACGTTACCAAGAGTATACATTTCAATTTTACACCAAACTACTGTGTGCAAACCTGATGGAAACAACTTAAATCAACTTTCCACATGATTCTGAGTTGTTTAAAACTGGTTTCATGCCTGTGCTGAGCAAGACAAAAAAGTTATTTTCTCAAGGCATACAATGCTTTGACATTACCAAGAGTATACATTTCAATTTGACACCAAACTACTGTGTGCAAACCTAATGCAAACACCTTAAATCAACTTCCCACATGATTCTGAGTTGTTTAAAACCTGTTTCATGCTTCTGTTGAGCAAGACAAAAAAGTTGTTTTCTCAGCGCATACAATGCTTTGTCATTACCAATAGTATACATTTCAATTTTACACCAAACTACTGTGTGGAAACCTAATGGAAACACCTTCAGTTAACTTTCCACATGATTCTGAGTTCTTAAAAACTGTTTTCATGCCTCTGTTGAGCAAGACAAAAAAGTTGTTTTCTCAGGGCATACAATGCTTTGACATTACCAAGAGTATACATTTCAATTTTACACCAAACTACTGTGTGCAAACCTAATGTTAACAGTTTAAGTTAACTTTCCACATGATTCTGAGTTGTTTAAAACTGGTTTATGCCTCTGTTGAGCAAGACAAAAAAGTTATTTTCTCAGGGTATACAATGCTTTGTCATTACCAATAGTATACATTTCAATTTTACACCAAACTACTGTGTGCAAACCTAATGTTAACAGTTTAAGTTAACTTTCCACATGATTATGAGATGTTTAAAACTGGTTTCATGCTTCTGCAGAGCAAGACAAAAAAGTTGTTTTCTCAGGGCATACAACGCTTTGACATTACCAAGAGTATACATTTCAATTTTACACCAAACTACTGTGTGCAAACCTAATGTTAACAGTTTAAGTTAACTTTCTACATGATTCTGAGTTGTTTAAAACTGGTTTCATGCCTGTGCTGAGCAAGACAAAAAAGTTATTTTCTCAGGGCATACAATGCTTTGACATTACCAAGAGTATACATTTCAATTTTACACCAAACTACTGTGTGCAAACCTGATGGAAACAACTTAAATCAACTTTCCACATGATTCTGAGTTGTTTAAAACTGGTTTCATGCCTGTGCTGAGCAAGACAAAAAAGTTATTTTCTCAAGGCATACAATGCTTTGACATTACCAAGAGTATACATTTCAATTTGACACCAAACTACTGTGTGCAAACCTAATGCAAACACCTTAAATCAACTTCCCAAATGATTCTGAGTTGTTTAAAACCTGTTTCATGCTTCTGTTGAGCAAGAGAAAAAAGTTGTTTTCTCAGCGCATACAATGCTTTCTCATTACCAATAGTATACATTTCAATTTTACACCAAACTACTGTGTGGAAACCTAATGGAAACACCATAAGTTAACTTTCCACATGATTCTGAGTTCTTAAAAACTGATTTCATGCCTCTGTTGAGCAAGACAAAAAAGTTGTTTTCTCAGGGCACACAACGCTTTGACATTACCAAGAGTATACATTTCAATTTTACGCCAAACTACTGTGTGCAAACCTAATGTTAACAGTTTAAGTTAACTTTCCACATGATTCTGAGTTGTTTAAAACTGGTTTCTTGCCTGTGCTGAGCAAGACAAACAAATTGTTTTCTCAGGGCATACAATGCTTTGACATTACCAAGAGTATACATTTCAATTTTACACCAAACTACTGTGTGCAAACCTAATGTTAACAGTTTAAGTTAACTTTCCACATGATTCTGAGTTGTTTAAAACTGGTTTCATGCCTGTGCTGAGCAAGACAAAAAAGTTATTTTCTCAGGGCATACAATGCTTTGACATTACCAAGAGTATACATATCAATTTTACACCAAACTACTGTGTGGAAACCTAATGGAAACACCTTAAATCAATTTTCCACATGATTCTGAGTTGTTTAAAACTGGTTTCATGCCTGTGCTGAGCAAGACAAAAAAATTATTTTCTCAGGGCTTACAATGCTTTGTCATTACCAATAGTATACATTTTAATTTTACAACAAACTACTGTGTAGAAACCTAATGGAAACACCTTAAGTTAACTTTCCACATGATTCTGAGTTCTTGAAAACTGGTTTCATGCCTCTGTTGAGCAAGACAAAAAAGTTGTTTTCTCAGGGCATGCATGATTTGACATTACCAATAGTATACACTTCAATTTTACACCAAAGTACTGTGTGCAAACCTAATGTTAACAGTTTAATTTAACTTTCCACATGATTATGAGATGTTTAAAACTGGTTTCATGCTTCTGCAGAGCAAGACAAAAAAGTTGTTTTCTGAGGGCATACAACGCTTTGACATTACCAAGAGTATACATTTCAATTTTACACCAAACCACTGGCTGCAAACCTAATGTTAACAGTTTAAGTTAACTTTCCACATGATTCTGAGTTGTTTAAAACTGGTTTCATGCCTCTGTTGAGCAAGACAAAAAAGTTATTTTCTCAGGGTATACAATGCTTTGTCATTACCAATAGTATACATTTCAATTTTACACCAAACTACTGTGTGCAAACCTAATGTTAACAGTTTAAGTTAACTTTCCACATGATTATGAGATGTTTAAAACTGGTTTCATGCTTCTGCAGAGCAAGACAAAAAAGTTGTTTTCTCAGGGCATACAACGCTTTGACATTACCAAGAGTATACATTTCAATTTTACACCAAACTACTGTGTGCAAACCTAATGTTAACAGTTTAAGTTAACTTTCCACATGATTCTGAGTTGTTTAAAACTGGATTCATGCCTGTGCTGAGCAAGACAAAAAAGTTATTTTCTCAGGGCATACAATGCTTTGACATTACCAAGAGTATACATTTCAATTTTACACCAAACTACTGTGTGGAAACCTAATAGAAACACCTTAAATCAATTTTCCACATGATTCTGAGTTGTTTAAAACTGGTTTCATGCCTGTGCTGAGCAAGACAAAAAAGTTATTTTCTCAGGGCTTACAATGCTTTGTCATTACCAATAGTATACATTTTAATTTTACAACAAACTACTGTGTAGAAACCTAATGGAAACACCTTAAGTTAACTTTCCACATGATTCTGAGTTCTTGAAAACTGGTTTCATGCCTCTGTTGAGCAGGACAGAAAAGTTGTTTTCTCAGGGCATGCATGCTTTGACATTACCAATAGTATACACTTCAATTTTACACCAAACTACTGTGTGCAAACCTAATGTTAACAGTTTAAGTTAACTTTCCACATGATTATGAGATGTTTAAAACTGGTTTCATGCTTCTGCAGAGCAAGACAAAAAAGTTGTTTTCTGAGGGCATACAACGCTTTGACATTACCAAGAGTATACATTTCAATTTTACACCAAACTACTGGCTGCAAACCTAATGTTAACAGTTTAAGTTAACTTTCCACATGATTCTGAGTTCTGAAAAACTGGTTTCATGCCTCTGCTGAGCAAGACAAAAAAGTTCTTTTCTGTAGGCATACAATGCTTTGACATTACCAATAGTATACATTTCAATTTCACAACAAACTACTGTGTAGAAACCTAATGGAAACACCTTAAGTTAACTTTCCACATGATTCTGAGTTCTTGAAAACTGGTTTCATGCCTCTGTTGAGCAAGACAAAAAAGTTGTTTTCTCAGGACATGCATGCTTTGACATTACCAATAGTATACACTTCAATTTTACACCAAACTACTGTGTGCAAACCTAATGTTAACGGTTTAAGTTAACTTTCCACATGATTCTGAGTTGTTTAAAATTGGTTTCATGCCTCTGCTGAGCAAGACAAAAAATTATTTTCTCAGGGCATACAATGCTATTACATTTCCAATAGTATACATTTAAATTTTATACCAAACTACTGTGTGTTAACCTAATGCAAACACCTTAAATCAACTTCCCAAATCATTCTGAGTTGTTTAAAACCTGTTTCATGTTTCTGTTGAGCAAGCCAAAAAAGTTGTTTTCTCAGGGCAAACAATGCTTTGACATTACCAATAGTATACATTTAAATTTTACACCAAACTACTGGGTGCAAACCTAATGCAAACACCTTAAATCAACTTTCCACATGATTCTGAGTTGTTTAGTACTGGTTTCATGCCTGTGCTGAGCAAGACAAAAAAGTTATTTTCTCATGGCATACAATGCTTTGACATTAGCAAGAGTATACATTTCAATTTTACACCAAACTACTGTGTGGAAACCTAATGGAAACACCTTAAGTTAACTTTCCACATGATTCTGAGTTCTGAAAAACTGCTTTCATGCCTCTGCTGAGCAGGACAAAAAAGTTCTTTTCTCAAGCATACAATGCTTTGACATTTCCAATAGTATACATTTAAATTTTACACCAAACTACTGTGTGCAAACCTAATGCAAACACTTTAAATCAACTTTCCACATGATTCTGAGTTGTTTAAAACTGGTTTCATGCCTGTGCTGAGCAAGACAAAATAGTGATTTTCTCAGGGCTTACAATGCTTTGTCATTACCAATAGTATACATTTCAATTTTACACCAAACTACTGTCTGCAAACCTAATGTTAACAGTTTAAGTTAACTTTCCACATGATTCTGAGTTGTTTAAAACTGGTTTCTTGCCTGTGCTGAGCAAGACAAACAAATTGTTTTCTCAGGGCATACAATGCCTTGACATTATCAAGAGTATACATTTCAATTTTACACCAAACTACTGTGTGCAAACCTAATGTTAACAGTTTAAGTTAACTTTCCACATGATTATGAGATGTTTAAAACTGGTTTCATGCTTCCGCAGAGCAACACAAAAAAGTTGTTTTCTCAGGGCATACAACGCTTTGACATTACCAAGAGTATACATTTCAATTTTACACCAAACTACTGTGTGCAAACCTAATGTTAACAGTTTAAGTTAACTTTCCACATGATTCTGAGTTGTTTAAAACTGGTTTCATGCCTGTGCTGAGCAAGACAAAAAAGTTATTTTCTCAGGGCATACAATGCTTTGACGTTACCAAGAGTATACATTTCAATTTTACACCAAACTACTGTGTGCAAACCTGATGGAAACAACTTAAATCAACTTTCCACATGATTCTGAGTTGTTTAAAACTGGTTTCATGCCTGTGCTGAGCAAGACAAAAAAGTTATTTTCTCAAGGCATACAATGCTTTGACATTACCAAGAGTATACATTTCAATTTGACACCAAACTACTGTGTGCAAACCTAATGCAAACACCTTAAATCAACTTCCCACATGATTCTGAGCTGTTTAAAACCTGTTTCATGCTTCTGTTGAGCAAGACAAAAAAGTTGTTTTCTCAGCGCATACAATGCTTTGTCATTACCAATAGTATACATTTCAATTTTACACCAAACTACTGTGTGGAAACCTAATGGAAACACCTTCAGTTAACTTTCCACATGATTCTGAGTTCTTAAAAACTGTTTTCATGCCTCTGTTGAGCAAGACAAAAAAGTTGTTTTCTCAGGGCATACAATGCTTTGACATTACCAAGAGTATACATTTCAATTTTACACCAAACTACTGTGTGCAAACCTAATGTTAACAGTTTAAGTTAACTTTCCACATGATTCTGAGTTGTTTAAAACTGGTTTATGCCTCTGTTGAGCAAGACAAAAAAGTTATTTTCTCAGGGTATACAATGCTTTGTCATTACCAATAGTATACATTTCAATTTTACACCAAACTACTGTGTGCAAACCTAATGTTAACAGTTTAAGTTAACTTTCCACATGATTATGAGATGTTTAAAACTGGTTTCATGCTTCTGCAGAGCAAGACAAAAAAGTTGTTTTCTCAGGGCATACAACGCTTTGACATTACCAAGAGTATACATTTCAATTTTACACCAAACTACTGTGTGCAAACCTAATGTTAACAGTTTAAGTTAACTTTCTACATGATTCTGAGTTGTTTAAAACTGGTTTCATGCCTGTGCTGAGCAAGACAAAAAAGTTATTTTCTCAGGGCATACAATGCTTTGACATTACCAAGAGTATACATTTCAATTTTACACCAAACTACTGTGTGCAAACCTGATGGAAACAACTTAAATCAACTTTCCACATGATTCTGAGTTGTTTAAAACTGGTTTCATGCCTGTGCTGAGCAAGACAAAAAAGTTATTTTCTCAAGGCATACAATGCTTTGACATTACCAAGAGTATACATTTCAATTTGACACCAAACTACTGTGTGCAAACCTAATGCAAACACCTTAAATCAACTTCCCAAATGATTCTGAGTTGTTTAAAACCTGTTTCATGCTTCTGTTGAGCAAGACAAAAAAGTTGTTTTCTCAGCGCATACAATGCTTTGTCATTACCAATAGTATACATTTCAATTTTACACCAAACTACTGTGTGGAAACCTAATGGAAACACCATAAGTTAACTTTCCACATGATTCTGAGTTCTTAAAAACTGATTTCATGCCTCTGTTGAGCAAGACAAAAAAGTTGTTTTCTCAGGGCACACAACGCTTTGACATTACCAAGAGTATACATTTCAATTTTACGCCAAACTACTGTGTGCAAACCTAATGTTAACAGTTTAAGTTAACTTTCCACATGATTCTGAGTTGTTTAAAACTGGTTTCTTGCCTGTGCTGAGCAAGACAAACAAATTGTTTTCTCAGGGCATACAATGCTTTGACATTACCAAGAGTATACATTTCAATTTTACACCAAACTACTGTGTGCAAACCTAATGTTAACAGTTTAAGTTAACTTTCCACATGATTCTGAGTTGTTTAAAACTGGTTTCATGCCTGTGCTGAGCAAGACAAAAAAGTTATTTTTCTCAGGGCATACAATGCTTTGACATTACCAAGAGTATACATATCAATTTTACACCAAACTACTGTGTGGAAACCTAATGGAAACACCTTAAATCAATTTTCCACATGATTCTGAGTTGTTTAAAACTGGTTTCATGCCTGTGCTGAGCAAGACAAAAAAAATTATTTTCTCAGGGCTTACAATGCTTTGTCATTACCAATAGTATACATTTTAATTTTACAACAAACTACTGTGTAGAAACCTAATGGAAACACCTTAAGTTAACTTTCCACATGATTCTGAGTTCTTGAAAACTGGTTTCATGCCTCTGTTGAGCAAGACAAAAAAGTTGTTTTCTCAGGGCATGCATGATTTGACATTACCAATAGTATACACTTCAATTTTACACCAAAGTACTGTGTGCAAACCTAATGTTAACAGTTTAATTTAACTTTCCACATGATTATGAGATGTTTAAAACTGGTTTCATGCTTCTGCAGAGCAAGACAAAAAAGTTGTTTTCTGAGGGCATACAACGCTTTGACATTACCAAGAGTATACATTTCAATTTTACACCAAACCACTGGCTGCAAACCTAATGTTAACAGTTTAAGTTAACTTTCCACATGATTCTGAGTTGTTTAAAACTGGTTTCATGCCTCTGTTGAGCAAGACAAAAAAGTTATTTTCTCAGGGTATACAATGCTTTGTCATTACCAATAGTATACATTTCAATTTTACACCAAACTACTGTGTGCAAACCTAATGTTAACAGTTTAAGTTAACTTTCCACATGATTATGAGATGTTTAAAACTGGTTTCATGCTTCTGCAGAGCAAGACAAAAAAGTTGTTTTCTCAGGGCATACAACGCTTTGACATTACCAAGAGTATACATTTCAATTTTACACCAAACTACTGTGTGCAAACCTAATGTTAACAGTTTAAGTTAACTTTCCACATGATTCTGAGTTGTTTAAAACTGGTTTCATGCCTGTGCTGAGCAAGACAAAAAAGTTATTTTCTCAGGGCATACAATGCTTTGACATTACCAAGAGTATACATTTCAATTTTACACCAAACTACTGTGTGGAAACCTAATAGAAACACCTTAAATCAATTTTCCACATGATTCTGAGTTGTTTAAAACTGGTTTCATGCCTGTGCTGAGCAAGACAAAAAAGTTATTTTCTCAGGGCTTACAATGCTTTGTCATTACCAATAGTATACATTTTAATTTTACAACAAACTACTGTGTAGAAACCTAATGGAAACACCTTAAGTTAACTTTCCACATGATTCTGAGTTCTTGAAAACTGGTTTCATGCCTCTGTTGAGCAGGACAAAAAAGTTGTTTTCTCAGGGCATGCATGCTTTGACATTACCAATAGTATACACTTCAATTTTACACCAAACTACTGTGTGCAAACCTAATGTTAACAGTTTAAGTTAACTTTCCACATGATTATGAGATGTTTAAAACTGGTTTCATGCTTCTGCAGAGCAAGACAAAAAAGTTGTTTTCTGAGGGCATACAACGCTTTGACATTACCAAGAGTATACATTTCAATTTTACACCAAACTACTGGCTGCAAACCTAATGTTAACAGTTTAAGTTAACTTTCCACATGATTCTGAGTTCTGAAAAACTGGTTTCATGCCTCTGCTGAGCAAGACAAAAAAGTTCTTTTCTGTAGGCATACAATGCTTTGACATTACCAATAGTATACATTTCAATTTCACAACAAACTACTGTGTAGAAACCTAATGGAAACACCTTAAGTTAACTTTCCACATGATTCTGAGTTCTTGAAAACTGGTTTCATGCCTCTGTTGAGCAAGACAAAAAAGTTGTTTTCTCAGGACATGCATGCTTTGACATTACCAATAGTATACACTTCAATTTTACACCAAACTACTGTGTGCAAACCTAATGTTAACGGTTTAAGTTAACTTTCCACATGATTCTGAGTTGTTTAAAATTGGTTTCATGCCTCTGCTGAGCAAGACAAAAAATTATTTTCTCAGGGCATACAATGCTATTACATTTCCAATAGTATACATTTAAATTTTATACCAAACTACTGTGTGTTAACCTAATGCAAACACCTTAAATCAACTTCCCAAATCATTCTGAGTTGTTTAAAACCTGTTTCATGTTTCTGTTGAGCAAGCCAAAAAAGTTGTTTTCTCAGGGCAAACAATGCTTTGACATTACCAATAGTATACATTTAAATTTTACACCAAACTACTGGGTGCAAACCTAATGCAAACACCTTAAATCAACTTTCCACATGATTCTGAGTTGTTTAGTACTGGTTTCATGCCTGTGCTGAGCAAGACAAAAAAGTTATTTTCTCATGGCATACAATGCTTTGACATTAGCAAGAGTATACATTTCAATTTTACACCAAACTACTGTGTGGAAACCTAATGGAAACACCTCAAGTTAACTTTCCACATGATTCTGAGTTCTGAAAAACTGCTTTCATGCCTCTGCTGAGCAGGACAAAAAAGTTCTTTTCTCAAGCATACAATGCTTTGACATTTCCAATAGTATACATTTAAATTTTACACCAAACTACTGTGTGCAAACCTAATGCAAACACTTTAAATCAACTTTCCACATGATTCTGAGTTGTTTAAAACTGGTTTCATGCCTGTGCTGAGCAAGACAAAATAGTGATTTTCTCAGGGCTTACAATGCTTTGTCATTACCAATAGTATACATTTCAATTTTACAACAAACTACTGTGTAGAAACCTAAAGGAAACACCTTAAGTTAACTTTCCACATGATTCTGAGTTCTTGAAAACTGGTTTCATGCCTCTGTTGAGCAAGACAAAAAAGTTGTTTTCTCAGGACATGCATGCTTTGACATTACCAATGGTATACACTTCAATTTTACACCAACCTACTGTGTGCAAACCTAATGTTAACAGTTTAAGTTAACTTTCCACATGATTATGAGATGCTTAAAACTGGTTTCATGCTTCTGCAGAGCAAGACAAAAAAGTTGTTTTCTGAGGGCATACAACGCTTTGACATTATCAAGAGAATACATTTCAATTTTACACCAAACTACTGTCTGCAAACCTAATGTTAACAGTTTAAGTTAACTTTCCACATGATTCTGAGTTGTTTAAAACTGGTTTCATGCCTCTGCTGAGCAAGACAAAAAAGTTATTTTCTCAGGCCATACAATGCTTTGACATTACCAAGAGTATGCATATCAATTTTACACCAAACTACTGTGTGGAAACCTAATGGAAACACCATAAATCAACTTTCCACATGATTCTGAGTTGTTTAAAACTGGTTTCATGCCTGTGCTGAGGAAGACAAAAAAGTTATTTTCTCAGGGCATACAATGCTTTGACATCACCAAGAGTATACATTTCAATTTTACACCAAACTACTGTGTGCAAACCTAATGCAAACACCTTAAATCAACTTCCCACATGATTCTGAGTTGTTTTAAACCTGTTTCATGCTTCTGTTGAGCAAGACAAAAAAGTTGTTTTCTCAGGGCATACAATGGTTTGACATTACCAATAGTATACATTTCAATTTTACACCAAACTACTGTGTGGAAACCTAATGGAAACACCTTAAGTTAACTTTCCACATGATTCTGAGTTCTGAAAAACTGGTTTCATGCCTCTGCTGAGCAAGACAAAAAAGTTCTTTTCTCAAGCATACAATGCTTTGACATTTCCAATAGTATACATTTAAATTTTACACCAAACTACTGTATGCAAACCTAATGCAACCACCTTAAATCAACTTTCCACATGATTCTGAGTTGTTTAAAACTGGTTTCATGCCTGTGCTGAGCAAGACAAAAAAGTTATTTTCTCAGGGCTTACAATGCTTTGTCATTACCAATAGTATACATTTCAATTTTGCAACAAACTACTGTGTAGAAACCTAATGGAAACACCTTAAGTTAACTTTCCACATGATTCTGAGTTCTTGAAAACTGGTTTCATGCCTCTGTTGAGCAAGACAAAAAAGTTGTTTTCTCAGGGCATGCATGCTTTGACATTACCAATAGTATACACTTCAATTTTACACCAAACTACTGTGTGCAAACCTAATGTTAACAGTTTAAGTTAACATTCCACATGATTATGAGATGTTTAAAACTGGTTTCATGCTTCTGCAGAGCAAGACAAAAAAGTTGTTTTCTGAGGGCATACAACGCTTTGACATTACCAAGAGTATACATTTCAATTTTACACCAAACTACTGGCTGCAAACCTAATGTTAACAGTTTAAGTTAACTTTCCACATGATTCTGAGTTGTTTAAAACTGGTTTCATGCCTCTGCTGAGCAAGACCAAAAAGTTATTTTCTCAGGGCATACAATGCTGTGTCATTACCAATAGTATACATTTCAATTATACACCAAACTACTGTGTGCAAACCTAATGCAAACATCTTAAGTTAACTTTCCACATGATTCTGAGTTCTGAAAAACTGGTTTCATGCCTCTGCTGAGCAAGACAAAGAAGTTCTTTTCTCAGGCATACAATGCTTTGACATTACCAATACTATACATTTCAATTTCACAACAAACTACTGTGTAGAAACCTAATGGAAACACCTTAAGTTAACTTTCCACATGATTCTGAGTTCTGAAAAACTGCTTTCATGCCTCTGCTGAGCAGGACAAAAAAGTTCTTTTCTCAAGCATACAATGCTTTGACATTTCCAATAGTATACATTTAAATTTTACACCAAACTACTGTGTGCAAACCTAATGCAAACACTTTAAATCAACTTTCCACATGATTCTGAGTTGTTTAAAACTGGTTTCATGCCTGTGCTGAGCAAGACAAAATAGTGATTTTCTCAGGGCTTACAATGCTTTGTCATTACCAATAGTATACATTTCAATTTTACAACAAACTACTGTGTAGAAACCTAAAGGAAACACCTTAAGTTAACTTTCCACATGATTCTGAGTTCTTGAAAACTGGTTTCATGCCTCTGTTGAGCAAGACAAAAAAGTTGTTTTCTCAGGACATGCATGCTTTGACATTACCAATGGTATACACTTCAATTTTACACCAACCTACTGTGTGCAAACCTAATGTTAACAGTTTAAGTTAACTTTCCACATGATTATGAGATGCTTAAAACTGGTTTCATGCTTCTGCAGAGCAAGACAAAAAAGTTGTTTTCTGAGGGCATACAACGCTTTGACATTATCAAGAGAATACATTTCAATTTTACACCAAACTACTGTCTGCAAACCTAATGTTAACAGTTTAAGTTAACTTTCCACATGATTCTGAGTTGTTTAAAACTGGTTTCATGCCTCTGCTGAGCAAGACAAAAAAGTTATTTTCTCAGGCCATACAATGCTTTGACATTACCAAGAGTATGCATATCAATTTTACACCAAACTACTGTGTGGAAACCTAATGGAAACACCATAAATCAACTTTCCACATGATTCTGAGTTGTTTAAAACTGGTTTCATGCCTGTGCTGAGGAAGACAAAAAAGTTATTTTCTCAGGGCATACAATGCTTTGACATCACCAAGAGTATACATTTCAATTTTACACCAAACTACTGTGTGCAAACCTAATGCAAACACCTTAAATCAACTTCCCACATGATTCTGAGTTGTTTTAAACCTGTTTCATGCTTCTGTTGAGCAAGACAAAAAAGTTGTTTTCTCAGGGCATACAATGGTTTGACATTACCAATAGTATACATTTCAATTTTACACCAAACTACTGTGTGGAAACCTAATGGAAACACCTTAAGTTAACTTTCCACATGATTCTGAGTTCTGAAAAACTGGTTTCATGCCTCTGCTGAGCAAGACAAAAAAGTTCTTTTCTCAAGCATACAATGCTTTGACATTTCCAATAGTATACATTTAAATTTTACACCAAACTACTGTATGCAAACCTAATGCAACCACCTTAAATCAACTTTCCACATGATTCTGAGTTGTTTAAAACTGGTTTCATGCCTGTGCTGAGCAAGACAAAAAAGTTATTTTCTCAGGGCTTACAATGCTTTGTCATTACCAATAGTATACATTTCAATTTTGCAACAAACTACTGTGTAGAAACCTAATGGAAACACCTTAAGTTAACTTTCCACATGATTCTGAGTTCTTGAAAACTGGTTTCATGCCTCTGTTGAGCAAGACAAAAAAGTTGTTTTCTCAGGGCATGCATGCTTTGACATTACCAATAGTATACACTTCAATTTTACACCAAACTACTGTGTGCAAACCTAATGTTAACAGTTTAAGTTAACATTCCACATGATTATGAGATGTTTAAAACTGGTTTCATGCTTCTGCAGAGCAAGACAAAAAAGTTGTTTTCTGAGGGCATACAACGCTTTGACATTACCAAGAGTATACATTTCAATTTTACACCAAACTACTGGCTGCAAACCTAATGTTAACAGTTTAAGTTAACTTTCCACATGATTCTGAGTTGTTTAAAACTGGTTTCATGCCTCTGCTGAGCAAGACCAAAAAGTTATTTTCTCAGGGCATACAATGCTGTGTCATTACCAATAGTATACATTTCAATTATACACCAAACTACTGTGTGCAAACCTAATGCAAACATCTTAAGTTAACTTTCCACATGATTCTGAGTTCTGAAAAACTGGTTTCATGCCTCTGCTGAGCAAGACAAAGAAGTTCTTTTCTCAGGCATACAATGCTTTGACATTACCAATACTATACATTTCAATTTCACAACAAACTACTGTGTAGAAACCTAATGGAAACACCTTAAGTTAACTTTCCACATGATTCTGAGTTCTTGAAAACTGGTTTCATGCCCCTGTTGAGCAAGACAAAAAAGTTGTTTTCTCAGGACATGCATGCTTTGACATTACCAATAGTATACACTTCAATTTTACACCAAACTACTGTGTGGAAACCTAATATTAACAGTTTAAGTTAACTTTCCACATCATTATGAGATGTTTACAACTGGTTTCATGCTTCTGCAGAGCAAGACAAAAAAGTTGTTTTCTCAGGGCATACAACTCTTTGACATTACCAAGAGTATAGATTTCAATTTTACACCAAACTACTGGGTGCAAACCTAATGTCAACAGTTGAAGTTAACTTTCCACATGATTCTGAATTGTTTAAAATTGGTTTCATGCCTCTGCTGAGCAAGACAAAAAATTATTTTCTCAGGGCATACAATGCTATTACATTTCCAATAGTATACATTTAAATTTTATACCAAACTACTGTGTGTTAACCTATTGCAAACACCTTAAATCAACTTCCCAAATCATTCTGAGTTGTTTAAAACCTGTTTCATGTTTCTGTTGAGCAAGACAAAAAAGTTGTTTTCTCAGGGCAAACAATCCTTTGACATTACCAATAGTATACATTTAAATTTTACACCAAACTGCTGGGTGCAAACCTAATGCAAGCACCTTAAATCAACTTTCCACATGATTCTGAGTTGTTTAGAACTGGTTTCATGCCTGTGCTGAGCAAGACAAAGAAGTTATTTTCTCAGGGCATACAATGCTTTGACATTACCAAGAGTATACATTTCAATTTTACACCAAACTACTGTGTGCAAACCTAATGCAAACACCTTAAATCAACTTCCCAGATGATTCTGAGTTGTTTAAAACCTGTTTCATGCTTCTGTTGAGCAAGACAAAGAAGTTGTTTTCTCAGGGCATACAATGCTTTGTCATTACCAATAGTATACATCTCAATTTTACACCAAACTACTGTGTGGAAACCTAATGGAAACACCTTAAGTTAACTTTCCACATGATTCTGAGATCTTAAAAACGGATTTCATGCCTCTGTTCAGCAAGACAAAAAAGTTGTTTTCTCAGGACATGCATGCTTTGACATTCCCAATAGTATACACTTCAATTTTACACCAAACTACTGTGTGCAAACCTAATGTTAACAGTTTAAGTTAACTTTCCACATGATTATGAGATGTTTAAAACTGGTTTCATGCTTCTGCAGAGCAAGACAAAAAAGTTGTTTTCTCAGGGTATACAACGCTTTGACATTACCAAGAGTATACATTTCAATTTTACACCAAACTACTGTGTGCAAACCTAATGTTAACAGTTTAAGTTAACTTTCCACATGATTCTGAGTTGTTTAAAACTGGTTTCATGCCTGTGCTGAGCAAGACAAAAAAGTTATTTTCTCAGGCCATACAATGCTTTGACATTACCAAGAGTATGCATATCAATTTTACACCAAACTACTGTGTGGAAACCTAATGGAAACACCATAAATCAACTTTCCACATGATTCTGAGTTGTTTAAAACTGGTTTCATGCCTGTGCTGAGGAAGACAAAAAAGTTATTTTCTCAGGGCATACAATGCTTTGACATCACCAAGAGTATACATTTCAATTTTACACCAAACTACTGTGTGCAAACCTAATGCAAACACCTTAAATCAACTTCCCACATGATTCTGAGTTGTTTTAAACCTGTTTCATGCTTCTGTTGAGCAAGACAAAAAAGTTGTTTTCTCAGGGCATACAATGGTTTGACATTACCAATAGTATACATTTCAATTTTACACCAAACTACTGTGTGGAAACCTAATGGAAACACCTTAAGTTAACTTTCCACATGATTCTGAGTTCTGAAAAACTGGTTTCATGCCTCTGCTGAGCAAGACAAAAAAGTTCTTTTCTCAAGCATACAATGCTTTGACATTTCCAATAGTATACATTTAAATTTTACACCCAACTACTGTATGCAAACCTAATGCAAACACCTTAAATCAACTTTCCACATGATTCTGAGTTGTTTAAAACTGGTTTCATGCCTGTGCTGAGCAAGACAAAAAAGTTATTTTCTCAGGGCTTACAATGCTTTGACATTACCAATAGTATACACTTCAATTTTACACCAAACTACTGTGTGCAAACCTAATGTTAACAGTTTAAGTTAACTTTCCACATGATTATGAGATGTTTAAAACTGGTTTCATGCTTCTGCAGAGCAAGACAAAAAAGTTGTTTTCTGAGGGCATACAACGCTTTGACATTACCAAGAGTATACATTTCAATTTTACACCAAACTACTGGCTGCAAACCTAATGTTAACAGTTTAAGTTAACTTTCCACATGATTCTGAGTTGTTTAAAACTGGTTTCATGCCTCTGCTGAGCAAGACCAAAAAGTTATTTTCTCAGGGCATACAATGCTGTGTCATTACCAATAGTATACATTTCAATTATACACCAAACTACTGTGTGCAAACCTAATGCAAACATCTTAAGTTAACTTTCCACATGATTCTGAGTTCTGAAAAACTGGTTTCATGCCTCTGCTGAGCAAGACAAAGAAGTTCTTTTCTCAGGCATACAATGCTTTGACATTACCAATACTATACATTTCAATTTCACAACAAACTACTGTGTAGAAACCTAATGGAAACACCTTAAGTTAACTTTCCACATGATTCTGAGTTCTTGAAAACTGGTTTCATGCCCCTGTTGAGCAAGACAAAAAAGTTGTTTTCTCAGGACATGCATGCTTTGACATTACCAATAGTATACACTTCAATTTTACACCAAACTACTGTGTGGAAACCTAATATTAACAGTTTAAGTTAACTTTCCACATCATTATGAGATGTTTACAACTGGTTTCATGCTTCTGCAGAGCAAGACAAAAAAGTTGTTTTCTCAGGGCATACAACTCTTTGACATTACCAAGAGTATAGATTTCAATTTTACACCAAACTACTGGGTGCAAACCTAATGTCAACAGTTGAAGTTAACTTTCCACATGATTCTGAATTGTTTAAAATTGGTTTCATGCCTCTGCTGAGCAAGACAAAAAATTATTTTCTCAGGGCATACAATGCTATTACTTTTCCAATAGTATACATTTAAATTTTATACCAAACTACTGTGTGTTAACCTATTGCAAACACCTTAAATCAACTTCCCAAATCATTCTGAGTTGTTTAAAACCTGTTTCATGTTTCTGTTGAGCAAGACAAAAAAGTTGTTTTCTCAGGGCAAACAATCCTTTGACATTACCAATAGTCTACATTTAAATTTTACACCAAACTGCTGGGTGCAAACCTAATGGAAACACCTTAAGTTAACTTTCCACATGATTCTGAGATCTTAAAAACTGATTTCATGCCTCTGTTGAGCAAGACAAAAAAGTTGTTTTCTCAGGACATGCATGCTTTGACATTCCCAATAGTATACACTTCAATTTTACACCAAACTACTGTGTGCAAACCTAATGTTAACAGTTTAAGTTAACTTTCCACATGATTATGAGATGTTTAAAACTGGTTTCATGCTTCTGCAGAGCAAGACAAAAAAGTTGTTTTCTCAGGGCATACAACGCTTTGACATTACCAAGAGTATACATTTCAATTTTACACCAAACTACTGTGTGCAAACCTAATGTTAACAGTTTAAGTTAACTTTCCACATGATTCTGAGTTGTTTAAAACTGGTTTCATGCCTGTGCTGAGCAAGACAAAAAAGTTATTTTCTCAGGGCATACAATGCTTTGACATTACCAAGAGTATACATTTCAATTTTACACCAAACTACTGTGTGCAAACCTGATGGAAACAACTTAAATCAACTTTCCACGTGATTCTGAGTTGTTTAAAACTGGTTTCATGCCTGTGCTGAGCAAGACAAAAAAGTTATTTTCTCAAGGCATACAATGCTTTGACATTACCAAGATTATACATTTCAATTTGACACCAAACTACTGTGTGCAAACCTAATGCAAACACCTTAAATCAACTTCCCACATGATTCTGAGTTGTTTAAAACCTGTTTCATGCTTCTGAAGAGCAAGACAAAAAAGTTGTTTTCTCAGCGCATACAATGCTTTGTCATTACCAATAGTATACATTTCAATTTTACACCAAACTACTGTGTGCAAACCTAATGTTAACAGTTTAAGTTAACTTTCCACATGATTCTGAGTTGTTTAAAACTGGTTTCATGCCTGTGCTGAGCAAGACAAAAAAGTTATTTTCTCAGGGCATACAATGCTTTGACATTACCAAGAGTATACATTTCAATTTTACACCAAACTACTGTGTGCAAACCTGATGGAAACAACTTAAATCAACTTTCCACGTGATTCTGAGTTGTTTAAAACTGGTTTCATGCCTGTGCTGAGCAAGACAAAAAAGTTATTTTCTCAAGGCATACAATGCTTTGACATTACCAAGATTATACATTTCAATTTGACACCAAACTACTGTGTGCAAACCTAATGCAAACACCTTAAATCAACTTCCCACATGATTCTGAGTTGTTTAAAACCTGTTTCATGCTTCTGAAGAGCAAGACAAAAAAGTTGTTTTCTCAGCGCATACAATGCTTTGTCATTACCAATAGTATACATTTCAATTTTACACCAAACTACTGTGTGCAAACCTAATATTAACAGTTTAAGTTAACTTTCCACATGATTATGAGATGTTTACAACTGGTTTCATGCTTCTGCAGAGCAAGAAAAAAAAGTTGTTTTCTCAGGGCATACAACGCTTTGACATTACCAAGAGTATACATTTCAATTTTACACCAAACTACTGGGTGCAAACCTAATGTCAACAGTTTAAGTTAACTTTCCACATGATTCTGAGTTGTTTAAAACTGGTTTCATGCCTCTGCTGAGCAAGACAAAAAATTATTTTCTCAGGGCATACAATGCTATTACATTTCCAATAGTATACATTTAAATTTTATACCAAACTACTGTGTGTTAACCTAATGCAAACACCTTAAATCAAATTCCCAAATCATTATGAGTTGTTTAAAACCTGTTTCATGTTTCTGTTGAGCAAGACAAAAAAGTTGTTTTCTCAGGGCAAACAATGCTTTGACATTACCAATAGTATACATTTAAATTTTACACCAAACTGCTGGGTGCAAACCTAATGCAAACACCTTAAATCAACTTTCCACATGATTCTGAGTTGTTTAAAACTGGTTTCATGCCTGTGCTGAGCAAGACAAAAAAGTTATTTTCTCAAGGCATACAATGCTTTGACATTACCAAGAGTATACATTTTAATTTGACACCAAACTACTGTGTGCAAACCTAATGCAAACACCTTAAATCAACTTCCCACATGATTCTGAGTTGTTTAAAACCTGTTTCATGCTTCTGTTGAGCAAGACAAAAAAGTTGTTTTCTCAGCGCATACAATGCTTTGTCATTACCAATAGTATACATTTCAATTTTACACCAAACTACTGTGTGGAAACCTAATGCAAAACACCATAAGTTAACTTTCCACATGATTGTGAGTTCTTAAAAACTGATTTCATGCCTCTGTTGAGCAAGACAAAAAAGTTGTTTTCTCAGGGCATACAACGCTTTGACATTACCAAGAGTATACATTTCAATTTTACGCCAAACTACTGTGTGCAAACCTAATGTTAACAGTTTAAGTTAACTTTCCACATGATTCTGAGTTGTTTAAAACTGGTTTCTTGCCTGTGCTGAGCAAGACAAACAAATTGTTTTCTCAGGGCATACAATGCCTTGACATTATCAAGAGTATACATTTCAATTTTACACCAAACTACTGTGTGCAAACCTAATGTTAACAGTTTAAGTTAACTTTCCACATGATTATGAGATGTTTAAAACTGGTTTCATGCTTCCGCAGAGCAAGACAAAAAAGTTGTTTTCTCAGGGCATACAACGCTTTGACATTACCAAGAGTATACATTTCAATTTTACACCAAACTACTGTGTGCAAACCTAATGTTAACAGTTTAAGTTAACTTTCCACATGATTCTGAGTTGTTTAAAACTGGTTTCATGCCTGTGCTGAGCAAGACAAAAAAGTTATTTTCTCAGGGCATACAATGCTTTGACGTTACCAAGAGTATACATTTCAATTTTACACCAAACTACTGTGTGCAAACCTGATGGAAACAACTTAAATCAACTTTCCACATGATTCTGAGTTGTTTAAAACTGGTTTCATGCCTGTGCTGAGCAAGACAAAAAAGTTATTTTCTCAAGGCATACAATGCTTTGACATTACCAAGAGTATACATTTCAATTTGACACCAAACTACTGTGTGCAAACCTAATGCAAACACCTTAAATCAACTTCCCACATGATTCTGAGTTGTTTAAAACCTGTTTCATGCTTCTGTTGAGCAAGACAAAAAAGTTGTTTTCTCAGCGCATACAATGCTTTGTCATTACCAATAGTATACATTTCAATTTTACACCAAACTACTGTGTGGAAACCTAATGGAAACACCTTCAGTTAACTTTCCACATGATTCTGAGTTCTTAAAAACTGTTTTCATGCCTCTGTTGAGCAAGACAAAAAAGTTGTTTTCTCAGGGCATACAATGCTTTGACATTACCAAGAGTATACATTTCAATTTTACACCAAACTACTGTGTGCAAACCTAATGTTAACAGTTTAAGTTAACTTTCCACATGATTCTGAGTTGTTTAAAACTGGTTTATGCCTCTGTTGAGCAAGACAAAAAAGTTATTTTCTCAGGGTATACAATGCTTTGTCATTACCAATAGTATACATTTCAATTTTACACCAAACTACTGTGTGCAAACCTAATGTTAACAGTTTAAGTTAACTTTCCACATGATTATGAGATGTTTAAAACTGGTTTCATGCTTCTGCAGAGCAAGACAAAAAAGTTGTTTTCTCAGGGCATACAACGCTTTGACATTACCAAGAGTATACATTTCAATTTTACACCAAACTACTGTGTGCAAACCTAATGTTAACAGTTTAAGTTAACTTTCTACATGATTCTGAGTTGTTTAAAACTGGTTTCATGCCTGTGCTGAGCAAGACAAAAAAGTTATTTTCTCAGGGCATACAATGCTTTGACATTACCAAGAGTATACATTTCAATTTTACACCAAACTACTGTGTGCAAACCTGATGGAAACAACTTAAATCAACTTTCCACATGATTCTGAGTTGTTTAAAACTGGTTTCATGCCTGTGCTGAGCAAGACAAAAAAGTTATTTTCTCAAGGCATACAATGCTTTGACATTACCAAGAGTATACATTTCAATTTGACACCAAACTACTGTGTGCAAACCTAATGCAAACACCTTAAATCAACTTCCCAAATGATTCTGAGTTGTTTAAAACCTGTTTCATGCTTCTGTTGAGCAAGACAAAAAAGTTGTTTTCTCAGCGCATACAATGCTTTGTCATTACCAATAGTATACATTTCAATTTTACACCAAACTACTGTGTGGAAACCTAATGGAAACACCATAAGTTAACTTTCCACATGATTCTGAGTTCTTAAAAACTGATTTCATGCCTCTGTTGAGCAAGACAAAAAAGTTGTTTTCTCAGGGCACACAACGCTTTGACATTACCAAGAGTATACATTTCAATTTTACGCCAAACTACTGTGTGCAAACCTAATGTTAACAGTTTAAGTTAACTTTCCACATGATTCTGAGTTGTTTAAAACTGGTTTCTTGCCTGTGCTGAGCAAGACAAACAAATTGTTTTCTCAGGGCGTACAATGCTTTGACATTACCAAGAGTATACATT